>NC_048264.2:32126603-32429633 GCF_005286985.2 Setaria viridis | reverse complement strand
GGTTCCTTCCTACCAACCTGAGAGAGCACTAGTATTGCTAGACTCCTTTCTGAAAGGGGTGCTCCCACCCTACGTACCGGAGCAGTGATTTCATAAACGGAAGGTCTTGTTGCGCAATGGATAACTCAATAAACAAGAGCTCTGGTTGGACAGAGAGCTGCCTCTGGCACTTGGTGTAACTTTTCTTATTCGATGTTTTATTTATGTGGGTAACTTTGCTTAATGTTGGTTTTACATTTGCTGGTTTGGGTTTAAAATTAAAAGGTTCATGTTCCCTAAGTGGACATGGAGTTTCTGTTTGTATACGACTTGAAAGAAGAGAATATTGTAACGTTTATTTTGAATGTCTACACTTGTGAATATTGTACGCCATTGTGAGACAATGCAATGAACTCTATATAGTCTCTATTCTGTCTTTCAACTAAGCTTATTTTCAGTGAGCGCTCTTTGTCTATGTTGGTTTGGAGATGTCCTATGGAAGCAGACTACTCTCTAGTAGATGCTCATGTAATCTCCTTCAAAGCAAGCCTTCCACTTTCCTTCAACTTTCACATACCTCTTTGTCAAATCTAAAGTGAAACTAAATGTTTCTGTGTCGGATCAGCTTGTAACGAGCAGGTTCATTGCCTTGCCTTAGCGACGGCATATATAGGGCTAGTTTGATGTGGTTTTGGGGGCTCCGGCTTCGGCTCTGACCACTGTAGCGTGGCAGGGTGTCTGAGGAGCCGGAGCCATCCCTGGCTCCTTGCCGGTTTGTGAGGGGAGGGAGAGGAGAGAAAAAAATGACTTGTATGAACAGTATTGCTACAATACGTGAATAGTGAAATGGCAGGAGGAGCCGAGGCCACTCAGAGCCGCACCAAACTGGCCCATAGCAATGTCTCTCGTGAGGATTAATATGGAGTCTGAGGAACTGGTTTCTATAGCTCCAGAAAAACATATAAGATTATGAAGGGACATACTGACATCCACCCTATCTATAAATGACTATGGAAAAGTTGTTGTCAGACAAAACACAAAGTGTTTTTCTAGCTTCTACTCAAAGATAGACTCAGTACAAGAGACTTATTACATGTAATAGAAAAACAATGGACCTGCCAAGCTATAATTGTGTCCTTTGCCAAGGTAATATAACTGAAGCTATCCAGCATCACCTCATGCGGTGTCCCTTCTCGAAACTCTGCTGGAACTTGATCAATTTGCAAATATCTGATGACCTATCAGGATATTATAACCTTGCTCAAAAATCAGATGGCCAACCCTTCTTTCTGGAAATAACAGTCCTGATGGCCTGGAGCATTTGGATAACACGAAATGGAATCATATTTGACAATCAAGATGCCTCAATACAGAGATGCACAGATAACATCAGAAAAGAATTTGCCTTGGTTATCCATCAGACAAAGAAGAAATATCATCCAAACATAGACCTCTGGGCCTCTTCGCTGTTGTAATTTTTATTCGCCATTGTAACTCTCCTTTAGTCCTTTTGTAAAAACTTTTGTCTTCTTGTGTATATATACAATAAAGATGCCTCCATACCGGCTACTACCAGTTTCATAAATACTCTGCCCCTCCTGTTTCATAAAAAGAAGTATTTGTTGATGAGCCTTAAAAGCGGGTATATGGGAGCTACAAGACTTGTACGGCAAGGAGCCTCTAGAGATAAGATGAAAATCAGGTATAGTTATCTTAATGAATTTTACATAATCTCCGTTGTAGTAGCTGGTGCCGCTGGTTGGCGCCTACCATTCAGCGACTGGTTCAGCTCGGCGCTTGATTTGCACGTTGAGAGTGTCGTGTTGCTGGAGCAACCCATAACTTCTTACCGTGTTCTAAACTTTGAATGCTATTTGGTGAAATAGTATACTTGGATTTTTGAAATAAGGGACTTTGAATTGCTGACTTTTGAAATAATTCAAAATATATATACATATCAGATTGTTTTCTAGTACAGTTAAGAAACTACATATTCTTTGCCGCATGTAAGAAACTGCACCTTAATGCGGTTGTACAAACAATAACACATTTCAAGACATCTATGTTTAAGAACTACACATTTCAGACAGTATGTAGAAAACTGCACATTTAGTGGTACCCACTATAAAGAAAAACTACAGGTTCTCGCATTGCATATATTAAAATGTACAGATTTAAGTGGATGAATGAAAATCTAAATGTGTCATCCTTTCATAAATTTGTTTAAATGTGTTATCTTTTAATGAAAGGTGCCCTGATATGTGTAATGTTCTATTAATATGTCAATGCTTTTCTAAATTTATTTTTCTTGTAGCAACAATTTTGTGAACAATGCCATGGCGCAAACTATTTTTCAAAACGGGCCATGTCTTGATGAGGTAAAAAAAACAATTCAACGGTAAACATCCAAATGGCCACCTCGTCCGTCCAGCCGGCCAAATCACAGTGGGGCTCATGGCAACTGGCATCCCTCCAAAGACACCCTACCAAGCGGCACTGGTTGAAAACTTCTCATCCAGTGCAGGATCAACAACAGAGACAACGAAAATGAACGGCATCGAAGCATATCAACTCTCTCCCCCAAAGTTTGCCGCGACATGCAGGACAATAACAACAAGAGCCGGCTCAAACTCTGAAGTCTGAAACTGTACCCAAAAGATACTTTGGGAAGCATGTGCTTGTCTCGGAGTCGCGCATTCAAAGCTCGCGTGCCTATATAAACCTTCTCCAATGTGTGAAGCGTATCGAAGATAATCTTTTCTCATTAAGAATTTAAGATGAGGATCGCTGCTTACCTGACTCACCTAATCCTCCTGCTTCTGGTCTCTGTGGGCTGTGGCTGTGTTGCACGCTCATGCGTCACAGCAAGCTCAACTTGAGAAATTCATCTTGTCCAGAAGAGCTACCAGAACTAGCAGCAGTGAGGCTAGTCTACATGGGTCTGGTGTCAGTGCATGTCAGGAGCAGCCTCCAAGCAGGGTACTCAGGCTCCGACCAGAGCGCTGTGAAGGCGGCCGATAAGATCCCGGTGCTGCCAGGCCAGCCGGAGGGCGTCGACTTCGACCAGTACGGCGGGTACATGACCGTCGACGAGAAGAACGGCCGCGCGCTCTAGCTTCTACTACTTGGTGGAAGCGCCGCAGGATGCGTCGTCGAAGCCGCTGCTCCTGTGGCTTAACGGAGGTCTGAAATAGATTGCTTGCAATGCGATTTGATTTGCATGATGCCACATTGCCATGGTTCTCTGATCTTACTTGTTATGTCATTTGCGACATATCCATGCATGGTACGGTGCAGGGCCTGGATGTTCGTCGCTTGGGTTCGGAGCAATGCTAGAGCTGGGTCCATTCCGCGTGAACAACGACAACAGAACACTCAGGATAAACAAGTATGCCTGGAACAAAGGTTCTGTATTTACAACACTGATCAAGCATCTTTGTTTCGGAAACTATAAAGGTTCAACGAAGTTACAAACTAACTCATGAAAATTGCAGAGGCTAACGTGATCTTTCTGGAGTCGCCCTCTGGTGCCGGATTTTTCTACTCCAACACATCATCTGACTATGATGAGAGTGGCGACTCCAAGACCGCCGAGGATGCCTACATATTTCTCGTCAACTGGCTCGAGAGGTTCCCTGAGTACAAGACGCGGGCCTTCTATATCTCTGGGGAGAGCTATGCTGGCCACTACGTTCCACAACTAGCTGCCACCATCCTTAGTCACAACTTGTACAACAACCGAACGATCGTAAACCTTCAAGGCATCTTGGTACGGTTTCTTCTTTCTCTGTCTTGTTCATAGCATACCAAATTCCAAGGAAAGCTTGTTTCTTCTTCCTTTGAAGGTTGGCAACCCATATCTGGATCAGTATAAAAACGTGAAGGTCGTATCTGTAACTGATACATAAATGTTGCATCAACAAATTTTTAGTGGGGATTTCGATGACATATGCCCACTCGCCGCCACAAGGTACTCTATCCAAGATCTGAACCTGTTAGTCACAACACCATGGCGTCCATGGACAGCAAACAAGGAGGTAATAAGTGGACTCTGCATAATAACATCTTTCAATAATATTTCTACTTGCTGGACAAATAACTTCAATGATGGCTACAGGTGGGAGGCTATGTACAGCAGTACACAGGAGGCTTCACATTTGTTTCTGTGAGGGCCTCTGGACATATGGTTCCATCTCACCAACCTGAGAGAGCACTCATATTGCTCCATTCTTTCCTCAAAGGGGTGCTCCCTCCTTATATACAAGAGCAGTGACTTATACTCGGAAATATTGCTCATCATCAGTCAAAAGCCAGCACGAGGAAGGAGAGGACTAGGAGGACCAGAAAAGACCTAGGATGATTGGCCTGGGACTTCAGGGCCGATCAACCTAGCTCATTCCAAGGCCCAGTCGACCTCCTGTTTCTTCAGCGTGAAGTCTATGATGATGTCTAGGGTTTTTTCACCGACATTGACCTAGAGCTGCCACCTATTGGAGACTATAAATACCCCCTCATGGACTTCAAGGAAGAGGAGTTGGAGAGAGAGGAGAAAATACCATGCAAACACCATCCACCGCCACCACAAGGAGAAAAAAACAGAGAGAAAATTGGATCTAGGAGAAGCCACGTGAAGCGGAGCACCAGAGGAGGGAGAAACCTTCCAAGCCAATAGGCTTGGAGGTACCCAGGCCGATCGGCATGGGGCTTTTCTGCCCCCGTTCGTTGTCGTCTTCGGTCCAGTTGATCTACAGGCCGATCTTTACCCAGAATTCTGTCAAGATGTGTAAGATCATGGGGTAAAGTCTCTGTTTGTCCTCGAGGTTGTATGGAGATCTTGATTTGTAATCATTGAATCTCTTGTTTAAGATCTGTTTGTTATCTATCATATCTTAATAATGCTCTTTCATGTAATGGCTGGCCAGCGCTACTTCGGGTTGCTTATTTGCTTACCTAGAACGATCATCATGCCGTGTTCTTTTCATTCAATAACTAAGTACCCTCATGTGGTGACAACGTGCGAGAGGGAAAGTGTTGAGCATGGTTCACAGCCACTCACGATAACACTTAGATTTAGTTCTTTCATGCATGGCGATTACATCTACAAGTGATCCTAGATCCCTAGGATAAGCATTTTATCCATCTTGTTTACATCCATACTCTCTATCCGCTTTAATATAAATCACTAGTTCTTTTGTTAGTTCAATCTTATCATATACAAAGAACATTCGATTACATAGATTAGTGCTTATTTAAGCGTGCAAATTCATAGATTGATAAACCTTAGGGGATTACTCTAAGGGAAGAGCTACAACTGATCCGTACGCTTGCGGTTCATAAATTGGCATGCTAAATGCCGTCAACACTCATAGTAGCACGGTCCATAATGTGCAACTTATTGAAAAGCATTGTAACTAATAGCAACTAAGAATGTCATGGTTTAAATCTTAGAAAATATTTGTGGTACTAATTATTATGTTAATCAAGTTTTAAATTAGGTCCTTTTAAATCAAACATGCACAATGTAAAAAGATATGACCATCATCAAACCCTATCAAGCCGATGTTTATAGCTTAGGCAGGGCCAATCACATGCACCTAGTGATCACCATTTTTCAAAATATAGCATCATATCATTTCCCATTTTTGAATAATCTAACTTTTGTCTGAGTCATTGTCCCGCCTTTTGGGTACCAAGGTAAAATGAGCCATGTAATACGTGGTGGCTAATAGTATGTACCACAGAGGGAACTTTTCCATGGGAGGATGAAGAAGCAAATGACGCCGCGATAGAGGAAACCTTGTGCACCTATCATTTACATCCCTTGTTGAAATGAGCTATGCAAAAATCATGTGTTCTCTCATTGATAATTGAACCCTTGATATCCAAAGGTGGAAAGATCACGCATCATCATTCACAAATTAACTATGGGTTACAGAGAATGGGGCTAGAAAGATGCGGCGGGGCTGGACCGGAGAATGTGCATCGTCGTTGTCATTGATGCTAGGATAGTGCTAGAGAATGTGTGTCAGTGTCATCTTCAGATCATTGAGGAGAAAGCACATTGGAGTAGGAGTCAGGGAAAAGAGAAAAATGGTTCTGTAGCACTGAAAGATCACTGTTTTTGGAAAATACCATCGAAAGATCACCATCACGTGAAATACCACCGAAAGAACTAACCGTTATCTAAAAATAGCATTCCGTCACGTTTTGAGCTCACACCGTGAACCCCATCGAGCTCCAGCCTGAAAAAAAAAGGACGGGTGATCTCCACTTCGAGTTGTTGCTCCCTAGGCCCGTCACGTGAGCTGCGCCATGCCATGCGCTGCCGCCAAGCTCCATGTGTCATCCAATCCATGTGCCGCCGCCAAGCTCTACTCGTTGCAATGTGAAGCTAGACCTTGATCTCCACTCCGAGCTGCTGCTCCCGTCACTAGCTAATTCCCTTCCTCTTCTCATGAACACACACAGCAAGCAGCCAGCCAAGAACCAGCACCAAGCCAACCCCCTTCCTCTCTGCTTCCCTCCCCACCAAGCTAGAAGCAATAGCATCTCACGCCATCCTTGCCTCCACCGCATCTTGCAGCTCTCTCTGATTTCTAATTCCAATCAGCAGCGCCAAATACAACATTACACAAGTTGCTCCATCTCCAAAACTCAAAGCTTCAGAACCAACAACAGCCTCCTACACCTACAGGACATGGCGGCCTGAGCATCGATTCCCTTGGGCTGCACGCCCGTATGGTGCCTACGAGGTCGCCAACCAGGCCGGAATCGCCTCTTCATTCTGCTCCACTACTGTGCGAAGGACCCCGAGGACAAGCCCCACTTTGGCAGGAAACGCACGAGGACGGTAGTGGCAGCCGAGCAATCCACGATGCTGCATCAGCTTCAAAGCAAGCTCTCAGCGCCGCTGCTTGCGCCTTGGCTCTGTTCAAGCTCCGCAGCGGCGTTGCTTGCGCGAAGCTCCAGGACCTCGACGAGGCGCGCCACCACCCAGCTCCGACGAACACGCCGCCTCCTCAAGCTCGCACCACCTTCGAGTTCCGCCCTTACCCTGGGCCTGCTGATGTACACCGCCTAACTCCTGCTATGCTGATTTTCTTCCGCTGGCGCTCAGGGAAGGAGGAGGGGACGAGATTGCCCGCCGGCGCTTCAGCGTGGGAAGAAGGGGAGAAGCTGCACGGGTCCATGTAGGGGTGGTAAAGGGCCATAGCAATAAGTATTCGGCTCAATAAAGGTCGGATCATAATACTATATGGTTTTGAGCTAAAAATAAATAGGGCTAAGTTGGATTGTGAAGAATGCATGAGTGCCATGATCCATTACCACTCCAAGGTTCACGGTGTTGGCTCCCAACTATGATGGAATGCTATTTTCAGATGACAATTCATTTTTTTGGTGGTATTTCGACGGTGATTTTTCAATGGTATTTCACGGAAACGGTGATCTTTTGATGCTATGGAACTAATTTTCCCAACTAGAAAATGTGCACCCTCTTCATCAATGCCTGAGCGGAGATGTTGCGATGGCGGTAAAGCTCTGGTGAGATGCAGGCTAGAGTTAACTAGGGTTTTGGGAAGGAAAGGGAAGTGGGAAGAGGCCTATATATGTTTACAAATAAGCATATGACAGACAACCAAATATTTAAAAGTTGTCGTGTTTGCTTTAACAGATATGTCTTTTTATCATCGGTGATGTTGGAAATATGTAATAAATATGAAATTAGGTAAACACAACATGTAATGCTCGGGGGCAGAGCTCGCAGCACACGTTCATGACCAAATTGTGTTTCAGATAGCCCTAGATGTTCAGAACAATACATCAAGATGTTCATGCTTAATTATCAGTTGTCATCCTCGCAAAATTCTTTCATTCAGCCTATCATCGTCGCAAAAGCCTCCAGTTAGTTTGCAAGATGATATGGTACTTTTGGAAGGGGGGTTCTATTCTTCATCATGTACATTTTTATTCAGTTGATTTATGAAATTTTTACGTTTTCTAGCATTGACCATCTTGCTCGTGAGGTTTTTTGTGACCGTTTTAATTTGAATAAAATGGCATATCAATAGACGGTGATTAACATGTAAATGAGGTCAATCATGCAGTTTAAGTTTAGCATTGGTTACGAAAACGTGACAAATTATTTAGTTCTAGGAAAATGTGAGGAATATGGTGACATTTCTCGATTTGAATTTTTAAAAAAAATGAATGCAAGGCATCTCGCTAGAACATGAACATCAAGATCTTGGCTTGGTAGAGGTGTTGTGATTCTTCTTCTTTTTCTGCTCATAACAACCCACAAGTATTTAACTAGTTTTAGACGATAGAGATATAAATTTGTGTCCCTTAAAATTATTAGCCTACCTAGGACATGGGTTGATGGACAAGTTCACATCAATGTAAATAAAATGGATATGAACTAACAACTGATCAATTACCCATTAGTGTCTTTGTGAACTCATTGCCAAAAGTTATTAAGATGGGTACATTGCTGTCATAGTCCGTTCTTATGGTTGCCGCCCACTCTGGTGGTCTAAACTTGTATAAATATGTGTCTTATGTCACCTACAGTATTAGGCTTTAGGTACGACGATTCCCCCACTTAACAATCTATTACCTCAAGTATCCCTTCGTAGGTTGCTGAGTACAAAACACCGACACTATCTCATCCTCTCACTAAAATGTTGGTTCAATTTACTCCCTTCTATCGATACGGGCTTAAATTTAAAGTAGCATACGTGGACATTATTTTGACCGGTCTAATCTGTTTAGACGTATGATGTGGAAAGCTTGGGCCACGGTTGACCTTGCGGCCATGACACGGCTAGCCAAACCAAGCCCTTTGCCCATCAAGCGCCCAGCCGAGCCGGTTCGGCCCATCTCAAGCGCGGCGCGCCTGCTTACGCGGACGACGGGCAAATAGATAACTGCGAGTGATCGGTCAGGGCAGCGGCAGCTCGGCCGTGGCATTCGCGAGGCGCACTCCTGGACCCATTTTACATCCTAAAGCTAAATTTTAGTCGGCTAAAAATTAGCACTGATGATCCAAACGGTGAGGTTCAAAACTAATGTTTCTGATGGATCTAATTTTAGACACGAACGACAAAAGACCGAAATACCCACCCACTAAAATCTTACCATTTTCTCATACACCTCTCAAGAGAGATATGATGAACTTTTACCAATAAATAGGTTAAAAATAACTCTGGCTTTAAACAAGACTAATATTAACCAATTAAAATTTAAACTAAACTTTAGATTTAGTCCAAACAGGCAACCGAACAACCCACACTACACACTAGTGCAAAACTCGAGCCAAATCGAATAGCAGACACCAGGATTTCATTAGCTTATTGTTCTGCTTCAAGGTCGCATACAGCTCCAAGCCATCAAAAATTCTTTTTGTCGCTGAATCCGACAGACCGTGGCGAGTCAATAGGTGTCTCGGACTCCCGGTGGCGCTAGGCGCTAGATCGTGTAACAGTAACGCACTTTACATAAGCAGTCACTGCATCTAGATCACCTAAGAAACCATCGTCGTCTACCTTCTTCATCTTCTTCTACCAAGAGCTACACCTAACAGCCTAGTACCTGCAGGCTCCAGCTTCGGCCGAGGCGCGCCGGCAGTTCAGTTCAGCTCAGCTCACTTGCGGCTGGCTGCCGTAGAACGGGTAGGCGCCGTAAGCCGGAGCAGCGTACATGCCAGGGTCAGGGAATGGCGCCGCAGGGTAGCCATAGCCGTTGTAGAACGGGGACGCCGCGTAGTACATCCCGTTATTCCACTGGTTGCCGTTGTCGCCCCTAAACTGTGAGCAGGAGATGTGTCAAGGTTCTTGCCTTCGTTATGCTGCAGAGTTATAGAGTCTGATTGCTGGAACTATCACTCAGAGGTAGTTTTCTGTACCTGCTTGTTTGCTGGGTTGCGGCCCCATGAAAGGCGCACGGTCTGTTTGCCAATGGTGCTTCCATTTAGTCCTTGCAATGCATCTTCTGCATTCTTTCTGAAACAGTAATAATGGCAACAATATATAAGATATGTCTTCAAGGAAAATTGATCAGATACCACAAGAAGCAGGGGCGATTAGGCTGATGCAAAACAGGTTATCTTGGGAATTGAAAATGTGAAATTTATGGGTTCATACCTCTGAGCAAATTGCACGAAGCCACATTGTTTCCCGACTGGAATCTTTACGGAAGATATTTCTCCATACTGGGAGAAGGTCTGCCTAAGGTCCTCTTCACTAACATTTGGGTCGAGCCCGCCAACAAATACCTATTTATGTTCAAACAACTGTGATGAAAAGAGAAAAAAGAAATTTGACTACATGAGCCATGAGTTTCAGGGAATGAATATGTACTCACAGTTGTGTTTGTCAAGTCTCCTCCATCTGATCGAGCAGATGAACCATTTGATCCAGTAGTACCTAAACCGGTACCATTTTTTAAAAAAACTTAGAAGTACACTACCACCATTATAGCGTTATCCAAAAAGTGTATATGGTTCTCAAAGAAAAATTTATTCATATTAACCATAGCAATTCACAAGCTAAGGCTTTGTTCAATCATCATTCTTAGGTCTAAGTAAATCACTGATCCCATGGGCTATATTAAGTTATCAACTCGTCTCAGTATTTTCTAAAGCATTCCCTACCTTCTAATGTAAAAGGAGCTAAATATGAATCGTTCGTACATCAGGTTAAAGTCTCTAAGTATCTGCTGAATTAATCAAACAATATCCTCCGTTTCAATTTGAATTTACAAAACTAAGCTACCAGAACAAGATCATATCATTCCTAGAACAGAACAGAAAGAACAGAACAGCCATAAAAAGAAAGAATAAAACGTTATACTAAATGCCCCACTTTATTTAAATGATGTTTCTTTCTTTTTGACTGGCAAATGATGTATTAAACTATGGGGAAGGACCTTATACATGATAAGAACGAAAACAGAGGGGCACTTTGTTAGCAGTTGAAACTTGAAAGGCTAGTCAATTTGATAACAAAAATGAAAACAGTCAGAGTATAAGAGAATTTTTATAATAAAAGACAAAAGAGATGCTAAAGGCCGGAGTAATGTGTGAAAAGGTAGTTTCCATTTAATTATCCAGGAATGCTTAAGTCAGCAGAAAATTGCACCATAAAGTAATCAATAGCCAAATTCCGGTACCATAGATATGAAATTCAACTTAAGTCATATGAAAAGTGATAAGAGGATCTCAATAGTGTCCAAACTCCAAACTACCATTGAAACAATAAAAAATTAATTCATTTAGGATCTATGTAGTTTTAATTTCCAACAGGTTATATAGGAAAAAAAACAAAGAAACAGTAACAGGCATAAACTATACTACAGAGACAGAGGGTTTGACGGTTTGTGAAAGAATATCAGTGTGAAGAAATAGTAGGTATGGAAGTTAGAAGATATAATAACTGAAAAACTTGTAACTGAACCTGATGATTTTCTGGGAGTTGCAGGGCCTATTCTCATGGGCCTAGAAGAGCAATACACACCATTCATCTCAGTCATGGCATGTGTCTTCTCACTGTCATCTCCAAACCTCACAAAACCATAGCCCTTGGATCTGCCAGTGTTAGCATCAATAACAACTTTGGCACCTTTGACAGAGGAGTACCTGCTGGAGAAAGTCTCCAGTAATGTGGCATCATTGACATCAGAAGCAAGGTCGCCCACGAATATGGAATGATCCGAAGCAACATCTGAGCGCCTATCTCCCATGCTAAACGATGCCCAATTTAACCTAAAAGGTTGGTCGGTATTTGGCATTATATGACCAGAAAAACCTTCAAGAACTTTTTCAGCTGCACCATGGCTGTAGAACTCAACAAATCCATATCCTTCCGACTGTCCAGTCTGCTTGTTGCGAATAACTTTAATGGCCACAACCTACAAGGTATGAAAGGTATTAGTGCAAGTTTGGACTTTGGACATTCAAATAAACAGAAAAGGATGCTGAATTGCTTCAGAAGATACGCTTCAGTCAACACACTAAATATCCACCGAACTAATAAAGCAACACAAGAATTGAGTTTTAGTCAGCAGCTAAGCAAAAAGTACAAGATAAACATGTCCATTTACACCCAAGGTTGCCATGTTTCACCAAACCCTTCTCCAGGGTTCCGATATTTCTTCATACTTTCATTTAATACTATGGTAATAACACTTTTTCCACTATGGTAATATGCCAGCATTATTAGTTTTATTTTCCATTCAATCTGCTTGATGCACGAGTTCATTCAAGCCGTGGCATCGGTTATGTGGGTGTCATCATTGTTTACTCCAAATAAATGAAAGCGTATTAGTATTAAGCAAGTTTTATCATAAACAAACACATCATAATCACCAAAAACTACAAACGAAAAAGCACAGAAATCTAAAAGTAAATCTACCAATCCAGACTGCAACAGATGTACAGCGATGGTACATCACGGCCACGGGCCGACGGGCGTGCTCTGCTAATATACCGCGACCCACCCATGACCAATGAACCTTGTACATGAAGCCGAATATTTTCGCAGAGCAGTACAGAAGGCGGCAGCACCTCCGCAGCCAATCTAACGAGCTGAGGTTGCCCAGCGGGCACTGGGCACTGCCAAGTTTCCAGTTCCAGCTCGCAGATCATGCCTGCCGTTTGCCTAGCGGTTGCTCAGCCGTTTCCTTTTTCAGCACAGTGACGGACCGACTGACCCAATCATATGTACCCACATCTGCCGCTGCAACTACCTATGCTCGTTTGTCAGATCCCTCTCTCTCTCCTACCTCGCGCAGCCCAAGAAACCAAGCACATTTTGGAAACGAACGAACGCATCAAAATGCCATTTTTAGTTCGCTGAGACACAACCGAACACAGCTTGGTGCGTGTCACACAGGCTTGTCACATCAAGAAAAGAAAGATTCATGGGCGAGTGGGAAAGAAACTTTAGTTTTTGTTTTGTTTTTTGTGGAGCTGGCTCGGGGACAGCATGGCCATGGTCAAGATCTGGGCTTGTGAGGGCGCGCGCGCATCCGTGCTCACCTCGCCGGTGTAGCCGAAGCAGCTGTGGAGGTAGTTCTCGTCCATCCAGTAATGGAGGTCGCCGACCCAGACGGTCTTGTTCTCCTCCTGGCCGGCCTGATGCGGCGCGGGGGAGCCCAGGGCGACGGCCGGCACGAGCGCCGCCCGCGGCGGCGGCGGCAGCGGCGCAACGGCGTGGAACGGCACGAAGTGCGCGGGCGCGAACTGGGGCGGCGCCGGCGCCATCTGGTGCGGCGGCATCACCATGGCCGCGGCCCCTGGCGGCGGCGCGAACGGCATGGCCACCCAATGGGGCGGCACGACGGCCGCCGCCGGCGGATGCGGCGACCCCACCACCACCTGCTGCGGCTGCGGCTGAGGCTTCTGCACGTCGCCCCCGCCATTCACCGCCGCCGCCTGCATGGTCCCTCACTTCAGCCGCGCACCGGAGAAGAGAGAGACAGGGAGAGATAGAGAGAGAGGGGTGTGGCTCTGCCGAGAGAAGAGAGAGAAAATTTGGAGGCGAGTGGAGGGAAGAAGAGGAGCAGGAGCAGCTCGCGGGAGGGGTTGGGGAGAAGCTAGGCTAAATAAAGCAGGCAGCGGCGGGGGATATGGGGGAGCGGCAGCCGTCCGATGCGGCGCGTGGATGGCTCCCCGGCCGTCGATCCTAGATTTTGACCGGATCCACGCCGATGTCGGCCTGACCCGGCCCCTGCGGGTTACACGTAAGAGTCGTTTCTGACTTTCGATTAGGGTGCGGATGGGCATGGAGCCAGGGAGCGGTCGAGATGATAACGATAAAAACAAATAATAATTTTTTAGTTGGTGAATATATTCAGAGTGAGAAAACATGCAGAGACGTAGAGTGAAAAAGCTTGATTTTTGCCAGGAAAATGAAGTTTTCTGTTAGAGATGACGAGCATGCAAGGCAATGCAATATCTATTATTAGATCATATGCATGTTGGATTTGTTATTAGTGAACCTGAACCATAGAAAAGAGGAGAGTTTCGAGGGTTTAAAAAAGAATCCTTTAGCCTTAAACCGCAATGGGCGCTGTAATTAGCTTCCTTAGTTTATATGCGGAACAAGGTGAGATGATAAAAAAAAATTAGCCTTAAACCGCAAATGTGAGCATCAGGATTCACTTTATCTGGGAGGTTCATCTGTATGACCATATCCAGTTATCTACCTCTGCTCACTGAAAACACTGAAAGAGACAAGTTGCATTGGACCAAAATCTTCAAGTTCTTACTGAATCTGCATCTACTGCACACAGGTTTAACACTCACATCTGAATAAAGTAAGAAGTAACCAACCGGCCATAGTGAACACCCCTTGCGCGTTTGCCGGATGATATGCGTCGGAGCCACCACACGCGCTACTGCCGGAGGAAACAACCGGCTGAGGCCGCTGCAAGTTGCACCCACAGATTCAGCCTCTAGCACTTGTCCACATTCCGCCACGGACAAGAACCCTACCATCATCATCGCATAAAAGAAAACGGGGCGCGGATCACACCCGGCGGCCGAGGATAACACCACATGTCAGGGCCGGCGTTCCACGGCCCTGCACAGGCGAGGCGCCCCGGCCAGCGTATGGCGCCGCGAGTAAGCGGCCAAAGCTGCCCGGCTGGGCGCACCTGCAGGCAGGCCCTTGCGCTGGCGTCAGGTCGCCTGCCTGCCCCGGGCGCCGGCCGTGTTGAGTGGGCAGTAGAATCTTAGAATCTCCATCTTTTCCCCCAAGAGTGTGAGTGTGTGTGTGTGGGGGGGGGGGGGGGGGGGGGGGGGGGGGGGGGGGGGGGGGGGGGGGTTTGCTCATTGCAGTTGGCGCCCGGTGCCAGCAGGGGCAAGCGAGCAAGCAAACAACATGGAGCATGTGGGGTGCGAGCGAATGGCAGCGCGGCTTTGCAAGTTGCAATGTGGTCGTCTGGCCTGTCGCTTCGCATTTCAGCTGGCTTCAAATGATTTCAGGCAGCAGGCATGGGGGCAGCCAGTGATGGATGAGGAGCCTGTTCGCTTCAGCTTATTCAGCTAACAATGTTTTTCTCTCACAACAAATCAGCCATTTCAGCTTTTCAGCCAGCTTATAAGCTGAAGCGAACAAGCTCAAAGGTGGTGGCGTCGTGTCTGAGCTTTGAGATGGGAGGAGCCGAGGAGGATTCTTCATGGTAAATGACTTGCAAATGGTGACGCCGGTGATAGAATGGGAGCTGAAGGAAATTATTTTTATCTGTTTTGTGGTCAGGCTGCAGTGATGCTGTCCTGTCCTCTGTCTGAGACTCTGAGGTTTCCGCCAATCAGAAAAAAAAAAGGACGGGACGCCATGCAGTGGGCCTAATGCGGTGGGCCTGTTAGTGTAATTACGTGCGTGGGCCAAATCTGAAGTCCAAACCATGTTAAATGACTTGCCTTTGTTGTTGTGTGGCAACGTCAACGCCCCTCCTATTTGATTCTTCATCGCTCTATTTCTTTTTATTAGAGTGTGTTTGGTTTGTAGGGGCTCCTAAAATTCCTGTCACATCGAATATTTAGGTGCTAATTAGAACTAATTACAAAACCAATTGCACAAATGGAGGTTAATTTGCGAAATGAATCTATTAAGCCTAATTAGTTCATGACTTGACAATGTGATGCTACAGTAAACATATGCTAATGATGGATTAATTAGGATTGATAGATTCATTTCGCGAATTAGCCTCCATCTGTGTAATTAGTTTTATAATTAGCTCATATTTAGTTCTCCTAATTAGCCTCCAAAAATTCGATATGACATGAATTTTAGTCCGAACTAAAGATCCAAACACCCCCTCACACTGCAACAGAACAGGGCTAGCTGCAGGCCTGCAATGCAGCTGCAAGCGTGCAGTAAATTTACACGGCCGGCCAGCACCGTGCCATCCCATACTCTCTCTCGGTCCAGTTAGGAAATGCAGTACAGTACATCAGTCGACCACAGGTCTTGGAAGTGTCCATCGCCATCAGTTCATATTATACGAAAAAGGGAAGAGGCTGCCATATTAGAGATTTGCCGTGTCCTTTGTTCTCTCAGCTAGCTCGTGCACAAAAATGATTCTTCTGTTTCCTCTGCTTTGTTGGTTGGTTGGCTCCTGAGTCCTGAGGCGATGGAACTTCCTCGTGTTGGCGGCTATACCTGCCCTTCCTTTCCTCTGCACTTTTTTCCCAAACTGCTAGAAAACCCAATTCTGTTCTTGGAATGCACAAAGTTCTTGACCCGTATACTAGTCATACGTTACGCACATTCGAAAAAACTGTAAAGCAAGCGTTTTCAGCAAACTTTGGAGTTAAAAGGAGCCTAACACTGCTACTTACGGAGAAACTCCGGTACCTTGGACATCTCGCTCTAAGCCGTCCCTTTTTCCCCCCAATGTAAGGTCTCCTTGGAGCATTTGGCACTCCGTGTTAGGCTGTACTATACGATGGCCGGCTGCCTCTGCTTCTGCCTGCATTTTTATACGCCCAGTTGCTTCAGGGACGCATGCGATCGACGGTCCAGAGAGGGGCGGCCGCCGGCCGGCCAGTGGAGATCTTCCATTTTTCTCGCACGGCTTGACCGTGCATGATGCAACCCTGGACGGTGAACGTTGCGACGGCGGACGGCTGACAGCACGTAGGAGGGTCAAAGACGGGCACGGGCCAGATTCCAAGTGCTGTCAACTTTTTGGAATATTCCTCAGTACCTAGGAAAAAACAAGTGGAGAGCTCCACAGTGGGAGGATCTCTGAACTCTGATGTACTACACTGCTTTCCGCGCGCGCCATCAGTTCAGACTTCAGAGATACTGTCCTAGGATTCCTCCTTGCACCGAGATTAGTTGTTTAACTCTTTATTCAGTAAGGGGTTAAACCGCGGTCTATTGTAATCATTGTTGCTGGTACGGTGACAGAATCATGCATGTGTTTTTTCTTCTTCTGAAAATGCATGTTTTCTTTGGAGGACAGGGACAGCAATTTAGACTACGGGCTAATTTGGAAATACCCCACCGGCTTCCCATATTTTCCCGGGGCAAGCTCCCCTGGGGCAACTTGCTGCAGCTTTTGGAAGTCCACAGGACGTGGAATCATACCCGCTTCCATGCATTTTTCACGGGCAAGAAATCCGCGAGGCATCAGGTCGGGAGCGCTTCCCCCTCCACCGACCCGCTCAATTCGCAATGCCGCTGCCTTCGCTCGCGAGGTGCTGCTACCTTCGCTCGCTCAGGACGTGGAATCAAAGCAACAGAAAAATCCCCGCTCGGGGTTCCCTTCCCTAGGATAGCTGCCTGTTCCCAAACTAGCCCTACATGTGTATCTAACCATGAAGTGAAATGCTTCATGTGCCACTCATTTGTACCAACGTTAACACGTCATAACCAGACAATTTATGCGCCATTTGTACAACCACGCACGCTCACCCTATAAACGTAAGCATACGCATCCTACTTCTCTAGATATTAATGAGAGATTAACCTCGCAAATCTTGATATTAATGAAGTTACATAGCTATATCTCACTGCCGAGTGACATGTTGCTTACCACTAAAAGGATATTAACTAGAATGTAAGTATACATTTTAAGTTGAGAACTCGAACGAAAGTAGATAGATGCCACTACAGGTAACCTAAGCAGCCTCTAGTCATAGGCCATGTATGGCCCGGCACTTCATCTCTGGCCAGCGCGATCGTCGTCAGCCTTTACTCGAAATTAGTGGGAAACCGAGGCTAACATGACAGAGTTATGAACAGAATGACTTTTTATACACGGTGCACATAGGCTGTATGAAACCTGACTAACTCTTTTTTAAGGGGGCAAGAAGCCAACCTGAACGATTTCATTCATATACTAAGTTGTTGTATATAAATTGGCCTGAGTATGGGGTACAAAGGGAGAGCAAGACATAAGAGCTACGCTACATGGAACAGAAAGCATTGCATCCATATTCACTGAGCACTCTCATGTATACAGTAACAGGGGAAAAAAACAAAGAAACTAAACTCGCATGTGTACATCCACGACCACGAGAAGCTTTTCTCTGTCGTCGACTCCCAAGCACTCGAACGAAGAAACGACGATGGAAACTGTAGATACATTGATATGATCCCTTCAGCGGGTGTTCCCTGCAATCTTGTTGCCGATCCCTGGGCTATGCCCAGGCGCCGTAGGCCGGCCGTCGGTGGTCGCCATCTTCGTCGCCGTCACCGTGAGGCTTGCGCGGCCTTGCACCGGGGGAAGGCAGCCACCCGCGCATGCTTCCCCGCCCGTGCAGGCTTCCTCCGTCATCAGCCTCCTCGCCTCGCCGGACGCCGCGCCGCTGGACATGATGAGCATTGCGATCACAATGCACGCCCACGACACATTGAGACCGGACATCTAAGCACACGCGAGTATGCGAGTTGTGCGCGTGCGCTCGAGGAGGAAGGATGCCAACTTGCCAAGAGAGGACTGTAACTGTCAGCCGTGTAATAGTGGCACTAGCTATGCTCGGGAACTAGGACTACTAGTACTATTCTTCGAGGCTCGTGAGCTTCTTAGCTTGGGTTTGAGTTTGATTTGGACGGCGATCTCCTCCACGATTTATAGGGAGATAAGAGTGCCAAAGTAGCCTAGCATGCACCACTGTGGCGTCAAAAGAAATGGCTATGGGGTGTTTGGATCCTAAGCTAAAGTTCAGTTCATGTCACATCGGATATTCGGATGCTAATTAGGAGGACTAAACCTTAGCTAATTACAAAACTAATTGGAGAATCCCTAGGCTAAATCGCGAGGCAAATCTATTAAGCCTAATTAATCCATCATTAGCGAATGTTTACTGTAGCACCATATTGTCAAATCATGGACTAATTAGGTTTAATAAATTCATCTTGCGATTTAGCCTAGGGGTTGTGAAATTGGTTTTGTAATTAGCCTATGTTTAATACTCCTAATTAGTGTCCAAACATTCGATGTGATAGGGGCTAAAGTTTAGTCCGGGGATCCAAACACTCCTAATATGTATCCCAACGTGTCTTTGTCTCCCTGCACACCATGGGCCACATCATTTTTGTCCCAGAGAACGACATATGGGCATGCTTGGTTCCCTTGCTCACTATGTTGCCTTAGCTCAGGAGAGAAAGTGAGCTGGTAGTTTGGATGAGGGGCAAGGCCACCTTGGAGCCTGTGCTGGCAAGTTTTAACCTTGCTTCCGTGAGAGAGCCAAATTAGCTTTCCTGGGTTGGCAGGCTCATCGATGTTTGTGCTGGCTAGGGAAGGCAAGGCTAGGAAAGCTTGTTTATGAGCCAAGCAGACCCATAATCCTTGTTGATATTTTAATTTTATAGTAAAATGTATAGGCGGTTCTTTAACTTGTCATGAAGTGTCATCTAGCCCATAGACTTTGAAGATACATATTTAGGTCCATAGTCAAATGTACCATCTAGGTTCAATATTCTCAAAATGCTCCTATGTGTCATGTTAGTGTGGAGATCTCATATTGACTAACAAATCAAAATCACAGGTATATTTTTATCATTATAGAACTAGATCATGGACCAGGAAGATACTACATGACAAGTTCGTTCAAGGAGCAGGACTGTTGGTGTATTGTGTGTATTATGGCCCAATAGGCCCATGTAAGACATCTATATAGCTACCCTCTAGGGTTAGCCCAATAATCAATCTATTATCTTCTAATATGGTATCAGTTAGGGTTTCCTATTCCTGGTCCTGGTGACCCGGCCGCCGCCGCCGCCGCCGCCGCCGGCCGGCGCCATGGCCGGCGACTCCTTCCCCCCTCCCCTCTCCTCCTTCCCCTCTCTTCTTCCCTCGTGGGCGCAGGTGGCGTCCGCCGGCCGGCCTCCTGCGGCCGCGGCTCTGGCGGCCGTCGGGGCGGGCCCTGCCGCCGCCGCCGCCGACAGGGCGGCGGACGGCGCGGATCCCGCAGCCGCCGCCGCCGCTGCGGCTCGCCGCGCGGGCGAGCGTGCGGGCGAGCGTGCGGGGGATCCCGCCGAGGCGGATCCCGCCGCCGCCGCTGCCGCGGCTCGCCGCGCGGGCGGTGGGGGGCGTGCCGGCGGGGACGACGACGTCGCCGCCGCCGCTGCCCTCCACCCGATACCTCCTGCCCCTATTTTTCCACCGGGGTTGGGGGGGGCTGCTGCCCCTGTTTTTCTAACAGGGGTGGCAGCTGCTCCAGTGGGCGCCGGGGGGGCAGGGCACGCTCGCCTACCTTTCCCCGCCCCGCCTCCTCTACCACCTCCAGATGGGAACCTCGCGACAGCCCTCGTCGCTGCCCGGGCTGCCGCTGCCGAGGGACAGGCTCGCCTGCGCGCGGCAGCCCTGGCCTGGGAGCGGGAGCGGGATGCGGCCGACGTCTTGGCCCGTCAGATCGCCGAGGCGGAGCAGCTCCTCACGATGTCCCACGACAGCACGGCCACCTCCTCCGGCTCCGGTGCTCCCCGTCCGCCTGTGGTGGCCTGGACCGATCCGGCCGATCCACTTGTCACGCAGCTCCACTACCAGGCCGGGGGTGTTCAGAACATCAAGAGCTTGGTCCCTGTCGTCCTCGACCCTGAGTCGCCCTCCTACGCCCGCTGGCGGGACATGGTCCTGCTCATTCTCCGCCGTTACGCCCTCGACGACCATGTCCTCACCGACACCTTCCCTGCGGCCCGGACAGCTGCGTGGGTTCGCCTCGACAGCATCGTCCTGTCGTGGATCCTGGGGACCATCTCCCTCGACCTCCACGATCTCGTCCGCGGCACCCCCGACACCACCGCCCGCCGGGCCTGGCTGGCGCTCGAGGGCCAGTTCCTGGGCAACGCCGAAGCCCGGGCCCTTCGTCTCGATGCGAGCTTCCGCACCTTCGTCCAGGGCGACCTCTCCATTGGTGAGTTCTGCCGGAAGATGAAGACCATGGCGGACTCCCTCGGGGACCTTGGCTGGGCCGTGGAGGACCGGATCTTGGTTCTCAACGTTCTTCGCGGCCTCAGCGACCGCTACGCCCACCTCCGCACCTGGATCACCCGGCAGCGACCCTTCCCCACCTTCCTCCAGGTCCGGGATGATCTTGTCATGGAGGAGCTTACTCAGGGCATCCAGCCTGGGTCCCTTCCTGCGCCGGGGTCCGCGTCTTCCTCGACCGCTCTTGCTGTGACTCCACCACCACGACCCTCCGCTTCGCCACCGTCGTCCCTTCTTGGTCCTCCTCCCCCTGGGCCGAGCGGGGGTGGGGGGGGCTGTGGCGGCCACCGTCACCGTGGTGGGGAACGTGGTGGGGGGCGCGGTGGGGGCACACCGGCGGGCACACCGACGCCTCCACGGGGTTCTCCCTTGCCGTCCTTTACCCACCCATGGTCAGGGCGCATCTCTATGTGGCCCTTCCAGGCCACCGGAGGCGAGCCTCGTCCACCGGCCGCCATGCTCGCTGGCGCTGTCCCAGCTGCTCAGTTTGCGTCGCCGTGGGCTCCTCCTCAGTTTGCGTCGCCGTGGGCTCCTCCTCCCGGGGCCTCGCCTGGGCCTGTCGGATGGGACCCGACTGCCTTGGCACGCTCCTTCGGCACCATGGCCCTGACTCCTCCAGTCGGTGAGGACTGGATCGCCGACTCGGGTGCCACCTTCCATACTACACCCGACCCTGGTATACTCTCTTCCGTTCACCCTCCTTCTTCCTCCCACCCTTCGTCCATCATGGTCGCAAATGGTTCTTGTCTTCCTGTCACCTCCGTGGGTACTGCTCACACTCCCGGTTCTTTTTGGGTTTCTGATGTTCTTGTTGCTCCCTCCATGGTTCACAACCTTCTTTCTATTCGCCGTTTTACCACTGACAATTCCTGTTCTGTTGAATTTGACTCTTCTGGTCTTACTGTGAAGGATGTGGCTACCCGGCGGCCTCTTCTCCGATGTGACAGCACCGGGCCCCTTTACTCCCTCCGATTTCCTGCGTCCACTTCTTCTGCTTCGCCCTCCGCTTCTTCAGCCGCTTTTGCCGCCACAGCTTCTTCCACTACATGGCATCGGCGTCTTGGTCATCCTGGCCGTGCTGTCCTGACACAGCTTAGTCGTAGTTCCGATATACCATGTACTCGGGCTCATGATGAGCACCTGTGTCAGGCGTGCCAACTGGGCCATCATGTTCGACTTCCTTTTCCTACCTCTTCTTCACATGCGACCCATGTTTTTGACCTTGTACATTGCGATCTATGGACATCTCCTGTTCTGAGCATTTCTGGCTACAAGTACTATCTTATTGTGGTTGATGATTTCTCTCATTATTCTTGGACTTTTCCCTTGCGTGCCAAGTCTGATACTTTCCCCACGCTTCTCCACTTCTTCGCTTGGGTGTCCACTCAGTTCGGTCTCACCATCAAGGCCGTCCAATGTGACAACGGCCGCGAGTTTGATAACACCACCTCCCGTGCCTTCTTCCTCTCTCACGGCGTGCACCTACGCATGTCATGTCCCTATACCTCCTCCCAGAACGGTAAGGCTGAACGCATGATTCGTACCACGAACGACACCATGCGCTCTCTTCTGTTCCAGTCTTCTCTCCCTGCCCCCTTTTGGGCTGAGAGTCTTCACACCTCCACCTATCTCCTTAACCGCCTACCTTCTGTTGCCTGCCCCGCTCCCACTCCACACCACGCTCTCTTCGGTACCTCCCCCCGTTACAATCACCTTCGGGTCTTCGGGTGTGCGTGTTATCCTAACACTGCAGCCACCGCTCCTCATAAGCTGGCTCCCCGTTCGACTCAGTGTGTCTTCCTCGGGTACTCCCCGGATCACAAGGGGTACCGTTGCTTTGACCTCTCCTCTCGGCGGGTCCTCATCTCTCGCCACGTGGTGTTTGACGAGTCCGTCTTCCCTTACTCCACCACCTCCCCACCTCCTTCCACCTCCGACCCTGATCTCTCCTCCCTGTTTCCCACTGACCCGGTGGACCAGCCACCGCTACCGTTCTGTCCTGCAGGTACTGCTCCGCCGTGGTTCTCCTCGGGCTCGACGTCCACCGGTGCTGTCCCTGACCCTGCGCCCAGCACGGGTCCGACGGTGCCGGCCTCTGGTGCTGCTTCTCCCCCTTCGCCCTGCGCGGGACCGGTGGCACCGCCCGCAGCACCTGCTGTCCGGTTTGCGCAGCCCGTACGCGTCTACCAGCGCCGGGCGCGGCCGGCTCCCCTGGACCTGCAGCCGGCCCCGCCACCGCCATCGCCGCCTCAGTCATCGACGGTGGACTCTTCTCCGCCGGCGACGCCTACACCACCACCACCTCCACCGGCCCCGACTGCCCGTGTCGCGCCGACGGTGTACCATCCGCCTCTCCTACACCGACACCCGCGTCACGTTCACCCTATGGTGACGCGACTTGCGGCTGGTACCCTGCAGCCCCGGGCTCTTTCAGCGATGCCTGGCGCGCCGCAGGTTTCTCCTGTACCCTCCTCCGTCCGCGGCGCCCTGTCGGATCCTCACTGGCGCCGCGCGATGGAAGAGGAGTACGCGGCGCTCCTCGCCAACCAGACTTGGGATCTGGTGCCCCGTCCGCCTGGCTCCAACGTCGTCACCGGCAAGTGGATCTGGACTCACAAGCGGCGGGCTGATGGTACCCTTGAGCGGTACAAGGCTCGCTGGGTTCTCCGGGGTTTCACTCAGCGCCCTGGTGTCGACTACGACGAGACGTTCAGTCCGGTGGTCAAGCCAGCTACTGTCCGGACTGTTCTCTCACTGGCTCTCTCCCGCTCCTGGCCCGTGCATCAGCTCGACGTCAAGAACGCCTTCCTGCACGGCACTCTGACTGAGACTGTTTACTGCAGCCAGCCAGCGGGGTTTGTTGACTCTTCTCGGCCTGATATGGTCTGCCGGCTTAACAAGTCACTTTATGGCCTCAAGCAGGCCCCTCGAGCTTGGTATTCGAGGTTTGCTGCCTACCTCCTGACGCTGGGCTTTGTGGAGGCCAAGTCCGATACTTCGCTGTTCATTTATCACCATGGAGCTGAGACTGCTTATCTACTGCTCTATGTTGATGACATTGTCCTCACTGCCTCCAGTCCGTCCCTCCTACGGCGGATCATCACCTCGCTTCAGCAGGAGTTCGCTATGAAGGATCTGGGTGTGCTCCATCATTTTCTTGGGGTCACTGTTGAGCCTCGTCAGGCCGGCCTCTTTCTTCACCAGCGGCAGTATACTCTTGATATCCTGGAGCGAGCTGGGATGACTGACTGCAAGCCCTGCTCCACTCCAGTTGATACTCAGGCCAAGTTGTCAGAGGCCGCCGGCACTCCTGTGACAGATGCTACTGCGTACCGGAGTCTGGCTGGGGCCCTTCAGTACCTCACCTTCACCAGGCCAGATATCACTTATGCAGTTCAGCAGATTTGCCTTCACATGCATGATCCCCGAGAGCCCCATCTCACTGCTCTGAAGCGCTTACTCCGTTACCTCCGGGGCACTGTGGACTACGGCCTCCTCCTTCACAGGTCTCCCTCCACTGAGCTTGTTGTCTACACCGACGCTGACTGGGCCGGGTGTCCGGACACTCGGCGCTCTACCTCCGGCTACGCCATCTTTTTGGGCGGCAACCTGGTGTCCTGGTCGTCCAAGCATCAGCCGGTGGTCTCCTGCTCCAGTGCCGAGGCGGAGTACCACGCTGTCGCTAACGGCGTGGCCGAGGCATCCTGGCTTCGGCAGCTCCTTGTCGAGCTCCACACTCCTTCTTCCCGGAGCACTCTTGTCTACTGCGACAACGTCAGTGCG
Organism: Setaria viridis; assembly: GCF_005286985.2. NCBI lineage: Eukaryota > Viridiplantae > Streptophyta > Magnoliopsida > Poales > Poaceae > Setaria > Setaria viridis. Next base: position 32,404,925 of record NC_048264.2, on the reverse strand, counting down.
GTGTACCTCTCCACCAACCCTGTTCAGCACCAGCGGACCAAGCATGTGGAGATTGACCTTCACTTCGTCCGGGATCGGGTCGCCATCGGCGATGTTCGGGTCCTCCACGTCCCGACCACCTCTCAGTTTGCTGACATCTTCACCAAGGGCCTCCCGTCACCCGCCTTCACCGAGTTTCGCTCCAGCCTCAACATCACCTGTGGCTAGTTGCGTCTGTGGGGGGGCTTGTGTGTGTGCCTTTCTTTTCATGTCCAGTCTGCAACTCCGCTGCGTCGGTAGTTCAGACTGCGGGAGAGTGTTGGTGTATTGTGTGTATTATGGCCCAATAGGCCCATGTAAGACATCTATATAGCTACCCTCTAGGGTTAGCCCAATAATCAATCTATTATCTTCTAATAAGGACATTGATTAAACATTAATTTTGGCATTGTCTATTGATGATCAATGCACAAGTACATGGATCAACCTCTCTATATTTTTTGAGGAGTAATGTCAATCAACGATCCTCTAACTTATCACTAACTTATCACGTAGTATCTTCTAGGTCCCCAAACTCACAAATCGTAGATTTGGCTCCTTAAACCTAGCTTCATGTATCATTTCGGTCCCCGAACTCGCAAATTGCATATTTGAACCTCTAAACTTGGCTTCATGTGTCATTTAGGTCCATATTCTATGACAATTCAAAAAATATGAATGATTTTAGTTAAAATTAATGGCCAATTTTTTATGTTCTGATATTCTATATGGTGATTGAATCTAAGAAGGCATCATGGTTGTACATGATCGTTGAGATGATGATAATTTGACAAATGATTTGTATAAACTTATGTTATTCCAAATAATTATGAAGTTTTCTCATGAGGTATATAATAATTTCGATTTGGATTATCAACTTTTAAATATTAGTGATCAAAATTAAATCGTGCGCCTATATGACATGTAGCCAAGTTTAAGGAGGCTAAATATACAATTTGTGATATCGGAGACCGGGGTAGCACTTGAAACTAAGTTTATGGAGATAAATCTTCAATTTGCGATTGTGGGACTGGGATGGCATCTCAAACTAAATTTAGGGAGTGAAAAATCTGCAATTTGCGAGTTGGGATGACGCATTATAACAAGTTAGAGGACAGCTGATGGGCTTTACTCTTTTTTTGGGGGCAAGCCTCGCCTCTCCTAAGGAACCCGTACATAACCTTGTGCACGGGAAACTGGCAAATTTGTGGCTGAAAACCAAACAAGCCTATTAGATTTGCTGTGTCTTCGTTCTCTCACAAATGAGTTCTTCTGTTCTGTCTGAGGTGGTGGAATTTTCTGGCTTGGGCGGCTGTCTGCCGTTCCTCTTTTCCTAACTGCTGGAAAGTTTCGACCGGTGCACAAGTCATACATTTTGTGTTTGGAACTTTAGAGTTAAACAAAAATTGAACACTGCTACTTAAGGAGAAACTCAAGTACCTAGACATCTCTCAGCCGTCGCTTTTTGTTTATTTTCCGGTACAAGGTCTCCTTGGCGGCTTGGGCACTGCATGGCTGTACCACACGATGGCCTGCCTGTGCCTTGAGTCCATTTTAAACGCTCAAGTGCGCCACAAACGCATGAGATCAATGGTTCAAGGGGGAGAGAGCTGCAAACCAGTGGAGCGGTCCTCCTTTGTTTTCGTACGTTTTAGTTGACCGTGTGCATGGAAGCATCAGGCAAACAACCCTGGCCAGTAAAGATGGGGCCGGGGTTGAAAAGATGGCCATGACAAAACTATAGCTCCCGGCCAATGCTCTCAACTTTAGGATATTCTTGACGCTGACATTACCTGTGAGCACTGAGCACGTAGCTTGTTACTCCTAGTTTATTTCTAAGTGGGATCGGTATCTCTCATACGTTTGTGCTTTTCGATCTACCATAACCGAGATACCAAACTGTACCCCAACAGATATTAGTTCGGAGATATGTTAACCTGAGATTCTCCATCACCAAGCTTTGTTGAACTTGTGCAAGAAAAAAGGCCGTTGATTGGTTATTGTAATCGTTGCTGCACGTACGTTGAGAGAATCATGCATGGCAAGGTTTCTTTAATTTGGTGGTGAAGGACGACAACGCAGCCATGCACATTCACTAATCTATATCAAGCTTTATATGATAATAATGATATATCTAAGTACGAGTTGACTGTTGAGTACTTGCTAGATCATCATCGCTTTTTCTTTGCTCTCCAAAGGACAGGAGGAAGAAAATAATCAAGAGGATGTGCACTTGAGTACACCAATGCACGTTGTTGTTTGTTGCCATGTATGGCCAGCCACTTCATCTTCCAACATCTGCAATGCTCGGCCTTTATTCGGTCGAAAGCAGAAGATAATCCTATCCATGGACGACTTGTAGAGGAACTGAGGAACATCTACATACTTTATGCGAAAAACACAGAGGCCGTACAAAACCTGAGCGCTTTATTCGAAGGAATAGGAAACATCCATCCATCAGGACCATCACACGACCACTACCTGAAGTATACAAGCTTATAGATCGAACAGGGGAAAATGTACATCCACGACAAAGGGCTTAGTATATCTGTCCAAGCAAAGCAAACGAAGGAAGAGACGACGCTGGAGATTGTTGGCGTCTCGATGATGACCCCGCCGTTCAACGGGTGTTCCCTGCGATCTTGTTGCCGATGCCAGGGCTGTGACCGGGCGCCGTGGGCCGGCCGTCGATGGTCGCCATCTTGGTCGCCGTCGCCGCGAGGCCTGCTCGGCCTTGCACTTGCACCACCGGGGGACGACGGCAACCGCCCGCGCATGCTGCTTCCTCGCCAGCGCCGGCGCGGGTTTCCGCCAGCAGCCTCCTCGCCTCGCCGGACGCCGCGCCGCTAGACACGATCAGGAAGATGAGAATGCATGCGCACAACGACTTCAGACCGGCCATCTAAGCACGCGAGTGCAGTAGCTGTTGTGTGCTCTGGCGCTAGCGCTGCCACCACTACTCTTGTTGAGCTGCTTCTCAGCTTGGGTTGAGCTTTGATTCGGACGGCGATCTCTGGACAATTTATAGGGAGATAAAATCATAAAAGTGCCCAGATTCGGGCAGATGAGGGGCAGAGCTCGAAAGGAATCTGACTCCATGAAAAACAATAGAAAAAGGTGTCATCAGGGTCTCAATCTCAACCCGTGGTCGAAGTCCACCCAGCGCAGTGACACCATGCATGCATGTTGCATGTCATTTTCACCGAATTCAGAGGTAGTTTCACATGGTAATAATTCCGCGGTCAAATACTCTGTTCTCAGTTGAGCACGCGCGCGTTAAAAAGGGCTTCTTAAACATACTGATGCGAAAGATACCGCACACACACGTAAACTGTTAAAATAAACTAAACTGGGGGAAAAGGTTGAAAGACATTAGTTACTAACTTGTCGCCATCAACAGATTTCAGAAAAAGGGTTGGCGCCAATTGCATCTCAGCATGGCACAATCTTCGGAATCTTCGCGCCTGGATCCTGCTCCGTCCAACACACAGCCACCTTTTGACCGGGCCACCGCGCACATTCGCCGGCAGCCCGGCTCCCTGGACCTAGGAGCTCACCCTTTTCATCATTTCACCACCTTCCAGCCTATGACCTGCGCTCGTAGAGGAAATAAGGTGGTGTTTGGATCACTAGTTCATGAGCTAAACTTTAGCTTCTAAAGTTTAGCCCCTAAACTTTAGTCTAAAGTTTAGCCCCTAAACTTTAGTCCTGCTGGGGTGTTCGGATCCATGGGCTAAAATTTAGTCTTCCTTCAAATAATAACTGATTTGCCCTTATTTATTGGCCTATTGTGCTCTGCTCCAGCCACATCGCCTGCAGCAGCTCGCCGCCTCCCGCATCCTCCGCTTTCCGCCGTGCGCCGCAGGGTCGGCCGGCGCGAACGCTGCCACCGGGGGCAGCAGAGGATGGCGGAGTCCGACGGCCCCGGCGTGCCACCAACATCACACCCGCCCAGCAGCTTCCCATCAACGAACACCGCCGGCAACGCGACGGCCTCGGTGCCGGCACCGGCCGGGACAGCCCCGCCCCCCGAGCTTCTTGCGCTGCAGCCGGAGGAGGCGGCGCTTCGCGCCCGGGCCGCATCAACCCGGCGAGGGCGGCCCCGTCTGCAAATGCGGGCGGAGGCTGTGGGGGTAGGCGGAGGACGTAGGGCTGGCCGGAGGCGGGGGGTTGGCCGGAGGAGGTCGGGTTGGGCGGAGGAGGCGGGGTCGGGCGGAGGCGGGGGGCTAGCCGGAGGAGGCGGAGTCGGGCGGAGGCGGGGGGCTGGCCGAAGGAGGTGGGGGGGTGGCCGAGGCGAGCGGAGGCGGGGGCCGGGTGGAGGCGGCGGGCCGACCGGAGGAGGCGGGGCCGGGTGGAGGCGGCGGGCTGACCGGAGGAGGCGGGGTCGGGCGGAGGCGGCGGGCGTTGGAGGCGGAGGAGAGAGGGAGTGCGGGAGGGGCAAGGGACCACACGGAGGAGAGAGGAAAGGAGGGCAGGGTGGAACTTGGTCTTGGGGACCACTTTTAGCTCAGTTTAGGACCTCTTTGGAGGCTAAAATTTTTAGTCCAAAGTTTAATTCTTTGCTCCTTCTTACCCACCTGTTTGGATCCAAGAGCTAAATTTTGAACTAAAAGTGCAGAACATGGCCGGCGACGGCGTTGTAGAGTCACAAGCTGAGGATCCAACCAACGGTTTAGGTCACCCAACCGGCGCAGGCCACTAGCATGCTCCCAGAAAAATGTTCAGGACTGTCCTGTCGGGCGACATTACTATATTGCCGGAAATACTTGTCAAATGCACTTTCCCAGAACAATGGTCGATCGGGATGCAGCCTTGGGGTCACAAGGACCAAGGGCCGCCATGGCCGGCTGGCTGGAGCTCTGAGCTTGTACTTAATTGCAGTATATTTGGCTGCCATCCAAACAAAGGGAGCACCACTCTGATTCCAAATGCCGGCTGTCTCTGCCCGCTCATCTGAGAAGCTATAATAACAAAGGACTAGAGATGTACTTATGGCAGATTTGTATTTCTAAATTTTCATGATGGACCTATACTTCACAAGATTGCAAGATCTTTCGGTGCTCCAAGATCGGTTGGTGATGGATACATGATGTCCTTTTCTTCTATTTGTAGGGGGTTAGGGGTTAATGAGTGTTTAGAGAGCACCACATGGTTACCTCGTTTCGGAAGGCTATGGACGGTTTGCATCCATATCAAAATGGTGGCTTCCAGCAACCTTGCACCTAGCTAGGTTGTCCTCCTTGGTTGCTGCAACTGCACCGGTAAAGAAATCCAGCTTGGAATAGAGTTAGTGAGCTACTTCATTATCAAAGCCACCTCATTATTTACAGAAATTATATATAAGTAGCAAACATGAGGTGAAACTTCATCAGAAGCACCCAAAAAAAACAGGGGTACTCCAAATCCATTTGTCGAGTCTGTTTACGCTCCAAATCCAATGGAATTGATGTCTTTCCACCCAAGCCAACGCCAGAAGCTACACAAGTACTAAAGGCAGAGTGACCTTTCTGAAAAAGCAGCTCATCTTGCTTATACAAAGCAAAGATAGGTTAATCTATTTATATGAAGAAAGCGAAGCAAAATCGTACCAGGTACTTGTTCCATGCAGCAGTGCTGGGTATCTATCTGTTCCAAATGTTTTAGTCCATAGCCAACCTGGAATCTTTTCTTCACTGATTGTTTGTGCCTCGTTGGCTAAAATAGAACCATCAATACTAACAAAACAATGGTAGAAGTAATTAAATGATGATATTTATTCAAAAGCAATATTAGAGTGTTTACATTTTTTTTACATGCCAAGAAAGCAGGCAGAGCCTAACAACGTTAATGTGTAGTGTCAGTATGATCATCTACGCAATATTGAATTGTGTTACAGCAGAACTTTGTATCAACAAACAATATCAACTAATTTCAAAATTAAGTCATGCAGGAGTTCTCGGGGTATGGACACAAGGGGTAGGACTTTCTTCATTTTGGCGATCTTGCCTTGCGAATTCGCCTTTCATCAGACAGCAGCTTTGCAAATCTGCAAATACTAGAACTGCTAAGTACATTTGAATTGGTTGCTCGAACAACCAATGCAATACACATACTGATAGGAGGTGTAAAAGTAGAACTCACCTCTTTAGAGCTTCTTTATTGGTCATCTCTGGGCTATGATAAGCAGGAACCATATGACCAGTCTCCAAGTTTACCCGTGAGACAGGTTTCTTCAGTAGCGCATCTCCAATACTGGCAAGTTTCTCCATGTTGTCCTTGGTTGCAATATCAACTGAGGACAGTGTCCCTTGTAGAGTATCATCCTGTTATTTCGAAGTAGCACTCTTTGAGATAAAGCTAATTGATTAGCTCCGCAAACTAAATGCTTCTGCTGTACTCACCTGAATCCTCAGATAGTTTTGCTCAGAATGCAAAGCTTTGAAAACAGCTGAGATATGGATATCCACCATATCTGCACTTGCTTGTGTGAAAATATCTACCAGGGGAGTAGATCCACTGCCAAGCAACCAACCCAACACTCCCCATGATTTAGCCATTTGTGCATTGTAGTTCACTTCATATTTAGCTGTGCCTGTGCCTAGTGAAATGACCAAAAACCGACCATAGTCCATAGGTTTTATTGGGAAGAAATCTGGGTTTTCCTTGAATATCTGCTTTGTTACTTCTCCAATGGCAACTAAAGCCTAAACAACAGACAGATACATTAGGTTACCTTAAAAACTTCAAATTTATTCTAATTCTGAATCTCATAATATTGTTGATACTTTGCAAGATTTTAGACTTAAAAAAAACTCGAACACGGGAGGAGACTCCCCCAGGCTTTGTTCTAAGAAGGTGCCGTGCTTTGAACCCAGGTCGGGACGGGAGTTTCAACGACTCCCGGAGTTCAACGCTCTAACCGGTCCTCCGCGAGAAGCTTGGCCCAAGATTTAGACTTAGAAGAATTCCAAAATATATCAACCTTACATCATGATTGAAGTGCAAATTTCTGGCATTCGCTAATGCATGATTACTGATAAATGTCATACCGGATTATTGGCAGCTACTCCTCCATCAATGAGATGGAACTCCTTGGTGTTCCCATGGCAGTCTTCTGTCTTGAAGTAGTGTGCAGGTAGATACGTTGGAGCAGCAGATGTGCTAATACAAATATCTGACAGTAGAGCATCCATTGTGTTGCACTTGTCATTCTTAACCTATGATATGAAAAAAGAATTCCCATTGTCATGTAAATTTTAAGAATGGAGGATCAATGGATGTCCCTGTTATTCATCCTTGATCTCTACCCTTTAATTTATTCTAACACCAGTTGAACTGTTTCTATTTGAGTACCAAACATTTCCTGAACAGCTAAAATTATTCGGTTCTGACTTGTATAGTGTATTATTCATAGCAATGTACTATATTTTACAGAAATGGATTATGGAAAGCTGCTCTTCAGAGACTTGGGAGGGATGGATACAGGGTAGGGGGGAGGGAGGGAGCCACACCTCATAGGATGAGAAAATAGTTGGTTGCAGCCGCTTGATGTCGAAAGTTGGTATTACCACATCAGTTAAAGTCTCATGCAGCCTGGTGATTCCTAGTTTCTTTCTGACAACTTCATGAAGGTACTTACCATCATAAGAAGGTCCTGACAGCGATCGGAATATCCTCATTATCCCACCAAATGGACCCCTAAAGTAAGAGAAAGAAAATGTTGATCAGAAAAGTTTATAATCCAACTAATAAAAACAATAAGATGTGTATTCACCTCTTCTGTGGGAAAATCTTGGGAGCATGGTTCATATAAAATTCTTGAATATCCTTGGCTGCAAAAAGTGGTCTGTTCTTCTTGTTTGGTGCAGCCAGCATTGAGGTCACAAGGCCCCCTGTGCTGGTCCCAGCAATGACATCGAAGTAATCTGCTAACCGGGCTTCCTCTCCATCAAGTTTCTTTGTCAATTAAACAGAATAGTTTTACATGAGAAACGATCAAGAGAACATTTAGAGTGTTTGAAAAATAGGATGGCAGTCCTAATTCTGACTGTAATGCAAATTGCAATTGGCTTTCAAGATTTACTCAGCTACGAAAGGTATAATCTATTAAGGTTTATGTTAGCAATGCTTCTCCAGAAATATCTCCCGCAAGGGGAGTTTGTGAATTGGTTCAATTCTAAATTGGTTGAACTAAACTAGCGTATGAAAAAAAATTCTAACTCTACATATGCAGTAGGGAGTTGTAAACTATCATATCATATCATATCTCTGACCATGTTTGTGTTGCCTTGGCAATCATACAATACATGAAACTACATTGCACAGTTGCGCTTCTACAGCTTTACCTGCAACTCTGATTCCAGGAAGGAGAGAACAACAGCTGGAATGATTCCTCGAATTCCCCCACCATCAATGGAAAGAATTGTTACAAGGTTGCCATAAGTTGGTGGCTGGATGGTTTTTGATTCCTCCATGTTCCAAGTCTCTCTATGTGCAGGATTAACGCAATTGAACTCCACAAGGACAATCAGGATGGCGAAGTATATGTACACAGAACATGTATTAATAGGCTTCAAGATGAGAAATTTCAAGATGTTGAAAGGCACAGGGACTGGCTAAATATAAAAAGAAAAGAGATGTTTCCAAGAAGGTCTATACATTCAGGAGTTAGTAATTATGCGCAACTTAAACGTGGGATAACACCGTGTCCAGGATGGCAACATGTCAAATACTTCATTCATGAGAAAGTGCCTACACCTAAGTGCAAGCGTACAAGTTAATTGTTTGAAATATTGTTAAGGGTGGTTCAGTCACGTGTTTTAAAGGAACACAAATAGTCACCGAAGAACTATCCTAAGTAACCTTTTAGTGCTTATAACATTAGAAACTATGTTAATGTATTTATTGCAAATGAAGTTGCTGAAACTGAACCAGGCTGTGTTTTGAATGTAAAAATGAGCCTAATATTAAATGCATTTATCTTGTTAGAAAACACACAATGTGGAATTCTTAAAAAGGATAATGTGATTTTCTTTATTGTGATGACTGAGATGTTTGCATTTGTGAGAGACATGTAGCTTTTTTGTAGGGAAGAAACATCCCTTTCTCAGTTGCCCTTGAGCTATGGGATCTAATAGTGCCCTGAAGGCGCTGCTAGGAAAAGGAAACTGTAGCAACTCAATTTCTGGAACATAAAGAAAACAAGCCTTTGTGCTCAACTTCAAGTTTTCAACCTGATCTAGCTTGCGACAATTATGCAATCCTGTCAAATTTGACCAACTTCATGCTGATTGACTAATATACGAAGATCGCATGTATAGCTATTTCAGGTTAAAATCAGGAAGAAGCTGTGCTATTGTAGAAATTGACTTTGAACATCATGCAGCTATTGGAAAACAACCAGAATAGCAGATTAAATTTAATTTATGGTAGCTTTGTTATTAAATGGATAGCTGTTGTGTCATTGGTGAGGTATGTTCATTCCTTTTATAATGACTATTTACTATTCAACACATCAAATAAATTGACAAAAAGGTCATCAACTTGTTTGCTCAGCTCAATGAGGGAGAAGCTGTAGACTTTCAGGTTTCCATAGGCTAAAAGTAATCAAATTTAATGTATTATGTCAAGGAAGGTCACAAGCTACGCCAGATATATCGTTTCAAGACTCTTTCGACAAAGAAGGATCTAAAGAATAGTTGGTTGATTTCTCAAAGGAAGCAAAGAACAAAAGGACAAATTATAAATGTGCAAAGTAAGTGTTGCAGATACAGTACTTAACATAAGAACACCCTTCTGCCCACCCCCACCCCCACCCCCCCAAAACAGTTACATAAGTATACAGCATTCTGTGTCTAGTAGAAATAATGCACTGCTAGGAAAATTCTCCATTTCCTCAGCAAACAGCCTATTATCTAGTCTCACTCATTGTGGTTTTCGTATAAAGATCAAGAATTAAAATTAATACAACCAATAAACCCAAACTTAGGTGAACCAATATTCACATGGAACAAGGGAACTTGCTACATGGTTTGATGACAAAAGAGGTAGGCACATGACATCAACACTGTGCATCATGAGGAACAACCATGTTAGCAGTAAGATGTTAGAATTGTAATGAAGCAAGCAATGGCTTCAAAGGAAATTCATTCATATCTGATTAAATTTCATTCCATGTGTCTTTTTAAGATATACTCCCTCCGTTCCAAATTGTAGGTCGTTTTGGCTTTCTAGATTCATAAATATTATTATGCATCTAGACATACACTATATTTAGGTGCATATATTTAGGTGCATAGCAAAAACTATGCACCTAGAAAAGCCAAAATGACTAACAATTTGAAACGAAGGGAGTACAAGATTTGCAAATAAGTTGCAAATACAAGAAATTCAATATAATAATTACTATGAATGTGAATAGTGATTCTGATTTCAGATCAATTTGCTGTTTAATTTGGCTACTGGCGCCACGGGAGCCAACTTCTCAAGCAGTTCTTTTCTCGATAATGTTACTTCCCTCATGAATCAACGTGCGTACCAACATGATAAGATATATGCACCATGGTCAACCCAAACTCGTTGATCGTTGTTTACACTGCAACAACAGACCAAGTTGCTAAGTTCTCTGTAAATTCTATCAACATCTTTCCATTCATGCATATCACAAAATCTCCATGCATAGCTTATCGCTTGCTAAAACAGCATGCTCTTTGCAAGATGAGAAGAAGTGTGCTTGGTCAGCGAAAGCAAAAAGACAAGTCAAGGAAGCACTGCTCAAAGCCCTACTGACGCGGAAATGGAAGTGAATGATTGACCAAGACATCATGATTCATGCATGCCTTGTAAGACAAACAAAGCTGCATGCCTGGGATATCTGAAGGTGGATATCAACGCAAGGCATATCATCAAATACGTAGATCCAAGAGATTCTTCATATGCTGATCTGTTTACAACTGTTGGGTCATGATCCATAGTAGGTGACTCCGTGGCGGGAAGATTGCACTACTACGAGAAGAGTCATGTATGCTTATTACTGCTCCTGTCATGCAACAAGGTCGCCATGGGTGTACTGAAGAGGATGTTAGCATTTAGCAATGCTAGAATTTGCCATAAACATAAGTCAAGCATAGCAAATACAGATAGCATAAGTATACCAAATCAGAGACTAGTGACAATAAACATTAGCCCTAAGGTAAATTTAATATAGCTCGGTTAATTTTGGCTAGATCCCTCTTTTTCCTATTAAAATTTGAAAATATGATACCCACACCCCAAGCTTTCATAAACCTTAGGATCTACTCCCTCCGTCCCAAATTGTAAGTCGTTTTGGCTTTTCTAGGTTCATAGATGTTTGTGTGCACCTAAATATAGTGTGTCTAGATGCATACAAACATTTATGAACCTAGAAAAGCCAAAGCGACCTACAATTTGAAATGGACGGAGTAGTACCTAGGGATATGATCATAGACTAACTGTAATTCAGCACCGAGGTAAGGCAGCCATATAGTCTGTATAGGCTGGACATATCTATAAGAAAACAATCAAACCAAGCATGTCCTTAAACAAAATACAGAACTGAAAACGTAATCAGATACAAAATTCGAGAACAATGCACCATTGCCGTGTGAAGTAGTGGATAAACGGAGATATCATCCATAGCTCAGAAACTCTGCAACAACACGGACTTGCGCTTCCGCCTCTGCACTCGCTGGAGACGAGAGATGGAAACCGTGCCCCTGGCCGTCTGCCTCCCAGTCCTCCACCTCCCCGCACCATCCACTTCCCTTCAGCTTCTCACAATACAGCCTTCCTCTACCCCTCATCGGGTCCTTTCCCCCGACGCAGACAAGCACGCGCCGGCACCCCAAGCTAGCGAGATTGGGCGCGCCCTGCGCCATCGGGTTGATCAACGGGTCGTAGCCACACCCGCTCGTGCCCGGGCACACCACCGGCCACAGCCGGACGAGGTCGCGGAGCAACGCCATGCCCATCTCGTCCGTCTCGGAGCTGTCGCCTCCCAGGAAGTAGGGATGGATCAGCACGAGCGAGCTCAGCTTCACGCCGTGGCCCAGCTCCTCGGCGCCGGCGCGCATCGCGGCGTGGTGCGCAATGTTGGCGCCCGCGCTCTCGCCGCCGACGTGGACCCGCCCGAGGTCCGCGTGCGCGGTCAGCCAGGGCTCCTGCCCCTGCCCCGCGGCGTGCGCGGCCACCCACTGGAGCGCCGCCCACGCGTCCCCGTAGAGAGCGGGGACCGGGTGCTCCGGCGCGAGGCGGTACTCCACCGACACGACGATTGCGCGGGCCGCCGCAGCGAGCCGGCTGGCGTGGCCGTGCACCGCGGCGTCGAACGCGGAGCCGAGGCAGAACCCGCCGCCGTGGAAGAACACCAGGACGGGGAGCTTGCCGTTGAAGCTTCCGGAGGAGGGGGCCGCCGGGAGGTAAATGCGCGCCGACACGCCGGCTTCCGGAAGGATGGCGACATCCTTTGAGGAGACGCCGGTGGGGGCGGCGTCGGTGGAGGGCGGGGCGAAGTCCACAGGTAGGAAGCGCTCGACGCGGCCGCTCTTGTACACGCGGATGAATCCAGGGGCGTCGAGGATGACCTCGTCACCGCCGCCGGCGCCAATGTCAGACATGGTGTGGGGGGGATCGGAAAGCTGTGTCACGGAAGGGGTCACTCTGTGGTTCTAGCAGTCTAGCTACTTCAGGACTTGGATCTACTCGCATTTGACTAAGCGTGCGGCGGCGAGCCATCGGCGTCGCCCCCTTCCGCCGCCGCCGTCGCGCAGCCGTGGCCCGTGAGTACGTGACGGAGCGCTGACCTTTGCAACTAGAACGTGGGCCACATGGGCCATGCTCAATTGAGCCCAACCACCAGGCCGCTGATCTGTCAACGCCTCCCGCATTCAACAACCCCACACCAACCGTGCCTACTTGATGAATGAAGACGTGCTGCCCGCGGCGACCTCCAATTCAACCTCCTCGCCTTCCCAGGCCACACCTCGAGTCCTCGACTCGATCCACCCATGGCAGGCTCCGGCGCCATCGACGACGAGGTCGTCTTCGAGATAGCGCAGTGCATCCGCGTCTACAAGAGCGGCCGCGTGGAGCGCTACTTCGGCTCCGACCCCGTCCCGGCCTCCACGGACGCCGCCACGGGCGTCACCTCCAAGGACCGCGCCATCTCCCCCGACGTCGCCGTCCGCCTCTACCTCCCTCCGGCAGCCAACCCGACCGAGGACGACGGTGGAAGCATCAAGAAGCTCCCAATCCTCGTCTACTTCCACGGCGGCGGCTTCTGCCTCCACACCGCGTTCAACTTCGTCTTCCACGCGTACCTCACCTCCCTCGCCGCGCGGACCCGCGCCATCGTCGTCTCCGTCGAGTACCGCCTGGCGCCCGAGCACCCGCTCCCGGCCGCCTACGACGACTCCTGGCGGGCGCTGCGCTGGGTGGCCTCCCACGCCACCGGGTCCGGCGAGGAGCCCTGGCTCACCGACCACGGCGATTTCTCCCGCCTGTGCGTCGGCGGCGAGAGCGCTGGCGCCAACATCGCGCACCACATGGCGATGCGCGCCGGCGCCGAACCCCTCCCCGACGGCGCCCGGATCAACGGCGCCGTCGTGGTCCACCCTTACTTCCTGGGCGCCGTCAGGGTGGCGTCGGAGGAGACCGACCCCGCGATGGCCCGAAGCGTGGTGACCATGTGGCGCGTGGTGTGCCCGGGCTCCGCGGGCGTCGACGACCCCTGGATCAACCCGCTGGCGGCCGCCGCGCCGGGGCTGCGGGGGCTCGCGTGCGGGCGCGTGCTCGTGTGTCTCGCGGAGAAGGACGTGGTCCGCGACCGCGGCCGCGCGTACGCCGAGGGGCTCGGGGCCAGCGGGTGGGCCGGGAAGGTGGAGGTGCTCGAGGTGGCCGGGCAGGGCCACTGCTTCCACCTCGTTGACTTCGCGTGCGCCGACGCCGTCAAGCAGGACGACGCCATTGCCAGATTTGTTAACCTGTAAAATCCTCACGTGTGCTATACATTGCATTTGCGCACAATGTTTGTGTATCCTCTATGATTTGCAGTGGATTTGCCTGAAAACCTGCAGGCGAATTCATATTGTTATCGTTTGCTTATACAGTTACGTTTTGGAAATTTGATTGTTGCTGATACATTGGGAGGAGATTTTTCGATCACCGCAGTGCTCTATTTCTGAACATTTGATGAACCAAAGTTGATAAGAACTTTTCCGTGTTCTGACCAAAACGATGCACACGGTTGCAACAATGCTCGTTCAGAAGTTTACTACCACGCGTGAATGCGCACGGCCGACGGGCCTGAGACACGATCTCACTACTGGCAACAGCTTGTCAAAAACTCAAGACAGAGTCCTGCCTGTGTGTAGCATTTAGCTTGGACAGATATGTGGATGGGAGACGGTGCTCGTCATCGCGGCACGGCATCTGGTTCAAGAGTTCACGCCTATCCTTGTCACCGAATCCATCGCTTTTCAGACGGGTAAGGCCATCCAGAGCTTAGAAGTCATGAAACTAATAAATAAGAAAAACGTTTGGTATGAATTCATGGTGGTGATGCATGTGCAATCGTCGTCCGATACTTTTCCCCGGCTGGATAGGTGTTGTTGGCGAGTGCCAGAGAAGGTCCGTTCTCACGCCTAATGTAGCGCTAAACACCACATGATGTTCCCTTTCATGAAGGGAAGGCAGGCACCTTTGCAACTTGGCAACGTGGAGCTACCGTCTGCAGTCTGCCGCAAATGTGAGTAGACTTGTCGATATCCTCAAAACGTGAGAGCGAGATGCCACTTTGACAGCTACCTGAACCGATCGGCTGACGCCGTTTAAACAGTAGTGCTAGTGCAGTCTGTCAAAGAGAGTGAAATAGGAAGGGATGCGGGTTTGGACCAAAATAAATAGAGTTTTGGGCCCCAGAGAAGAAAGGAAGAGAAAAAAGAAGACAGAAATGGGCTAGACCCAAGGAATGAGGTTTCAGCCCACATAGATTTAGGTATCCAAACAATAAACTGAAATCCGTCAAACTCTGAAAATACGATTCAGTATAAACGGCTGCGAAACTATTCAGCATAAACGCAAATAGAACCTGTATTGATTGTTTATTAAGAATACAATTATTTCGTACCATGAAATGTTTTGTCGCCAAACAAAATATTGGAAATTCTAAAAACTTGAAAAAACATCAATTTGTTAGTCGTGATTATTCACATTCTTGCTAGTCGCCGATCATTGCTCATCACGAAGGTGCAAGTGCAACCTTGTTAAATACTAGTCAAATACTGAAACTAGAGCCGTGCGTGCGGCATCTCCCCTTTGACAGATCTGTGGTTCGTTTTCAGGAAGGTGGGTGAAACGTCGTCGTCGTATGGTACTTTGGCCCGGCTGGGTAGCTGTCCAATGTTCACGCCTATTGTCCTGGTCGATTACACTGTCTTGAAGGAAGGCACCTTGCAACTTTGCAAGGTAAAGGTCGTAGCATTGCCGTCTACGGTCTACCGCAGCCGCAAGCAATGGCAGCTACCTAGTACTACCAATCACATCCTTTTGTACCTGAACACGAAATGCGGTGAATTACCATAATAATCCGAGCTTAGTATACGCTCATGTAGATCGTCTGAAGATGTGAGAGTAACATGTTACAGAAAAGGAAAAAAAAAAGGAAGGAGTAAGATGTCAGCCGACTTTTTTTTATTTTGGCACTTTTTGCGAAAAATTTTCACAAATAGACCCCTGGCAGAACTAATTCCAAAAATGGACCCTTAGCTTGGCGCCAGGATGGCTGGCGCCAAGCTACAACGTCTTGACGCCAGCCTCCATGGCGCCAAGGTCCCCATCGTCGCGTGACCACGTGGCGTGGCTTGCATTACGTGGCGTGGCTTGCATTACGTGGCGTGTCATGAATTACATGGCGAGCGGGCGGGTGGGTGGTGGCTTGGCGCCAAGATCGGTGGCGCCAAGGCTTGGCGCCAGACACCATGGCGCCAAGGCTTAGCGCCACCGATCTTGGCGCCAAGCCTTTTACCACAGCACCGGGCACTCCTTCCTTTTACGCGTCCGTTTCTTTTCCAATCCTATTTTCAAACCCGCGCCGCCGCCACCCTCGGAGCCCGCCGCTGCCGTTGCTGGCGCCGTCGCCGCCCGGAGGCCACCCGCCCCCGCCCGGCGCCCACGCCCGCTCAGAGCCCGCCCGGCGCCCGGAGCTGCCCGCCGGTGCCCCCCGGCCGGGCCCCCGCGCCCACCCTGCTCGAAGGCCGGCCGCCCCCCGCCCGGTGCCTGCTCCCGGTCCAGTCGGAGGCCGCCCGCCCCAGCCCAGGCGCCCGCGGCCACCCCCGCCGGTGGCCCACAGCCCGGCGCCCGCGCCTTCCACGGCCGGAGGTCGCCCGACCCCTGCCCGGCGTCGCTCCCACCCCTTGCCGCCGGTGTGCACCAGTGAGGTAAAACTCTAAGAAGAGTTATAGTTAACTAGATAGATAAAAGAAGGTAGAATTTAGATAGGTAGGTAGAATTGTTAGATAAAATAGTTATATAGATAAATTAGAATAGTTAGGTAGAATTTAGATAGGTAGGTAGAATTGTTAGATAAAATAGTTAGATGGATAAATTGACAGATAGATAGAATTGTTAGATATGAAAACTAATATAATTTGGTAGGTTTTTTTTATGAATTGCAATGATAGAAGGAATAGAGAATACTCATGGATGTGCAATTTTGTTTACGTAGTTAGATGTATAGTTACGTAGTAAACTAGTTATTACGATATTTAGTTAAGTAGTTGTATAGTTAAGTACATAGGTACATATTAGGTGACATAGTTAGTTAGTTGTATGACATAGTTAGTTAGTTGTATTTAGTAGTCAGTAGTCAACTGATACTATCTCATTTCATACTAGAGACCTTGTACTTAGAATGCTTCATTTATTATGGACTAAATGAATTGTGCGTCGTTATATTGATGTTATTAGATGGAGAACGTAGTGAGCATATATCATGGAGGCACCGTGGAAAGGGATGACTATGGATGTGTTAAGTTTGTTGCCATGTAGTGCGAGGTTGTGATATTTGATGAGGAACCCTCGTTTAGTGAGTTGCTTGCAAGGGCTTGGGAGGAGCTACATTGTCATGGAGATGATGAAATCACAGTCGAGGGCATACTTCACCTAGGTTCCCCTCTCAACATTCAAAGGAAGATGGTCCCAATTCAGTGTGCAGGCCAGTGGGAAAAATATGTGAGAACGGTTATGAATGGTCATTCCCCAAGTGTTGAAGTGGTTGTTCGTCGGGTGGGAGTTGATCCAAATCCTCGTCAGTTTTCCCGACCAATGGGTCAACGGGCACACTTCGATCCTCCCGTCCCAGAACCTGTTATGGACGTGGAGGTTGCACCTACGATTTCCGATGCTGAATCTGCCCCAATGAAGTAGTTGGACATATTTGTCGGATTATTGATGATGTGGCGGACTCTCCTAATGAGTTCCTTTTCACTCAGAATGATCCGAGTAAGTGTCTTATCAGTTTCTATTGTTGGGAGCTAACCCCATTCGTTCCATCAATTTATTCTTTACTCATATTTGTACTTAATGTCGCAGGAGATATTCCAGAAAATGTGGATGTGCCTCTAGTTGCTGCGCAAATGCAATGTGGAGATGGATTGCATGGCTCCAATAGTGTTGAAATTATGAATGATGAAGATGCACACGAGATGGGAGTGGATCTTGATTCTGATGATGATCACCCTGCTGGAGAGATGACAGAGAGTGATATTGAGATGTTCAGGCGTATCTTCCCTGGACGTCGTGATCCGATAGTTCACGAGTTTAGCGATCTTACTCTTTCCGATCAGGTGTTTGCAGAAGGACGTGATGATGAGCTCCTAGAAACTCCTGAAGCTAGTCCTAGTATGGTTATTGAGGAGGGAAGGGAATCTAAGGACCTTCCCGTATTGAAGAGGTGGTCGCAGGCGTTTGCGGTGATACGAACTTTGTGTTATATGGACTATTTGTGTATATGGACTTTCATTCTGAACTATTGTGGATTTTATTATGAATGTGTCATATGCTTGTATATTTGTATTGATGTTCACTGTTCATCTCGTAATTTTGTATCAATTGCATCAAAAAGTAGGGAAAATTCTGCCGAAATTTCACTAACAAGTACCCTTTTTATTTTCTGCGGAAATTTCACTAGAGTACAACTTCGAAATGCATTACATCGCAAAATAAACATAGGTCGTCTACCACTTGCATGTCCATACTTAAAGTGCATCATTACATGAAAACATAATAAAAGTCTCGCAGTGGAAAATATTATTCATAAATAAACCATAAAACTAGAAACTAATTATGACTATTGAGTGCAACGAGGCCACTTCCCTTCCTCAAGGCATTAGGATTCTTCTCAATCGCTGCTTTCGCTCGGCGTGCACGCTCAAGCTTCTTCTCCCTCTCCTCCTTGTTCGCAGCAACATGCCTCCTTTCCTCCTCTTCCTTGTGCTCCTTTTTCGCAGCCTCCTCTCTGAGCCTCTTCTCCATCATCTCCTTCCTCTCTGCATCCCAGCGCAACATATACTTCAAAAACTCCTTGTCTTCAGGATTGATCTCAGTGTCGATCCACTGCTCAAAATCACATAGCGGTGGAGGGGTCTACAACAAATGCAATTGTTATAAAATAAAAAAATATGGTCAATAATTATAAGACAACAACAATTCCTTACCAACATGTTAATGTGGCGCTGACGAAGTGTAGGTTCAAATGTAAAGTTGGAACACATCCAATACCTCTGCCTATACGTGGCATGTTCATCGGACTTGGCTACCTTGCAAGGATCGCCGCAAAAGCACATAGGCGCTGGAACATCACTAGGCAGAGGCAATGGATCGAAGGCATTTCCGGTCAGCTTGGCGCCATAACTACAATTTAGTTTATTTCATTGTAAGAACCAAATGCACTTAACAATAAACCTACAATTAAGATTTTTCATTTGATCCACAACAATGAGCACATAACATAACTACGTGCGTTGGGGTTACCTTAGTTTCTTAGCTTTTCCACGCCTCGGCATCCTACATTTGCATTAAACCCTAAGTTAAAAAATGCAACCAATATATAGCGAATCGATGTGAAAAAAAGCTAAGAGGAAGAGAGGATACCTTGCTCTTCAAGATCCACGGATCAAATGAAAGTTTCCTAAGCTAAAATGTCGATTCATAATATAGGGCGAAGTAGGGAGAGTAAAAACCCGAGGGAGAGAAGAAGGATGAGGAGGAAGTTTCGGCTAGGAAGGAGGGGTGGTGCCTTATGTAGGAGGCTTGGCGTCAAGATCTATGGCGCCAAGGCTTGGCGCCACGTCAGATCCTGGCACCAAGCCTTGGCGCCACGTCAGATGCCCGGTCAGCTGCGACGGTGGGGACCTTGGCGCCATGGAGGCTGGCGCCAAGATGTTGTAGCTTGGCGCCAGCCATCCTGGTGCCAAGCTAAGGGTCCATTTTTGGAATTAGTTCCGTCAGGGGCCTATTTGTGAAAAAATTTCGCGAAAATAACCAAAATAAAAAAAGTCGGAAGATGCCAGCAGACCCACGACATAATGACTGACGCACTTCGTGGTGGTTCTGAGTTTTTAAACCGGCAGAGGTGATAGCTGAACAACGCAAGTGCTTCTTCACCTGTAAACTGTTAAAATTTAGCACCTCGTATCCAAACACCGCCTTAGTTCTATCACGTAGTAGAAGTCATTTACACTGTCTGTCGACTGGATCCCTTGTCCCAGAATACCCATAGATTGACCAATCAGGATACCAGAACATGAAACTGACCAGTGCTCCTGACTGAAGCTCTATTGGATGAGCATTTCCTGCCCAAGCAGACAAGCACAGGAACAACTTTCCCTCTGGTTCGCATTCTCATGCCCTCTGCAGGCACGGAAAGCATCGCAATGCAGGCAACTTTCCTCACGGTGACTGAGGAGGAGGAGCTCCGAGATCCCCAAATTCACCGAGCTCATCATCCACCAAATCATCACATCTCGACAACCCCATCAAAATCCAAACACAAAAATACAAAAGGAACATGCTGCTCTGCCAATAATCTACTACTGCTAGTATCAATCATGTACCGCAATCCTCACGATCGCACCTACGCCCATGTCGTCGTGATCTGCCTCTGCTAGCTGCTAGGCCACGGATGGCCTACTCCCGGCTCAGGAAGCCGGTGACGAAGGCCAGCTCCTTGACGGAGTTGGGGTCCTTGGGCCTGTCGAGGAAGTAGACGTGCCGCTCGCCGGGCGTCTCGTACTGCTCGACCTTCCCGCCCCACCCGCTGTCGTTGAGCGCCGCCGCGTACGCCAGGTCCCGCGGACGGAAGTCGTCCAGGCCCGACGACGTCACGGCCACGCGCGAGCTCGCCAGCCTCCGCAGCTCCGCCGCGGGCAGCGACAGCGGGTTCACCAGCGGGTCGTCGATGCCGTACCGCCCGCCGCAGATGAAGGACCACGTCGCCTCGTACTGGCGCCGCGTCGCCTTGTCCGTCGTCTCCCCGGCCACGGGCTCCTTGCCCCAGAAGTAGGGGTCCAGGAGCAGGAGCCCCGTGATGGCCGCGCCGCCGTCCAGCCCGCCCTCCGTGCCCGCGCGCATGGCCATGTTGTGTGCGATGTTGGCGCCGGCGCTGTCCCCGGCGACGAACAGGCGGGAGAGGTTGCCCCGGTCCCGCAGCCACGGCTCCGGCCCGGACGCGGCGTTCCGGGCGACCCAGTTGAGCGCCCGCCACGAGTCGTCGTACGCCGCCGGCAACCGGTGCTCCGGCGCGAGGCGGTACTCCACGGACACCGCCACGACGCGCGCCTTCGCCGCCACCGCGTTCAGGTACGCGTGGTACAGCGGCGTGAACGCGGACTCGATGACGAACGCGCCGCCGTGGTAGAACACGAGCACGGGGAGCCTGCCGGGGTCCTTCTTGTTCCCTTTCGCCCCGCCGGCGGGCGCCGGGGGCAGGTACATCCGCGCCGCGAGGCCGGTGGCGCCGTCGATCACGACGTCCTTGGAGGTGACCCCCGTGTCCTCGTCGACGCCGGCCGAGCACCGCGCCGTGCCGTCCAGCCGGTGCACGCGGCCGCTCTTGTACATGATGAGGTACGGGGAGAAGTCGAACGCCACGACGCTGTCGTCGGGGTTGGAGGCGTTCCCCGGCGGGGAGACCGGCGGCAGCGGCTTCCGGTGGTGGCGCGGGATCAAGAAGACGCACAGCAGGATGGCAGCGGCGAGGAGGAGGAGCAGGGCGAGTAGAAGCAGCGCGAGCTTGGCGAGCTGTCGCTTGCTCTTGGCAACCATGATCCCACCGGCTGAAGACTGCACCTACCTGACAGGTGACAGGGATTTGGAAGAGTAAGCTGGGCTCTGCCTCTGCTGGGGTAGGAGAAAACAAGTGAGATTTGGGGGCTCGGTAGACGAACGAACACCTAAACAAGTACTGGTTGTCTCTGATCCGCCGCTGCTACGGATTAGACTGATAGAATACAAAATTGCCAGGTTGCGTCTGGGGATGATGCTTGCGGGGGCTCGTGAGTCTTGCAGATTCGGTGGTGACGGGAGTAGGAATGTGACGAGACCTTTGTTCGGTGGTCTTGGCCTCTTGGGGTTGGGGCGTGGTGGTCCTAGTGGATCACTCTCACTCGCATCTCAAAGGTGAAGGGGACTGGGAAAGGCACCAACTCGTGCTAGGCTGCTAGCTTAACCATTTTGTGGAGTGATCTAGATCGGCAATTATTTGAGCGAGTTTTTGACATTTCCTTTACCATTTTTGCTAATTTACGCGGGGGTGGGTATCAAGATTGTCATATCAAAGCATGGCAGAGGCAGACTAGTAGTGGTGCCATACTGCCATCCCATTCTCAATAATACCCACTCCATAATGGCACGCTCTTCTACAGGTGGTGTTGGATTGGATTTGTATGTTCAATGCTTTCATCTCTAAGGGTCCGTTTGTTTCGCTCTTCTACCGGTGGTGTTGGATTGGATTTGTATGTTCAATGCTTTCATCTCTAAGGGTCCGTTTGTTTCGTAGGAATCAGGTGGAATTGGAATTCGTTTCCTGGGTCCACATGTTTGGCTGCGCATGGAATTGCAAATGGTGATTTCTCACGATTCCACCACTGCCTGCCACACGTTCCGACAAAAAAAACTGGAAATCGTTTCCTCAGCCTCTCCCCCGACTCCTTCCCCCCATCCGCCCCTGACTCCTTCTCCCTCGACTCCTTCCCCCTGCGCCGCCGCCTCCCGCGCCACGCCCCCTTCTCCGCGCCCCCCCTCCTCCGGTGCCCCATCCTCCGCCACCCCCTCCCCCAACAACTTCCTCCCTCCCCCCCTCTCTCTCTCGTTTAAGGTCGTAATCATGGCTGGCAGCTGGAGGGCGGCTGGATCCGCGTAGAGGACGACCGGATCCGTGTGTTGGGCGACCGGATCTGCAAGTTGCGGGCAGTACCAACCTAGTTTGGGTGGTGGGCAATGCTTGCTTCACAGTGGACGGCGGGGCCATGGTAGTGGTTGCAGTGGTGGCCGCGGTGGCAGCGCCGCCTCGCAGTGCGGCGAAGAAGTTCACTCTCCGGGACCTGTAGCGCCTCACCGGCGGCTTCGCGGAGGAGAAGAAGATAGGGAGCGTCAGCTTCGGGTCGGTGTACAGCGCTAAGCTCCCCGATGGGCGCGAGGTTGCCATCAAGCGCGCCGAGTGTGGCGCCGGCGGCGGTTCGACGCGGAGCGCACGTTCCGAGCGGAGCTCCGGCTGCTGTCGCGCGTGAACCACTAGAACCTGGTGCAGCTGCTAGGCTTCTGCGAGCGCATCCTGGTATTTGAGTTCATGCCCCACGGCGCGCTCCACGACCACCTCCACGGCGGCTTCACCGATGGCTCACTGCTGTTCACATCGTGGGAGGCACGGCTCCAGGTGGTGCTGGACGTGGCGCGTGGTGTGGAGTACCTGCATTTCTACGCCGTGCCGCCCATCATCCACCGCGATGTGAAGCCGTCCAACATCCTCCTTGACGATGACCGGACAATCAAGGTCTCCGACTTCGACCTCTCCCTCGCCAGCGGCGGCACGACGGCTCACCTATTTCTCCGCCACCGCCGGTATCGTCGGGTACATCGACCCGGAGTACTACCAGCTGCAGGAGCTCACCGAGCGGAGCAACGTGTGGCCTGGTCCATCCTTTGCATGGTGGTGCTGGTAGCCACGAGGCAGGTTTGCGGCGGCGAGCTGCTGACGGCCATGGCGAGCAGCTCCTCTACTGCACTTCGCAGTGCGGCGGCAGTCGCTGTGGCACCCGCTCCTGCGGTGTCTCAGCCTAGTCAACGACGCGCAACGGCTCTTTAGCGCTGTCGATGCGCCGGGCGGCGGCCTCGTCACGTGGAACACCATGGTCAGCCTTCTGGTTCAGAGCGGCCGCTTTGACGAGGTTGTCGAGGTGCTCTACAATATGACGTGGAACACCATGATATGTATACAGTCATACTTAAAAAAATTTCATATTTAGTTATCCAAACAGAATATGGAATTTGATTCATGGAGAAGAATTCCATCAACACCCAAACAAAAAAAATGAATTGAATCAAATTCTGAGTAATTCATTTCTGGTGGAATCCAATGTCTAAAATGTAATTCCTGAAATGGGTTTCAATTCCTGCGAAACAAACAGGCCCTAAGTTGAAAGGTTTTAGATTTCAAAGTTTCAATGGTCGAAAATGAGGCATTGAAGTTGAAATCGCGGATTTGAAATCTCCGAATTTGTGTGTTGGTAGTGAAACCTGAATTCGAGAGCTTAATCTTTTTGGGACTTTATGTGTTAGAAGTTTGCATCTTGGTTAAAACTTGATCTTGTATTTTTGATGCTAACATTGGTTCGGGGAGTTGAAAGTTCGTAAAGTATGAAAAGCATACACAAAACACATAGCAACTGTAGAAGAATGACGGAGGATTGCCTTGAACTAGACATCCATAAGTGAGATAAAAACATTGATTTGCAATACTGTTTTTTTTAACTAACAAATGCAGCTAAAGGACCAAATGTATGAATTTATGCCGTATAAGTAAAAGTTTGAAAAATACTATGAGAGCCTGAGGCTCAAATATTGCTTTGTCTTCGGACTTGTTTGGATATATAAACACATTACCTTTTAAAATTTTAATACATGGGAATTGGAGTGGAAAATGAACTAATTTTCACCTCAATCTCTCTTAAAAGATGTGAATTGGAGGGGATAATTTATGTTCACGAACGTGGCCGGTATTTTAGGTTAGCAACCTGTTGTACACTTGAAGCACGCGAATCTTGCTTCATCGGATGGCTACGGGCATGTCAAGGGCTCATCCAACGGCGGCCACGAGCTCCAGGGCGGCACGGCAATTGGATCGGAGGCCCCAATCGCCGCTTCCTTCCACGCTGACTTCCTACCAACCACGAACTACAGGGACAAACCTGCAGAAGATGATGCCCGATCTGTCTCGACGGGTGTTCTTCTTGGCTCTCTTCGTCGCCCCGCTCCTCCGGCTCCCGATCCGCAGCCGCCTCCTCAAGCCCCACACCACAATGGACTCAGACTCCGAGCTCGAGTTCGAGATGCCGGGCGTGCTGCGCATGTACAAGACCGGCCGCGTCGAGCGCTTCGAGGGCACTGAGACCGTCCCTCCCTCCCCCGACGGCGACACAGCCAACGGGGTCGCGTCCAAGGACGTCGTCCTCGACCCCGCCGCCGGCATCTCCGCCCGCCTCTACCTCCCCGCCGGGGTGGAGCCCGGCAAGAGGCTCCCCGTCATCGTGTTCTTCCACGGCGGCGCGTTCATGGTCCACACCGCCGCCTCCCCGCTCTACCACATCTACGCCGCCTCCCTCGCCGCCGCGGTCCCCGCCCTCGTCGTCTCCGCCGACTACCGGCTCGCTCCCGAGCACCGCCTCCCCGCCGCCTACGAGGACGCCTTCGCGGCCCTCAAGGCGGTCGTCGCCGCGTGCCGCGCGGACGGGGCCGGGGCCGAGCCCTGGCTCGCCGCGCACGGGGACGCCTCCCGCGTCGTCCTCGCCGGGGACAGCGCCGGCGCAAACATGGCGCACAACGCCGCGATACGGCTACGGAAGGAACCCATCGATGGGTACGGCGATACGGTCAGCGGCGTCGCGCTCCTGCACCCGTACTTCTGGGGGAAGGAGCCGCAGGGCGCGGAGCCC
Source organism: Setaria viridis (assembly GCF_005286985.2). NCBI lineage: Eukaryota > Viridiplantae > Streptophyta > Magnoliopsida > Poales > Poaceae > Setaria > Setaria viridis. Next base: position 32,379,705 of record NC_048264.2, on the reverse strand, counting down.
ACGGACCCCGGCTACCGCGCCATGTTCGACCCCACGTGGGGCTTCATCTGCGGCGGGAAGTTCGGCCCCGACCACCCGTACATCAACCCGACGGCGGCGCCGGAGGAGTGGAGGCAGCTCGGGTCCCCCCGCGTGCTGGTGACCACGGCGGAGCAGTGCTGGTTCGTGGAGAGGGCGCGGGCGTACGCGGAGGGGATCAAGAAGTGCGGGTGGGACGGGGAGCTCGAGTTCTACGAGACCAAGGGCGAGGGGCACGTCTTCTTCTTGCCCAAGCACGGCAGCGATAACGCGCTCAAGGAGCTCGCCGTGGTGGCCGACTTCGTCAGGCGCTGTTGAGATTGATTTGCTTGTTCGTCCGGCACCGGGTGAGTGATTTAGCAGCAAAGATACACACAGGGCACAGTTTATGATTCTGGTTGAGTTTGTTGGTCAGATTGCAAGATTGAAAGGAAATACGGATTAGAACTGTATTATCTGGCAGGAGTATTCTTTGTTCTGAATTTCTGACGTGCACTCGGTATTGAGATTGGCGTGGCACTGAATGTCTTGAGTAGGCAAGCAGCCTGCTGTGTTTGAGCTTGAAATTTCCTTGAAACTGAATTTTGGCAAATAAATGTACCTTCTGCTTCACAACGCAGTAACTTCATCTCGCAATTCGACAACTCAGTGACAACTCTTTATGCTTGAAAATGTTGGACACAGTTTCGTTGAGACTGAATTTTGCCCATAACTCATCTTTTACTTCACTGCCTTCACAAACCAAGAACTTCCATCTCACATCTTGACAACTCGACTCGTAAAGCTAGGAATTGACCCATTTCAGTGAATGTTTCTTTCGAACTCCTGCTACATTTGCAGATTTGCTTTACTGAAAATACAGAAAGCGCAACAGCATGGCACTGACATCCGTTCATTCTATTCCAAATTCAAAAGAAGTTCTGATTGCAATACCTCTTACACAAATCAGTAGTGTTTCAGACACTTGTAAGTAAAGGAACAGATTTTATTACGGTTGCAATAACGGTTACGATTTTTAGTTACTCGCAATAAAAGGAACAATTTTCATCACACCTTATTACAGTACCTTAGTAACGATGAATGAAATTGCAATGTGCACTGTCCCCGTCCCCAATGATTCATTCAGTCTTCGCCAAGGAAGGTGACCAGCCTGTCCATCAGTGCCAAGGACTCTTCGCACTCCGTCTTGTGGAGGAAGAACACATGCTCCTCCACTACGGACTCCAACCACTCCACCGAACCGCGCCACCCGCTCTCCTTCACAGCCTGGTAGTACGCCGCGGCCCTCGCCCGCGCGTCCTGATCTTTCTCGGCCGAGCAAACAAGTAGCTTTCGGCACGCCAGGTTCTGCAAGCTCGGCGCTCCACCGGCCATCGGGTTCAGCCTCGGATCGTCCAGATCTTCAGTGTTCTGCGGACTAATTAGCGACCAGAGCTTCTCTGTCATCTCTCTCGTCTCCCTTGACTCGCCGTCGACCGGCTCCTTTCCGCTAAACATAGGATGCAACAGGATCGCCCCCTCCAGAAACGCCCCAGAAGGCAAACCACGGCGAGAACCTGGCCATGATTACTATGTTGTGAACAATGTTGGCGCCTCCGCTGTCGCCGGCCAAGAAGACATGTCCGGTGTCGCCGTGGTCGGACAGCCACGGATCGGCGCCTGACGCGGCCTAACTGAGCGCCGCCCATGAGTCGTCGTAGGCCGCTGGGAGCGGGTGCTCCGGGGCGAGACGGTAGTTGATCGACACCGCCAGGACGGCAGCCTTGGAGGCGACGGAGTTGAGGTACCTGTGGTACATCGGAGAGGCGGCCCAGTGGAGCACCAAGCCGCCGCCGTGGAAGTACACGAGGATCGGCAGCTTCTTGTGCTCGGCGGTGAGGACGTGGTCGGGGATGTAGAGGCGGACGAAGACGCCGGTGGCGCCGTCGACGACGACGTCCTTGGAGGTGACCCCGGTGACGGCGTCGAAGCCCGGCGGGGTGGTCTCCGTCCCGTAGAAGCGCTCGACACGGCCATCGTCGTGAACTCGGAGGAGCGGCGAATCGAATACTAGTTTTGTGGATGGATCCATGGATAGCGAGCTGGAGCCTGGAGCAGGCAACAGGACGAGTATGTTTGGGAAGAAGCGATGAAAAGATGAATCATGAATGAGTGGATTCGTTTCTTTCGCCACCAACCCCGCACAACTGCGTTTTTAGTTGGTTCATTGATGTACTAGTCAGGGTTGGTTTCAAATGGTACGTGTGGAGCACGAGCACTATAGAATCAGTCATGCTTCGTCCGTTCCAAATTGCAAGATATTTTAGTTTTTTTAAGTTTATAGATATTATTATGTACACTATATCTAGATGCATAATAATATCTATGAACCTAGAAAAGCTAAAATGACCTACAATTTGAAACGGAGTGGATCCATCTCTATATTTCAGGTCTCTGAAATTTTCGGTTTTTTCCGGCGATCGCATATGCTGGTTCTACGATGAATAGGACAAACACAATGCTCCAGCTGCCATATCAATAATGCAGATCTTGTTTTTCGATGTTCCTATGTTGATTTTCGATGCTGCGAGCTGTCGTCTGATTTTTGTCCCGAAAAAAAAACACACGCATCTGAAACATAGCAACACCTTGTTTTTTCTCCCTGAAGCGAATCCTAGATTTATATTCTCGGTTTAAAAAAAAAAGAGAGGCCTTTGTAGTCTTGCGTGGTCAAATTACCTGCCGTGAATTGAGCCAAAGCGAAAGCGATATCACAAAAGATCAGCCTGAGACTCCAAGCCCAATCATTCAACAGAAGTTTCTGATTATTCAATTCAGCAATCAGATTTTTATTTTACATAATTCAGCAATCAGCTGCACCGTCGCTTGTTGCTCCATTCGTTTCGGCCAGTGTGGTCGTAGTCACGCATGACGTATTCAGTTCCCAGCGAAGAAGGAAACGAGCCGCTCCATGAGCGCCGCGGCCTCATCGCAACCGGGCTTGAAGAGGAAGAAGACGTGCTCCTGGCCCTCCGACTCGAACAACTCCGCCGTGCCGCTCCACCCGCTCGCCGCCAGGGCCTCGTAGTACGCCCTGCCCCTCGGCCGCGTGAAGTCCTTCTCCGCCACGCAGACGAGCACCCTCTTGCACGGGAAGTTCCGAAGGCTCGGCGCCGTGGCGGCCAGGGGATTCAGCCGCGGGTCGTCCGCGCCGTCCGTCCCCTCGGGGCACACGAAGCCCCACATCTTCCCCACCATCTCCATCGCCTCCGGCGTCTCCCCGTCGACGGGCTCCCTCCCGCCGAACCCCGCGTGGAGCAGAACCGCACCCTCGACCCGTGCCTCCGCCGCCGCCGTGCCCGTGCCCGCCTCTCCTTCGGACGCGGCCATCATCAAGACGTTGTGAACGATGTTCCCGCCGGCGCTGTCGCCGGCCAGGAAGAGGCGGCCGTGGTCGGCGTGCTGCGACAGCCAGGGATCGCCGTTACCAGAGACCGCCCACTTGAGCGTGCGGAAGGAGTCCTCGTAGCCGGCCGGCAGCGGGTGCTCGGGCGCGAGGCGGTAGTTCACGGAGACGACGAGCAGGCCAGCCCTCGCGGCCAGGGAGTTGAGGAAGGGCTGGTACGCCGGAGACGCCGCCGACTGGGTGACGAAGCCGCCTCCGTGGAAGTAGACGAGCACGGGGAGCTTCTTGCTGTCGTCGGACCGGGAGGCTGTGTCCGGGAGGTAGAGGCGAACGTAGAGGCCGGTGTCCCCGTCGATGACGACGTCCTTCGACGTGACGCCGGTTGAGGCGTCGAGGCCGGGCGGCACAGTGCTGGTGCCCATCAGGCGGTCGATGCGCCGGTCGCTGTAGAGGCGGAAGAAGGGAGTGTCCACTATGATTTCGGAGCTCGGATCCATGGCGAGAATGGGTGGGGTCGTGGCTCGTGGGGAGCAGTGGTAGCTGACGAGCTGATTGTCCAACGTTTCTTCTGGTTGCGGTATACAGAGCTCGGATCCGGGCCAGATGGTATTAGAAATGGTAAAGAAGCTGGTGATGCACATGGTCAAAAGGTGTCAGTGTCATCCTCTTTTTTCCCCGCTTTTTTGGAAGAACATCGTAACTTTCACCCCCAACTTCTAACTTTGGCACTATGCAAAAAGAAAATTCCCCATCACATCAAACTTGGGATACATGCATTGAGTACAAAATGTAGACGAAATTAAAAACTAATTGCACAGTTTTGTTGTGCTTTGCGAGACGAATCTTTTGAGCCTAATTAATCAATGTTTGACAATAATTCACAAATACAAACGAAACGCTACAGTGTGCTACAGTGCTGTAACAGTAATTTGGCACCTCCAAACTTTGGCAACTAAACAAGACCTTAGTACTGTCAGTGGGCTGACTTGTCCCTCAGCTAATTTGTGGCCAGCGGTACCTCCCGGTCCATCATTGAAGCTAATTTTTTTTTGAAAAAGAGCAGGGGAATTGCTATTTCATTTAAGGAGGAGGAGGAGGAAGGTCCAAATTACAATAAATTCAATATTACATAAATAGACACGCTTGTACAACATTAACATAAAAAAAATAAGAGCTCTCTAACCCACTGATGGAGTACCACACGCCCTACAAACGCCAGTTGACATACTCCTGTATCAGTGCAACGACTTGATCAGGCCTCATGCTCCTCCCTTCAAATACTCGCATATTTCTCTCCTTCTAGATGTTCCACGCCGTACGTATGATGATCGCTGCCGCTGTGACCTTCTCTGCTTCTTTCTGAAGGGCGAAAGCGTTTTGAATTTTTGATCCACCGGTCTTCCACGTTAATCTCGCCTGAACCCTGAAGTACGTGTTGCAAATTGTTGCCCTGTCCAATTGCTCACCCGGAATACTCCATAGAAGCTCTCAATTACACAATTCCAGCCCATCGGGTTGTTGCAGGCCATCCCTTCAATGGGCCCGTGGGGAGCCTATCTATCTATACTCCTTGGATGAACGAGAGGATATAAAAAGCATACTCGATCTATTTCGAGGCTGTAGATTGAAGCATAAAAAAGATGGGTGCCATCTGACCCAAAACTGCTGCTGTACTCCGCAATCCCTCTGTTTTCGTGGGTTGGAGCGACCCAGTTCCGCTCTGCGGTCTGTTGGTCAGCCCTCCGATCCGTGAAGATGGCCCGCGCAAGGTAGATAGCTTTTTTGATGCAAATATCTGGATGCTTTATTTCAAAATAAATAAATAAATAATTGTATTTAGTCATGCTATGGTAGCATACCAATATATTATCATATTTTGTGGCGTATTTTTTAACATGAATTAAAGAGAAAAGGTAGCACCTTAGATATAAACATATTTTTTGGTAGTTATTGAAGCTACATAAAGATTTATACATTTCTCACATGAATATAATTTTTTTAGATTTTTTATTTTCAATGTACATTTTTGTTTGTAAGTTTTTGCTACGATTACAAAGATCCTTATCTTATATTTTAGTAGAATGTTCAATGCATACTAAAGGAGTAATAATTAGAATTTAATTTTGAATATGACCTTTTTAGTTGTTAGTATATCTAAATCTCATTTCCTTTCTTTGTTCTCCAGTCATCCGTTGCTACAGCCTCATACAAGCATGATCTCATTTTATCTTATGGTTGTTGCACCTTTTCCCCATTATAAACTCTGACGTTGGGTCAGTAAACACGTTGTTGTGGCTACCAAGCTATATTCTTAGTCTTTATGCTTATTACCTCTCTCTCTTGCTTCTACTTTGAAGGGGCTACGTTGTGGTCACCAAAGATACATTCTTGATTGTGACCGTTATTCCCTCTCGTCGTCGGACATTACATAGAACATGCTATGCCGTCCATGCCAAACATCAATTTCTTCACTATTTAATACGGTTATTTTGGAATTGTGGCCCTCAATTTGCTCCACCAGATCATCCACTGTGTTGCTGGATCCAACCACTATTCCATCAAATCGACACGCTCGTTGTCTCATGCTAGCGCCCTGTTGCCCAATCGGGGGCAACAATTATAGTGAATCGATGAGTTTTAGGTCGGGGGATAGACATATTGATTGTATATTTTTTCCATTAGTCTAGTTATGGTTGTTAGCCTAGCCCTACTCGCTAGTGGCAGCAAAGGTTAGCAGCCAATAGCAGTACACTACTGCTTACATAGTTCGTCCTCTCTTGCTCCCTCGTGGCACATGAAAAGATTTAACCCGTCGCATGGTGATTGTTATGCTGGTCAACGTGATCCTTTTTCAATGGAGACGCGTCTCAATGGAGCTATCTGCGATGATGATGGTCGCTGATCACTACTATAGAAAGAGTTATCATGAACGGGTCATCACTAGAGGTTTGACCCAAACCAGTGGTGACATGTTTTCATCACCGGTTCGTGAGTAGCTAGGCGTAGTGGAGGTTGAAACTGATGATGAAAATGTACATCACCGCCGGTTCTATCCACGAACCTGTGGTGAAAATTGGAATAACCCGTATGTGAACCATAGCCCTTCTATATCTTATCCACATCTGTCCCCTTCTCTCCACCGGCCTCCCCCCTCTCCCTTATATTTCCACCTGCGCACCAATCCCCCCAGCTCCGATCCCCTCCAACTGCATCTCCCTCCCCACCTCTCTCTCATCCCCTAAGCTCCCCCCTCCGCTCATCCCTCCTCACTGGTAGTAAGGAGTAGCGGCAGCGCACAAGGAGCGGGCAGGGACGGTGGGCACAGGTGGCAGCGATGAAGGCGGTGGGCGCGAGTGTGGGATGCAGCCATGATGACGGACGTAGGCGCCGAGCTGCGATGATGGGCACGGACACGGACCACGATGGTGAGCGTGGGTGCGAGATGCAGCGGCGATGACAAGGGCTTCGTCTCCCCCACGGTACGCTGCCTCTCCCTCCCTCCCTCCCTCCCTCTCTCCTCGAAGCTACTGCAGTTGGTGGTGGGCTCTGGTGGTGCTTTTTTTAATTCTTTTAATATGCTTCACTGCCGGTTCATGGTCCGGCGGTGTTTGGGATATTATCACCATTGATCCAAATCCAATGGTAGGCCAAACCTGCAGTGATGTTGAATTTCAGACTAGCGGTGATAGGCTGATGTGGAGTAGTGGATGGAAATGCGTGTTGCTAGCGTGGTGGCCTCATCATCATGCAACCAATTAGTGATGCCGATCAGATTTGTACCAAATGTTCTACTCCTCACATGTCCCATTGGCTATGGTGGCCGCCTTACTATCACTAGTGCCGGTATGGCCCTCTTTCATGGTGATTTTGTCATCATGATCATTTATATATTTTTTTCTCCTTCTAATCCATCGCCTACACTATGACTTTGCAGTCTCGCACAAAGCAGCGGTTTTGCATTTGTTGGTGTTGCACAAAGCTAGCCTGTGTATGTGATGCAAGCTGCTCCTAGCTGCATCCACACTTCCATTGTCATGTAAATTTACACACTTTGCCTTTACTGGTGCACGACTTGTATATGTTTGCTCTTCCGTCTCACTATTGTTATGTCTTGTGGCCCTGAGACACCAATTGAAGTCCATCGGAATGCTAAGTTTGGTCTCATTGCAAAAACTACACGAACCTAAATTGAATAAGTTGTGGTCACATCACAAAAGTTACATACTTTAATTGTGAGAAAAGACCAATTTTCAAACACTTTTTTTTCACCCCATGCTATATCTTATCAACATGGAGTTCATGGATGATTCAAACATGTTTTATTTCCATCCCATACGATATTTTTTAAAAAGATATTGTTTAGATTCCAAAATTACATAATTATTAATCACATTGATATGAACTCTTTAATCGAATTAGTCTAGACCATTAGAACATAATAAATTCAAATGGCATATATTCTTTTTTGCCTTAGCATCCCTTTTCTCTCTCCTTGATTTCAATTGTTCAGTCAAAGCTGTTCGAAATTCGAAATCATTTTCCCTATACATCACCTCTGCTACCCCTATGTGCTGCAAGCGGCAAAGCAAGCAACTGGCCAACCAATGACAATGAATAAATATGGAATCAACTTTTGTCCACTCTCTTAATAAATGTATAAGCCAACCAAAATTGGATTATCGAGTTCTTGCACAAAATATTTGTCATTACCATCGACCTCATGGGCGAAACCATCCGCCAGTACTATCAAGTTCATGTATATGAATTCATATTACACTGCTCCCATTGTGCTCATGGTGAGGGGCTCAATCCCCATGGCGAGGGTGTTGATCCTGACGACAATTTGCCTGTCCAAGGCGGTTTAATATTTAACGGAGAAATACTACACCGATTGTGTCTTAGTAGTACCTTTAGATAAAATTCAATCTCTTATTTTATCTTGACCTCATCAAAGATAAACTATGGGACCGAAACATGTTTTTTCTAGTTCAAACATTGATTATGACGCTGGATTAATGACGAACGGTGTTAATCACACCAGCATCATAAATCACGATTTATGGTGATTTATGGTGAAAAAACGTGTTTATGATGCATTTTGGTTCATCATATATTAGAAGATAATAATCAATCATAATAGATTTGTTGACTATCACGTCATCTCGTTCCTTCGGCCTAATCAATCATCGAGGAAGATATCCTTCATGTCATCAAATGCATCTCTCCATTGTATGTTTAAATGGAATGCCATCATAATTAACCAAAGTCCCCATATGAGCTTCATAATTGTCGTATTTGTTTCGTACCTGCAATAAATAAACTATCTAACATATCTTCATTGCTTATCCTACGTACTACATGCTTTCATAATATGTTAACCCTTATGATTCAGGCCCACATAGATCGGCAATGCTGATTATTCTCCTTTTCACCAATTAACATAACAAATTTTAGATATGATGGAGGGTGAAGAAGATGGCAATGCTAACTTTGCTTGTCGAAATTGTATGTATCCATTTTACACCGACTCTTTATTTAGGTGTTGTTTTCCGAAACCGTGTGAAAATAAATTAATATTTCAAATTTTTATTTTCTATTTATATATTTGTTCATTGTATTTTAACTTACTTATTTATGTATTTTTTTCATGAACCGTGTCTCATGTTCCGATGGAAATTTCATAGAAACAACAAAAAGAGTATCGTGATCTATTACTTTGGTAGTGGACGTGATATAATAGAGTTAAGTTGGCAGTCAACGTGAATGAAAAATACTAAATGTGCATGCTGCCTTGGGCTTTCCGTATGCTGCCGAGTCCATATTATATACGTCAGATATAAGAAAGGTTGCATCTTTTGTGCATACTTTTGGTAAGGTGCATGCACTCTCGTATACGGACAGGTGTATGACTCTCATATACGAACTTTTTGGTATAGTCCGTGCCGTTAGATCTTCATAAAATCCAACGGTGCATATTTTTCTTTTTTAAAATAAATGTGGGAATTTCTAGATGAATATAGCCTATTTGTATTAAGATAATAATAGATGGTATATTTTTGTGCTGAGCAAATTGTATCCCATATTCTCCCTTCCCATGGAATGGCATTGACGAGGAACTGCTCCTGTTGGGCTTGAAGCATGCACAACACCAACCTAAGCAACCTGGCCAGAATGCACTGTTGGGAGAAGGACGCATCGAAGAAGGGACACCAACGGCACAGTGCCATCATGGCTCTGCCTCCGATTCCGTGACTGTCTACTGTACGTACGTGCGCGGGCACGGGAAAGACGACGTGATGAGCGAGGCTCCACCGCTGGACAAGGCAATGCTGCGGTGTGTACCGGGGTGGGCATCTGCTATGACCGACGCGTGTACATGTTAGTGGAGGTTACAGTTGTTTATTTCACCACTAAGGCAACTACATTGGTATTGTCTAATATGCGGTCTCATGTATTGATAAGTAATTATGAGATAACTTAACAAACAACTTGTAAAATATAGATTGTCTTTTTAAGTTGTCTCATAGTAATTCTATTCTCTTAATTTGTGCATAGAAGAAAAGAAATATTATAAGTTGCATGCAACTACAACTCGTACAATGGTAGATTAGTCGTCTCGTAATCCTAAAATCTAGCATATGCTCTTTCTCTCTTATCATCTTCTCTCCTCCACATCACCAAAAATCTTAGTGGTATTGCATGAGACGACCTATAAGACTGCTGAGTTGTAGAAGCAGTGAATACTTTTACCCGTTGAAAGAGGACCCAGGTCCATTCCTTTCGTATCGTATATAATAAAAAAACATCGTATATAATAGAAAACGTTCCTTTGCGTTCAAAATCAGAGGACCAACGTCCTCTTCTTCCTAAGAAGAGGAACCACTTCATAAAACAAATTTTCGCATTTTTCCACTTCTACTAATAATTTAAAAATACGGATTTGAAACCAAGATCCAAGAAAAAAATCACCATACATTGCTAATAATATTCATGACCGCATCATACAAATTTTTTCAACAAAAAAAAAACTCACATACAAAATATGCAATTTCAAGATTTGTACTCTGTCAACCTGTGCATGCATAGTCTAAATTTAAACACCAACATATATTAGTATGCACAAACATTAAACATCACAGCAAGAAAATGAAATGAGCAAATATTATGAGAATGAAACATCAAGTAATCACAAAGTTACAACATACATGAACTTGCACGCAACTGTGAACATTAGGGAGACAAATTATTTTAAAAAAAACAAATATTTCTATTTACAGACGATTTCTCCTCTCCTCCTTGTCAATGCAAACTTGCTTCAAATGCAAATTCATTTTGCACGCATCCAGAGCATATGAGCATTGCACAGGACACCTTAGAAATTTCAATGCATTCTGTACAGTTAAGACCAAGAAAAACATGCTACCGACGATTTTTGTACAGAACAAAAATCAAATGTTTAATTTTACAAAGAATATCTCGCAAGATTCTTTCCTGTGAAAAAAAGTTCCCAATCTCAAAGGGGGAAAATCACAGAACACACACAAAGCAAATGGTGTGCTCGTCGATGCCGATGCTTGTCGCCATGTTACTTACCGTAGTGGCTCACCTGTTGGAGATGCCCAATTTTGGGCCTGACCCAATTAGCAAAGGCTAGCCCAATTAGTAAGCATTATATATATTGCTAATCACCTGTCACAACTTGATTAACCCTAGGGCTAATAAACCAGCCGCACGCCAGGCTCCAACTGCCGCAAGGCTCCTGCCACCTCCTGTCGCATGCTTCCTGGTGCCGCCGCACGTACCTGCAGTCTTCCCTCCCGGATCAACGGTTGATCGCGGGGATCTCTGAGTACGTGCCATGAAGTGCTAGCACGTTCCGGTTCGTCGTCTCATCCTTTACGTATGGATTGCTGTAGAGGTGTCGCTAGGTTGCGCATTTCGTCAAATCGTATAGCTACTTCCTCGACGTCGATCGGATCGACTACTCGCGCTTCATCAAGACAGCCGCTGCGACATGCGACAAGCGAAGGTATAATCTATGATCATCTACTCACAAGTGATCTTGTTTGCGCGGTTATATTTTTGTGTGCTAGCGAGTAGCAAACCGCATTTCCTAACAGTGGTACCAGAGCTGTGCTTGTGCTGTTTTTGATCTAGATTAAAAAATTTGCATGGATGGTTGTAGATCAGATCGTTTTGGCGAATAGCGTTACGTGCGCGAATAGCGTTATGTGCGAATTGGACTGTTTTACTCCGTTCTTGCTTCCTCATTATGTGACTGGCTAACTGGCCATCTTTACGAGGTTGTGAGTTCGTGTAGCGAAGCAGTCAATACGCGGCGTGAACGGCTATATCGGCTAGAACGCCATTTCTGTCAGCTTGCTGGCAGCATGCGTAAAAACTGTTGTATCCGTATCGGCTGACAGGACTAGATTATGCTTTTTTTTAAAAATGGGGGACGCATTGCATCGTTCCTAGGAACGTTAGCTCGTTTTTGCAGAGAATGATGTGATGGTATGGCCTCAAAATCGTGATCATCTATGTGTAATAAATTCGTGTGGCCTGCGTGTCATAAATTATTACAGCCGGGTTGAGACTGTTCCTTTTCAGCCTGCGTGCCACTCCTGTGATGCAATTTTATTATTTTATTTTAGCTACTAGCGTGTATTAGCTGAATTAAATTATGTAATTCTTCGACATAAGTGTAGCGACTCAGCGACTGTCGTACCTTAAAGAAGGTGCCCAAGATGCGACGTCTCGGCGTAGGCATGCGCACTCGCGGTCGTCGACATGTGCTGATTTTAGTTGGACCAAGAAAGACCATACTATCACAATAATTTGATTATATGTGATGATTATTATTATGCACTGCCTGTGATGAGCATGACAAGTCCCTTAGGAAAAATTAAGATTTATGTGCTTCCAACCGCTGCACCATTGGGGTCTTGTTAGTAGGTGATGGGTCTGCCAAAGCAGGGTGTCATCTTCTATCTTGATCCATTGGGTGGTGTCGGACACCACGGCATAGTGTTGGTTTACTTGATATAGCTATCAAGTTGGACTTGGGCTTTGGTGCATAAGTGTTGGGTGCCGAAACATATGATGTCACCCAACAAACGAGAGTCGCATTGGATGCGATTGGCAAGTGTTGCCTATCTTGTTCATTATGATGCTAGCAGTGATGCCAAAGCTCACTAGTATCACAGGGAACGTTGGATCTCGTCCTGCTATACAACGTCAGGGGACGTTCACACAACATAGCAGGAATTCTTTTATTAAAAGTGCTAACCATTGCATATCTTACTGTTGTAGAAAATGTCGAGTGCATCAAACTTGAATATGATCGATCCCAGATAGAGAAAAGCTAAACGGAACAAACTTTGTTGATTGGAATCGGAACCTGAGAATTGTTCTCAGACAAGAGAAAAAAGAGTACGTTCTCGATATGCCTTACCTAGAAGAGTCGCAGAATATCGCAAACACTACTAGTGCATATCATGCTTATATGAAGCATACTGATGATGCGGTGGATGTGCTGTGCCTGATACTTGCTTGCATGAACTCTGAGCTGCAGAAGCAATTTGAGAGCACTAACCCGTACGATATGATTGTGGGGTTATGTGGCATGTTTGAAAACCAGGCGAGGGTTGACAGGTTTAATACCTCAAAGGTCCTGTTTGGTTGCAAGCTTGCTAAAGGTGCTCCAGTCAGCCCACATGTGATTAAGATGATTGGGTACATTGAGAACTTGCAGAGACTGGGTTTTCCCCTCGATGACGATCTTGCCACCGATGTGATACTGCAGTCCCTGCCTGCTAGCTTTGAGCCGTTCATCCTGAACTATCACATGAATGGTTTGAAGAAATCGCTAACTGAGTTGCATGGGAAGAAGTCTTAGGAAGATTCTTGGTCATGTGATGATAGTCCAGAAGGGTAAGAAGCGTAAGTGCCCAGCGAAGGCTAAGAAACCTGCCGAAAGTGGGACTTCCGGGCAGGCGTCCAAGGCCAAAGAAAAACAAAAGAAAGCTGGTGCCTCTCTTGACGATGCTTGCTTTCACTGTGGTGTAAAGGGGCATTGGTTGAGAAATTGCAAGAAGTACTTGGAAGATAAAAGGAAGAAAGGAGGTGCGACCTCCACTCAAGGTATTAATGTTATTGAAATTAATCTTGCTACGCGTTCTAATAATGCATGGGTATACTGGTGCAATGATTCACACTTGCAAATCATTGTAAAGGCTGAAAATAATTAGACGCTTTGCGAGAGATGACGTGGATTTCTGCATCGAGAATGGAGCAAAGGTTGCTGCATTGGCCGTCGACACTTATCATATGTCATTGCCTTCTGGATTAGTGCTAGAACTTAATAATTGTTATTTTGTTCTTGCATTGAATAAGAACATTATTTCTTCCTCATGTTTAAAGGATTATGGTTATGAATTCATAATAAAGAGTAAGTGTTGTTCCATTTTTATGAATGGCATGTACTATGGGAGATGTCCCATTGTGAATGGGCTTTACGTTCTTGATCTAAAAGATGCATAAATCAATAGCATTAGTACTAAGAGAACTCGCATAGATAACTCAAATCCTATTTACTTGTGGCATTGTCATTTAGGCCATATAGGCGAGAAACGCTTAGAAAGGCTCCATAAAGATGGTCTTCTCGATCCTTTTGATTTTGAATCAATTGAGACATGCTAGTCATGCCTACTTGGAAAAATGACTAAAACTCCCAATGAGTTATTGGGCCTAGCACATACAAATGTATGCAGTCCGATGAACTCGGTCGCAAGAGGTAGTTTTTAGTACTTTATTACCTTTACTGATGACTTGAGTAGATATGGCTATATCTATTTGATGAGGAATAAGGTAGAATACTTTGAAAAGTTTAAAAAATTCCAAAATGAAGTACAAAATCATACCGGCAAGATAATTAAATTCCTACGATCGGATCGTGGTGGAGAATATTTGAGCCATAAGTTTAGCAATCATCTGAAGAGTTTTGGAATTGTTACACAACTGACTCCGCCAGGAACACCGCAGTGGAATGGTGTGTTCGAGCGGAGAAACCGAACCTTGTTGGATATGGTGAGGTCTATGATGAGTCAAGCTGATCTTCCGTTGTATTTTTGGGGCTATGCACTAGAGGTTGTTGCGTTCACACTAAATCGTGTACCCTGTAAATCCGTGGAGAAGACGCTATATGAGATATGGACTAGGAAGCGTCCTAGTTTGTCGTTCTTGAAGATTTGGGGCTGCGTAGCCTACGTGAAGCATTTGACGCCCACTAAACTTGAGCCTAGATCTGATAAATGTGTCTTTGTGGGGTATCCTAGGGAACCAAAGGATACTATTTTTATAACCATCAAGAGAACAAAGTGTTTGTTGCTCGAAACGCTCTTTCTTGAGAAAGAGTTTCTCTCGAAAGAAATTAGTGGGAACATGGTGCAACTTGAAGAAGTTCAAGAAACACCTAAAAATGTTTCAATTTCCATTGATGAGGTGCAACATGATGAATCAGCGATCGTCGCTAACCAACATGATGAACCTCAAGCACGAAGATCAATACGGGCACATCACGCACCTGATAAGTACACGCTACTAATTACAGGGCAGTAGGACATCCTATTGTTGGACAATGAGGAGCCTAAAATGTACACAGAAGAATTGATGGGACCGGAGTCTGAGAGATGGCTGATGCCATGCAATCCAAGATGGAGTCCATGAGAAAGAATCAGGTTTGTAACTTGGTTGATCCACCCGATGGCATGAGAGCCATTGAGTGTAAATGAATTTTCAAGAAAAATATAGGCGCTGATGAAAAGGTTCACATCTATAAGGCACGACTGGTCGTGAAAGGTTTTTGTCAAATTCAAGGTGTTGACTATGACCGGACATTTTCGCCCATCGCCATGTTGAAGTCTATTCGGATCCTTTTAGCGATTGCCGCATATTATGACTATGAGGTTTGGCAAATGGACTTCAAAACAGCTTTCCTTAATGGAAACCTAAGTCAGGATGTGTATATGACATAGCCTGAAGGTTTTGTCGACCAGCAAAATGCTAGAAAAGTGTGTAGACTTAGGAAGTCTATATACGGGCTAAAGCAAGCATCCCAGAGCTAGAATCTTCATTTTGACGAGGTAGTCGAATCGTTTGGCTTCTCTAAGAATAAATAAGAGGCATGTGTTTACAAGAAAGCTAGTGGGAGCGCACTCGTGTTTCTAGTCTTGTATGTGGATGACATACTATTAATTGGGAATGACATTCCGCTTATGGAGGATGTCAAGACCTCATTGAGAAAGAGTTTCTCTATGAAGGACCTTGGAGAAGCAGCCTACATACTGGGCATAAAGATCTATAGAGATAGGTCTAAACGCTTAATTGGATTAAGCCAGAGCATGTACTTCGACAAGGTGTTGAATAGGTTTAACATGAATGATTCGAAGAAAGGATTCATACCTATGTCACATGGTGTAAACTTGAGCAAGACTCAATGTGCGTCGTCGCCTAATGAGCAAGAAAGGATGAGTCGGGTGCCATACGCTTCGGCTATTGGCTCGATCATGTATGCCATGTTGTGCACGCGCCCAGACATTTCGTATGCACTAAGTGTTACGAGCAAGTACCAATCCAACCCAAGTGATGGTCACTGGGTTGCAATAAAAAATATCCTGAAGTACTTTCGAAGAAGTAAGAATATGTTCCTAGTCTATGGAGGTTCGGAGGAGGTTGTTCTAATTGGTTACACCGATGCTAGCTTCCAAACTGACTAGGACGATAGGAAATCTCAATCGGGATATGTCTTCTGTCTCAATGGTGGGGCAGTGAGCTGGAAACGTTCCAAGCAAGAGACAGTTGCTGATTCAACAACAGAAATCAAGTATATTGCAGCTTCGGAAGATGCAAAGAAAGCTGTATGGATCGGAAAATTTATTTCTAAGTTGGGCGTGGTCCCTAGTTGCTCCAGTCCGATAGACCTCTATTGTAAAAATAGTGGTGATATCGCACAGGAAAAGGAGCCTAGGTCGCATCAGAAGTCCAAACATATACTACGGTGATATCACCTGATTCGAGAAATCATCGATCAAGGAGATGTGAAGATATGCAAGGTACACACCGACCTGAACATTGCAGATATGTTGACTAAGCCACCCCCACAAGCAAAACATAAGATGCATAAAAAGTCAATGGGCATGAGATGCTGGTATAACTGACTAGCACTAGTGGGAGGCTTATGATGATGTATTCCATAAAGGTAGTCAAAAGATGATGACATCATGTCAACATTTGTAATCTGCATGTTTCAGTGATATGTTCCATAACTTTATCATTATATGTGATTAGCGAATACGTGATTCGTTAGTGAAACTCCATGATACAATATTGATATTGTACTACAAATGATCCCCAACTTCCATCCGTCATGCGAGACTATGATGTAGAGATAAGTTGTACATGTGTTGGGTGGATGATCTTGTTTCACAGGTTATGGCAATATGGGATATTGCGTCAACAATGTAGGCACGTGTTAGGAACACGGTGCCGGATAGACCCACTACGAGACACCACGAACACACTACTATCAGCGAGTCTCGTAATGACATGCATATACGTCCTCAGACCTGAGATCAGTGCAGAGTCCCGGATTGTGGAGCATCGTATTTTGGGATTGCTAAACGCTATTCCGTAACTAGGTAGTTATAAAAGCAGCTTTTAAATGTGGTTGAAGCAAGTTGCAAGGTGTACTGAGTCAAGAAGGAATCTGCCCCTCTCGTTCCAGGGAGAGACTCCTCTGGGCCCTCACGATGTGATGAACTGAAAGCGTATGGCCATGCCTCGACTAAACGTTAGTCGATCAGAAAAGTTCTTCACTGAGTGAGAAATGGCTAAGAATAAGGGTAGCACTTCACTCGCCTTATACTTGGCTAGGTGTCGTGTGGCAGAAGGATATAATATTGGCAAGTGTTATATGTTATGCAAGATATGATCTTCGTGAACCTTCGGGAGTCAGTACGCCTTGCTAGAGGCCAATGCTATCTATTGATTGGAAATGGTTTTCGAGTCATGTCCGTTGGTTGCATGAACCTTCGGGGTAAGATACTTAAGGGATTGGAACACATGGATACTTGCATAATTAACTCTTGTGCAAGTGCTCACTTGTTGGAGATGCCCAAGAGGGCCTGGCCCAATTAGCAAGTGCTAGCCCAATTAGCAAGCATTATGTATATTGCTAACCACCGCCACAACTTGATAGGGGGCTAATAAACCAGCCGCACGCCAGGCTCCAGCTGCCGCAAGGCTCCTGCCGCACACAAGGCTCCTGTCGCCTCCTGTCGCACGCTTCCTGGTGCGCTACCGTCGCCGCATGCCTTCTGGTGTGCCACCGCCGTACGCACCTGCAGTCTTCCCTCCCGAATCAAAGGTTGATCGCGAGGATCTCCGAGCACATGCCGTGAAGTGCTAGCATGCTCCGGTTCGTCATCCCATCCTGTACGTGTGGACTGCCATAGAGGTGTTGCTAGGTTGCGCACTTCGTCAGATCATACGACTACTTCCTTGACGTCGATCAGATCGACTACTCGCGCTTCATCAAGACTTCCGCTGCAACGCGCGACAAGTGAAGGTATAATCTATGATCATCTACTCGCAAGTGATCCTATTTACACGGTTATATTTTTGTGTGCTAGCGAGTAGCATACCGCGTTTCCTAACATCACCTTGGGGAAAGCTTGGGAAGATGCGCACTATTTCCCTATCCGACCTTCCCTTCCTTGCGCATGCCTTCTCCGACCATGACGAGCTGTGGGCGCGACATGAAGAGCTCGCCGACGACGACGAGAAAGGCCGAGGACGGCCACCTTCGCAATGGATCCACAGGTGGGGGAGAGAGACTAAGTATTTCACGCCACCGTGGAGGAGTCGGGCCCCATTGTTCCTCATTTCCCATGGATCTAGTGGCACCCATCGCGGATCTGACATCCTATCAATCTATACGGGGACCTTGCCATCCCTGATCTGGCTGCTGCAAAGAAGGCTAGTGAAATCGAGGGGAGTCGTCTGCAGGTCTCCTTCTCCATCGATTGAACATCGAGGAAACCAAGGGAGGTCTCCTCCTCGCTGGATTTGGCCACAACCACCAGCGCTGGGAGAGAGAACGACACACGAAGAGTCGGAGAGAGAAGTACGGCAGGTGGGATCGGATGAGGTAGAAAAGGCAACGCCTGCAATTACCCACAATGATTTCCTTAGAGCAACTCCAAGAGCACCTCTATCTCACCCATAATACCTTCTTTAGGGGTAAAATAAAAAAAGAACTTCAACAGTTCCCCCAAACCTTCCCAAGCTTTTCGCGACGCGAAAATCTTCCCCCGCGTCGCGCAAATATGCAGGACTTTCCTCCGCCCCCAATCCGTCCCCGAGCCTGCTTTCCCGCGCACAATTCACCGTCCCGCTCGTCAGAACTTCGTGCCGGAGCTCCCCCAGCCCCCCCCCCACACACACCTCCATTGCGCGTGGCAGAACGTGCATCTCCACTACAATGCCGTCGCGCGCGCCTGCACTACGGAGCGGGCTGGCAACGATTGGCAGCAGGGTGGACCGGGGTGCTGCGTCTCCGGCGGCTTCGCCGGTGGACAAGGCAGGGAGGCAGGCGCGTAGGCAAGAGGGGCTTACCAAAGGGTGCTTTGAGAGGATATACGGAGTCGGGGATGGTCGGAGATGCTCGTGGATGGTGAGCAGAGCTCCAGGCGGCGGGTTGCATGGGCGGCCGCTGGAACTGAGATTCCCGGCGGTCCGATCGCCGGAGTTCATCAAAGATGGGTCAGGGGCGGAGCCGGGGAGGTGGACGAGCTTCGGGTGGAAGCGATTTGGAAATGATGGAGGGGCTGCGTCGAATTTTTGGCTGGTGACAGTGAGGGATGGCCGGCGACAGGCGGAGCTTGGAGCCGGCGAGGGATTGGAGGGAGGCGGCTGAATAACATGGTTGGCTGCCGGCCGCCGCTTGCCCCCACTCCAGTCACCACGCGGCTCTCGTCGCAAGAACAGGAGCGAGGCGGGGCGGCATTCCAGCGCAGGAGCTCAGCCTCCCAGTGCAGGGCCTTAGCCTCCCCTTATTGTTCTGCTCCTCTCTCGAATGTTCATTATTATCTTCATCCATCGATGGATGCAAAGTTTTACTTCCTTTCGTTTTGTATATAAGCTTGTTGCCGTGCAGCTTGGTTAACTGTTCTGATAGCTTTGGAATTTCATTGTCGATTCATGCAAAGGTGCTTCAAATCCAAGATGGCAGAAGTGATGTGATCGGACAATTCGGAAGAACCATAAATTATGACCAGAGGGGAGGTGCATGTGTGAGGATAAATAGGTCTAATACGATGATATAGCCTGTTTTGAAATATTGTGGTCTAGTTTTTAGCGTTCTGCTATAGGCTGTGGGCTTATTTTGGAGGAAGAATTTTTTGGCACTCTTAGAATTGCTCTACCACCTTTTGCCTCTTGTTAGTTCACGCGCTTCGTCTCTCCGCCGATTTCCAATCCAACGGCATGCGCAGACCACCTCCGCGGTACACAACCGCAGGATGTGATTTTCGTCCATCGTTCCAGTTCGTAACCGTTACGGACACGCTCCACAGCCATGCCACCGTGGTGGAACGCGACCCCCGACCACGCCCGGAGACGAAGCCGAATCCGCGGTAATCATCACAAGAACTGTGGCTCTCCGCTCCAGTGCTCCACCTAACGCCCGCACCGCAATGATAACCCGCCGCACCCAAAGCGTCACGCACGCACGCATCGACGCGCTTCATGATGAGCTCGACGTGTGCCGGAGTAGCCCTTCCGGCCGCGTGCAGTACCGACGCCGGGGCCGGGCGACGACTGCTCGCCGCTCCTCCCTCCGAAGCGAACGCCCGAGCTAAGCTAACCAAGATCCGGCCGCGCCCACCGCGCCTGTATCAGATGCCGAGCCCGATCACCGCTGGTCCTCTGCAGCCAGCCAGCGACGGGCCGCGGGCGGGCGCAGGACCGTACGTCCCCGCGCGCCCACGGGGATGCTAGCTGCGGGCGCGGGGAATCATTGGCCGATGCAATGCGGCTCACATGCGTCGGATCGGGAGGGGAGGCCGGCCGATGCCGTTGCGGTGGGGTGCTGAACATGAATTGGATGGATCAGCGCGTGTTCCCGTGGCCTCACGGCCAATGGACGGAGCTCCTTTGGGGCAAATGATTGGATCGGCGGCGGTCGCACTCGCACCGCTCGGCCAGGACACGCCGCCAGCGCAGTTTCGGCAGTGGCGAGGACCGTGAGGTGATCGGCCTGCCAAGGACTGAAGGCGTCGACCATGGGACGCTTTCAATGGCGTCCGTCCAGGACGTTCCGTCAGATCTGAGCTACCGTCGTCGTCTCCGGGCCATAAAACACAACAATCTGGCAGGCATTGCTACTGACAGCGCGTACTGGGCTACTGCCTACCGGCAGGTGAATGTCGAGAGTCCTGTGCCTTCCTACTGGCCACCGGCAGGTGTGACTGTCGAGACCCCTAGCCTGGGCTAAGGTCAGATCGAAGCGGATACTTGAGATACACAGACAGGGAAGCTGAACGAGTTGCGGTCCGATGAGACTGCAGAGTACAGGCTCGAATCAATTCCCTCACCGCCGCTAACACTCTGTAAAGAGGAACCGTCCACGGATCCCACATTCTCCAAATTCATTTTTTCTAGATAGGAAAGCTGAAAAGTCCAGCCTGTGTCAAGTGTACGCTGCATTTTAATTCGGTCCCTCATGCGGTGCACTGAAGCTGAGTACGGTACAGCTAAGCTTCATCTTCGTGACAGACTGACAGGCGAATTCGATGCGGGATGTGGAAGCAAGCAACCACTACCAGGCATCAGGCGTGAACGTTGAACAGTACCAGTACAGACACGTCCAGTTTGTTACAGCCGAGGATGCATCCACTCACTCCCTGCCCTGCGCGAGGACGAACAGTTTTACATGTTCATCGGAACGCCAGGATGGACCGGCCGGGCCGCGGGTCATGTGCACGATGGCCCTCCCCTCGGCCATCTTCAGCAGCGCGCGGTCGCTGTCGTCACCTTTAAGGACCGGTGCAAGCTCACTGACCGACTGGCGCCGAGCCCGGGCACCGCCGCACCGCACGCCTAGTGTTTCCGTACGCTCGGGCCTCGGGGGGCATGGGCACGGCATGTGCACTGCACGGAGCTCCATTCATGGCGCAGTCCCCCGAACACCCGGAACCGGCGAAGGCGATCGGACCGGCCGCGCTCGGGGGACCAAGTGCGCGAGTTTGGTGAAGGCTCCAAATCGCGGATCCGTCTCAACGCAGACAAGGAGTAATGGGTCATGGATTCGTGAGGCCAGAAAAAAATGTTGATCGGTGTTTGGCAGCCTCGGGACGGTGGTGGAAATCGTGCGGGGCTGATCGGGGACACCGGCTCCGCGGCAACCTGAGCGACGGACCGGACAGTGAGCTGAGAACGAGCACGCCGTCGTGGCTGGCTTTTATGCTTGGAAAGGCCACGGGAACGGTATTTCTGGCTGCCGTCTCCGCATTTCCGCAGCTCCCAACTCCCCCGAGCTCCAAATGGCGTGCCGTCGCCGTCGAGATCACTGTCGCCGTCTTTAAGCACGGGACACGCACAACTAGGCTGTTCAGGGTTTTAATTAGCACGGCGCGGTGCGAACTGCTTGGTGGTAGCCGGAATGTTACACGGAAAGCAACGGGAATGGCAATTACTAGCAACATGTACTTAAGAGTAAAGCTTACACCTTCAGCTTGGGCAGTTGGACCGGGCCACGTGATCATCGACATCGAGAGCTCGAGCGAAGGCAGTGTTTCAGGTTAATTCGCCCGTGCTTGCCATCATTCCAGCAACGGCGAAACAGGCAGCTCCAGCAATCAGCTCGTGTTCGTCCGAAGAATATTCACGGTTGGACAACGTGATCTTTTCGGAGAAAACAGTTGCACAACGTCGTAACATACGATATCTTCCGTTCCCTTTTTATTATGGAGATCGCATGAAACACACCACCACACCCGCATGATGCTGGTAGCTGTTACTCTACTCATGTCGCATCAGGGCGGGTTTCAGTTCGGGAATTATGGAGTTCGGTGAGGGCGGGGACACTGCCGGATTCGAAAACTGGATTCAGGACGACGATCTCATGAAAGCCATTGATGGCTCTGAAAGCGTTGGCACGGCTCTGAATACGGCCGCCCGGCACCACGTGTCGGTCGAACGAAAGATTTGACGTGTCACGTGTCAGTATACAGATTATCAGCCGCTCACTGTTCACACCAGGCACCGAACAACACCTCTCAATCCTTTGAATAATCGGTTGCCGAATGGATCTCACATTGTATTGAGCAGAGCCGAGTCCAAGGACGCGATTACAATTTACACGAACAAAACAAAGACAGCGTCAGAAATTCTGCGCCAACACTGACACGGCTCGCAAGCGTCCGGCCGATAAGACCACAGAGACTCGGAGAGCAGCAGCGCTCCCGTGATCCCGTGGCGGAATATTTTGTGATCTCTCGCGGCGGCTCCACGAAAGCTGTAACTTTGTCCCAGGAGCACAGGGTGTTGCAGGCTCCCGGCATCACCGCGCCCTGTGTGACGAGCTGGATGCTGCCGTGCCTTTGCGACAAAGGTAGCGGCCGGCACACTCAGCTGGTGGCGCCGCCGTGCTGGATCGCTTCAGGCCACTAATTGATTGATCGATCGGCGAGTGCCGGCCCACTCACCGAGAGACAGATCGGTATGGGAGCCAGGTTAGGGGCGCTAGACCGAGCTAAGTGGCAGCAGCGTTGTGTGGACGAGGAACGGGACAGGCGGGCGTGCTGAGAATGCGCACGGCATTGAATGCTGAATGATCTGTGTGCACAAGCTTTAGAAGCAGCTCGTGAGGATGTCTAGCAGTAGCAGTGTTCGATTGCAGCTGAAAAGGCCGAACGGTAGAACCGTAGAAGTCGGGTAGAAAAGGTTTTCAGAGAGACTCGCGAGAAGCCAGCAAGTACCACGGCTGTCGCAGAATGTAAGTTTGAGTTGATGCTCTGAGTAGCTTAAAACCCATGCTGCGCAGCCTGTGATTCATACACAGAGGCATGGAAGGATTCAAGATGCGTTTGCAGCTTTGCAGCGCTGAAACGCCTAAACTTAAAGCAGTATGAACCGTCGGTTGTTTTTTAAGCACCTGAAACTTTACACCCAAAAGCAGTGGGTCTGGAAAGCCCTTTCCAGTTCGTCAAAAAGCGGGGCGCGAGTTCCCCTCGCAAATCAAGAGCAGAAATCGCGCCATTAACAGCAGTCTTAAAAGCTTTTTTAGCGGGGGTGTGATGTGAACTGTGTGTGAATCGCGCGCGGGGCACATGCCCTGCACGGTACGGTCCAGCGGCACTGCGGCAGCGACCGTCGAGAGAAATTAAAGGCCGGGTCAGGCGGGCCGGCTCTAAAGCGGTCGTCCGAAGCCCACCACCCCGATCCGCGCCACGAAAGTGGTGCGGTGCGCCCAGCCTTGTCGGCTGCCTCCGCCCATATAACCGGACCCCATCCCCGTGTCTGCCGCAGTCTCCGAGACGCAGCACTGCAGCTAGGTGCGGACGGGCAGCAGAGCTCAGTCTCTTCACACTCCACTCTGCCACTCTCAGTCTGCTCTGCTTCAGTGCCTCTCTGCTGCCATGGCCGCGCGTATCTTGCTCCCGCTGCTGCTCTTCCTCCTCGGCTCGCATTGCTGGACCGGGGCGGCCGCGGCGGCGAGGCGGCAGCTGCTGCAGGCGCGGCGCGCCGGGGACCCCAACTCGCAGGTGAAGTTCGACTTCTCGCCGTTCCTCATCGAGTACAAGAGCGGGCGCGTGAAGCGGCTGATGGGCACGGACGTGGTGGCGGCGTCCTCGGACGCGCTCACGGGCGTCACCTCCCGCGACGTCGACATCGACCCGTCCACGGGCGTCACGGCGCGGCTCTACCTCCCGAGCTTCCGCGCCAGTGCCAGGGTGCCCGTGCTCGTCTACTTCCACGGCGGCGCGTTCGTGGTGGAGTCCGCCTTCACCCCCATCTATCACGCATACCTCAACACGCTCGCCGCGAGGGCGGGCGTGGTGGCCGTGTCCGTGAACTACCGCCTGGCGCCGGAGAACCCGCTCCCGGCGGCGTACGACGACTCGTGGGCGGCGCTCAAGTGGGTGCTGGCGAGCGCGGCCGGGTCGGACCCGTGGCTGTCCCAGTACGGCGACCTGTCCCGCCTGTTCCTCGCCGGCGACAGCGCGGGCGGCAACATCGCGCACAACCTGGCACTGCGCGCCGGGGAGGAGGGCCTGGACGGCGGCGCGCGGATCAAGGGCGTGGCGCTGCTGGACCCCTACTTCCAGGGCCGGAGCCCCGTGGGCGCCGACGCCATGGACCCGGCGTACCTGCAGTCGGCGGCGCGCACCTGGAGCTTCATCTGCGCGGGGCGGTACCCGATCAACCACCCCTACGCTGACCCGCTGGTGCTGCCGGCGTCGTCGTGGCAGCACCTGGGCGCCTCCCGCGTGCTGGTGACCGTGTCGGAGCGGGACCGCCTGAACCCCTGGCAGCGCGCCTACTACGCCGCGCTCCGGGGCAGCGGCTGGCCCGGGGAGGCGGAGCTGTACGAGACCCCCGGCGAGGGCCACGTCTACTTCCTCACCAAGCTCGGGTCGCCGCAGGCGCTCGCGGAGATGGCCAAGCTCGTCGACTTCATTAATCGCGACTAGCACTAGCAGCCGGGGAGATGGAGTCGCTGCTGCGGCAACTCATTAACCGCAGTACGGCGAGACAGAAAGCATCGATCAGTATACTACACTAGTAGCAGTAACTAGCGAGGAGTGGGAGGTGATTGTTAGTACTAGTAATTTCTTCGTTTTGCCCTTGATGATTGCCGGTCGATTATATTCTACACATCGTCGGAAGAAATGGTTCCTTTCCTCCTTCAACCGTCCGGATGGAGATGGGGACCGGTGTCCGTTCGCCGTCGCCCGCGTCGCGTCTCAATGTCTCATTGACTGCAGTCCACAGGCAGGAGGCTAGCGTGCTGTGCAGTTCAGTGCTGGCCGCTGCCTGCGTGTAGCGGTTACTTCAGTTACAGTACTGCCGTATAATATTCGTATAGATGCGTCACTCTACTAGTAGTACCTACCTACTACGTCACTCTGGTGATTTCCTCAAATTTTCTTCTGTGGCGATCACATGTGCCATCCGGCCACCGCGGTCCGCGGCGGAGAATGTGTCTCTCGTATCTTACCTCTCCTTTAGGCAAAATACCCGTGTCTGTCCCTGCACCTAAATGTCAAGTTCGTTCCTTAATTTCCAAAATGGTCAATCTAATCTCTCAATTTTTTTAAGCAAACGTATCTTTATGCTGATACATGGCTCCATATTTGTATGAAACTAATGTCTCAATTTTTTTAATCAAACGTATCTTTATGCTGATACATGGCTCCATATTTGTATGAAACTAACGTGAAAAGTCATTTTTACCCTTAGCTCTTTCTCCTCCTCCTCACTTTTCCACCGGAATTAACATAGTATTATCCAAAATATATAAGCATGAACATATATATTTACTGAGAGAGTATGAACATGCACATGAAGCATGTATACCGTACCGTGAGTACACAAGTACATGTCAACTTTATAGTATATGTACATACATTAAATTGTGTATATTATGAAAGAATATAGTACATACGTTTTGCATATCAAAATTTAATTCGTATGAGCACATGCACGATTTTAAAAAGTACGAGAACATTATGTTAGTTAAAAAATATATTGTTGTATGTATGTATAAGGGAGAACGAGCATATACATAATTGGGTAAAATAAATTTTTCACATTAGTCTTATACTAAGATATAGCACCACATCAGTATAAGGATGAGTTTAACCTGAAAATGAAGGTCGAGGGACTAAATTGACCGAACTTTCTATTTTAACTTTCCTTTTTGCTTGGGGTGTGCGAGTGTGTCAGTGTGATTCCAGCATTCGGGGGCTCGGGCTCAGGGTCAGAGCTCAGCCTCGCCTCCGGCCGGTGCGCGCGGCGCGGGCGTAATGGAGGTCGCGTCGTTGCGCGCCCTGCCGCGGGGGCATAGCTTCGGGACCACCCGAGCGTTCGCGGTCGGCACCGCTTGTGCATCCGGCTCCTACAGGAACGGGCATTTCTCTGAGGACAGGAACGCGGTGCCGGTGAAGGCCACCACACCACCACGCGCCATTCTGTTCCGGTGCAAGACAGCTTTCGATTCGAGAGCGCACGCATGTACGCGCCCCGGCGGCCAAAGCTTTGCCGAACGTTCACACTCCTCACATGGGATGTTTATTCGTTCGCGGCCAAAGTACGGTAGAAACGGGTTCTGGACAGCCAAGCCGCTCTACACGGATTTCCGTGGGCAACCACCGTTAATCAGCGCCATTTCCCACTCGTTACGTCTCGAAATGGACGCCGGTGCGGTGACTGCGGCGGGGAACGGGGGCGCCCGCGCGCCGGCCGGCTCGCCGCCTCCTTTCCGGTAACTCGCTTCCCCCTTGTATCCTTTGCTCCGCCGATGGGACACGGGCACACGGGCCTTTCTTGTCCGGTCCCGGAGCTAAAGCTGGCGCGCCGCGGCCGTGCAGCGCGCACTGTGTAGTGGCGGGTACGTTCCAGCACTCCAGCTCCAGTCCACGGCAGTTACGGCGCAGCGCGCGCCTGTGGATCTCGCCGTCTCGTCGCTGTGCGATCGCAACGCGACGGGGCGGTATCTTGGCCGCTACCGCTGGTAGGGGAAGCCGACCTGCGAGTGATTCGCAACGCGACGAACAGGAGTGGATGCGGCGCAGCTTTTAGCTCGGGGCCCGGGGGTGCCATGCGATCACGTGGCGTGTCCAGTAGGGTCGCGGACGGGCCCATCACCCATCCCGGCGTGCCCCTCGAAGCCCTCACGGCCTCGCTCGAGCAGTCGAACCTCACCGATCACCGCGCATGTGAACGTCTTTTCTCGCGTTTTTTCCTACCCTTTTCGTGGGCGGTGGCCTCGGGCCCGGCAGTTTTGGTTTTGTTTACTGCCATCGTATCGCTGTGGGAGAGAAAAAAGTCGTAAAGAAACACTACCGGGCATCGGGGCAACATGGGTGTGCAGGAGCCAGTGACACGCGTTCTCGCTTAGCGTGTTTTGGGCGGGAGATTAGTTGATTCTCGCCGGTCTCTCCGAAGGGAGTTCGACCGACTCCACGAGCGTTACCATCCGACTCCCCACGTTAAATTTTAGCAACTCAACATCAAAATCACTATCCAACAGACTTGCATCTCAATTGCTATCTTATCCGGCTAGCTAAATTAGCCCTAAGCCAATCCCACTAGCCAAACTGGCTTCGCAAGTGTGGGCCCCACGCGCCTACCATCCCGCAGCGGCGGCGAGCGTGGGAGGACGGCGGCGGCGCGGGCGCGGGGGAGCCGGAGAAGGAGGACGATGGCGGCGGCGCGGGCACGGTGGAGCCGGACAAGAGGAGTGATATGAACCCGGTAGGGCTTGTTTCAGATCTTTTGGTGAGTGGGGGATAACTCGATTTGGGGTGGATTCGACGTTGTGCTGCCCGACTACAACGACCAACAGGGGTGTAGCGCCAATTTACACCGGCTCCAATTTATTGATGTTCTTGCCGTGCCAAGAACAACTTTGAACCTGCAAGCAAATCGAAAAATAAGCAAGAATAAGTGGACAAGCAAACAGTGCACAGACCTTGCCCAAGAGATGAATCTGATACACTCAAATTTGGTGTTCTGAATCAAACAAATCGGGTGGTGTAATCGACACACGCGTTTACAAGGAAGTAGCAGTAGCTAAACTTTCATCTAAACAAAACTCAACTATTCTTGGTGGCAGCTAAGGGATATATGAACGTGGGAGGATGACTACCAAGGTGTTGGGGTCGTGTTCCAATCCTAGAACGCGTCCCTAATGGACCCAACTTGATACACAGCCCATTGGGCCAAAATAAAATGACGTAGCACCATCGACAGAAAAAGGCCTTTGTAGTAAAATATCGATTGCGGCCACCTCCAAAAAGATATGGATATGAGTCCAGATCCATATGAAAATAGACTTGATAAGATTTCCATGAATGACTTGAACGCCCCAATCCGAGTCCGTATGCGACCGTGGTGACCGTCACAATTTGATGCTATTTTGCAGTCCAAATCCAACTTCGAAACGTGTCGGATTTGATCTCTTTCTTTGGCCAAAAGTGACTTGGTGGCCTGGTGGGTAACGCTGGGAATTCTTGGACTTGATCCCCAATCAACTTCTTTGGACCTCCATGCCTTCCATGTGTGTTTAACACTCTTTTTGATCCATGTATGTATTTCTGAAAATGATAATAAATACACATCATGATGCAACATCAATTCATCAAATGTATCAAATACAATCATGATAAAAATTATTTTACCTTTGAATCAAAAGTTGCTAATGTGGTTGTATCCGAGCAGGTGATGTCCTCATGAAGGAGGACAATGGCGGCGGCGCAGGCGCAGGTTGGAGGACGGCGACGACTGCGCCTCTTCCTCCTCCCTCCGTTGTGGCGCCCCTTCCTCCTCTCTCTGCTGCAGGACGGAAACTGAAGGACGCCCCTTCCTCCTCGATCTGCCAGCAGCCTTGAGATTGGAGGGAAAAGTAGAGGGGGATGGGGACAGGGATGGGCAGCGGCGGCAGAGGAGGCTGCCATGGCTGTCGGTGTTTTAGACCGGCAACCCGCCTAGGTGGTACCCTAGGTGGTCTTTTGTGCGGTAAGGATCATCGAGAATCAAGGAATCAATGGTGAACTGTGTGTTTGTTTGTATTGATCTTGGATGAACTGGAGTTGTTCTGTTTGAGGGGGGTCCCTGCCCGTCCTTATATGCACGGGAGGGCAGGGTTACAAGTCTGAGTCCTAGTCGAGTACTACTACAGAGTTCTACTCGGTATGGCCCGAGTAGTTTTCCATACACATACTTGACTAGTCCGAGTGGGATACGCCTATCCCTAGTCTTGATCATATCCGAGTACGTCCCTTAGCGGGCCGTCCAGGGTCTACTCATGGGCCTGGGATGCAGGCCCGACAAGCCCCCGAGTACTTTGTAGTCGTGCGCCACAGTCTCGAGTACTGTGGGCACTATCCGAGTAGTTTGTCGTAGAGGTTGCAGTGTCCGAAGTGCTTGAGTAATGTCGCATGGCTGGAAGGTACTCTTCTTGTTCCTTTGAGTTGCTTCTGTTCCGAGAGTTTTTATATGGTAGTGCGATGTCAATCGCACTCCATATGGAGTAGCCCCCGAGTCTTAGATTGAGTCAAAGAGTCAGGCTTAGGTTCAATCCTGCTTTTCAACTGTTTTACCCTCGGAAATCTAAAAAAGAAAATTCTGACCATCGGGTACGGTACCCGCAGCCCCCGAGCACTTAGGCGATTTTTAACGTAGAAGTGGTCAACAACCCGTTGAAAAGAGTAGCTGTTAGGTGTTAAAGGCAATTAATCTGCTTAAAATCCATCCGTTGCGTAACTGACGCTTAGAATCCGGAGGTGGCGGAGATATAACTAGAGGGCCCCCTTTCGGTTAGGTTTACGCCCTACTGTAGCAGATCTGTTTCTCTTCTTCCCCCACTTTTCCGTTCCTGTTTTCCTCCGCCATCGCAATTGCCAAGTGCCACCGCCGCCATTGCTGCTCTTTGAGAAAGATCCGAGGGTGAGTGTATTTTGCTGAGGTTGAAATCGGCGGATGCGCACCAAGAATATGGGCAAGAAACCCGAGAAGATCCAAGGCAAGGCTCTAGCGGCGGGCAAAGTGAAGTCCAAGAAGGGGAAGGAACTGGTGCTGCCGGCGCCCAAGGTGGGGCCGACAAACCAGACTGCGCCGCCACCGCATGGAGCGACGTGGCAGCATTCGGTGATGAAGGAGGAGGCCATGCAGGCGCTAGTCGATGCCAAGCTTCTGCGGACGAAGGAGGTACTCGAGTGGCGCCCTGCTTTTGCAAATGCGTGGCAATTTGAGGAACACCCCAACGAGACGGTGATGCTTGCACACTTTGTGGAGAGGGGGTTGGCCGTGCCCACCTCCAACTTCTTCAGAGGTATCCTCGAGTACTATAAGCTTCAACTTGTTCACTTGAACCCTAATGGTGTACTGCATATGTCAATTTTCGTACACCTCTGCGAAGTTTACTTGGGAGTTCCTCCGAGCCTTGAGCTGTTTAGGAAGTTGTTTTGCTGTAAACCTCAGCCTAGTGCACTTAGGATGGAGGTCTTTGGAGGCGCCGAGTTCCAACTCAGGAACTCGGGCGCGTATATTGAGTACAATTTGACTGACTCCCATGGGGAGTGGAAGAAAAGGTAGTTCTATATTGGGAACCATGATCCTCGCTTGCCGGTGGTTACCGGTCACGCGCCGAAGCATGCAGAGAACTGGGTGAGCGAACCTGAAGATACCCCAGAGCTTGACCATTTGCTGCAGCAGATTACCAAGTTGAAAGCACTTGGTCTCACCGGGATTAACGTGGCGGTCAGTTTTCTGAAGAGAAGGGTTCAGCCGCTTCAGAAACGGGCTCACTCGGGGAATGAGTACACAGGATTGAACGATCCATCGCGTATGTCCGATGAGGATATATCTGACGATGATGTGGAGGCGCTGCTAGCCAAGTTCTTCAGGAACTACCAGGGAGTACCAGTGATCCATGCAGCTCTTCAGCAGTATGATGCCTGGTATGAGCCAGAAGTGCTATGTCCTTGTACTTGACTTGTACTTTTTGACTTTTGTGATATTTGTTTTGAATATCGACTTGTTTTTGTAGTCCTGAGTTCTTTCTGGCTACTTGGCGCAGTCGGAAGAAGAAGAAACTGTTGTTGAGGAGTCAGAGGACGAGCCCTCTCCTTCTGTGAAGAAGCGCAGAGTAGTCTGCAAGATGTCTGCGGCTAAATCTGCTTCAACTCCTGAGAAATCTCATGGTGCCAAGGTATGTAGTCGTGTACTCACTTGTAGCTGATAGACTTGAACTTGCAATCTTGTGATTACTTTGTCATGTTCAAAAGGTTGTCGATGCGGCACTTGGTGATGATGAGGCTGCTTCTGGAGAAGTAGTCGTGACCAACCCAGGTATCGGTATTGCGTCTGTTGAGAAGGTGCCAGAGGAGGTGCCGCCAGCGGATGCTGAAGTAGCCCCCGAGCTGACTGCACAGGCTCCGTCGACTGCCGCTTTGCCGGTTGCTGACTAGGCAGTCCTGGGATTTTCTGCTGGAGTAGCGAGTGTTGCGAAGAAAGTGTCGCCAGTAGTTGTTACTATCTCTTTGTTGTCCAGTGTAATTGCCAGTGGTAAGATTTCTTTCGCGACTAGCTATGTTAGTCTGAATTGTATTGTGGTCTTGACTCTATGTTTCTCAGGCCTTGGTGAGAAGACAGCGCCGGCAGCTGTTCCTGCGGCGCTGAGTACTCGGCCAACTGTTGCCGAGAAGAAATGTGTGCGATTGCCGCCACGCTCAACTCGGTGAGTTTGTTTGTCCTTGATGTGTATCGTCAAGTCGTCTTGAAGTCGTATAATGACTGTGCTTTGATGTAGGGATGCGGAGGAAACTATCCTGTGGAGACAGGAATAGAGTTGTATTCTCCGACTACTTTATCTGCTCCCTTGGAGGATTTGATTGTTGAGGAAGTACCCGAAGTTGACGCTGGTCGTCTTGGATCTACTATGTCTATGCTTCAAGAGGTCATCCGCTCGGTGGAGGTCCCCTCCGCTGCTTCGGGTTCTGGAAACGCTTCTTTGTCGACATCTACTGGCGGAGCTCTGGCTGTAGTGGGTGTAGAAAAATCCAAAGAATCAACTGCTCCAGGTATGTATCCGTAGTCCTGGTATTGTAGTCATAGCATTCAGGTGACTGATGATAATCTTTTTAGGTACTGCTTTGGGTGCAACTCCTCATCTTGCGAAGAGTACTCAAAGTCCAGTACTCAGCCTTTTCATCCGAGTCAGAGTTCTAGAGAGCTGCTGATGTGTTTCGAAGCTTCCAGGTGTGTTGTCTTTGCTTTGTCGAACAAATTGAGTAATTTTAAGGTCTTTGACTGATCGCATTGTTTTGCACATTCGGGCCCTCCAGGAATGAAGCCATCAATTGGAGCAGGAGTGTGCCCGACTTACAGAATCCTTGAGGGTTCATGAAGCTGGAGCAAAATCGTTTGTTGTGGAGCGGTCGGATCATGAAGTCTTGCAGCAGAAACTAGAGAGCCGCTACAAGTCTTTGAATAAAAAGTATCAAGGTGAGTACTTTGCATCTTTCGAGTATATCCGACTGTAGTCGGTTGTTTTTTGAACTTGGCCGTGTTTGCAGAGCTCAAGAGGCAAGACGCTGCTGCGAGTAGCCAACTCCTTGACTGGAGAAACGCGCACGACCGAGTGGCGGATGAAGCTGAATGTCTTCGGACTGCACTGACAGAAGCACAGGCTGCTTGCAAGCATCAGCGCGATAGGAAGATTCAGAATGGGGTGATCCTTGCTATGGCCATGGTGGCATGCAGAGATCATGTCTAGACCATAGGAAGACTTTGGGGCGAACTCCAAGAGTTGTCTGTGATAGCTCAAGATCTGGTGAACGCCATTGCCCCCGTGGAAGAGGACGCAGGACCTCAATCACTAGTCGAGCGATTGAAGGCTGCCCCGGGTAAGGTGGCAGGTCTCTGCAAGGCTGTCTGCAAACAAGTCCTTGCTGTGGTAAAGTCATACTACCCAAGGGTAGATTTGTTGGCGGCTGGTGACGGCGTGGCTCACAACTGCACAGAAGAAGCTTATGCGTAGTACCTTGAGGAGGCGGAGCCAATCGCGTCCAAGATGTGTGAATTTGTATCTCCGGAGGAGCCTTGAACTTTTATGTACTCTTGTAGTTTTTCAAGTACCTTGATACTTGGAGAAATGAATGTTGGTTCTCTTTTGTTGCTTGAAGTAGTTGTCTTGACGTGGGCGAAGAGTAGTTTACTCCGCCTCGCCCAACCCAAGGTCCCTGGGTCGGATGTGCCGGACCCTTCGAGGATGGAGCTCCGCCTCGCCCGACCCTTCGAGGATGGAACTCCGCCTCGCCCAACCCTTGGTCCCAGGGTTGGATGCGCCCGACCCCTTGTCGCAAGGCTTCGTATCGCCTGACCCTTGAGTAGAGGGTCGGCCTTCTCCAAGCCCCCAAGACAATCAAGTAGTTCTGAGTGTCGAGTAGTCGTGATGCTGTCGAGTACTCTGCTTTTTGGGGATGCACGGGTGTACTGTACTTTTTTGTCCTTTGTAGCATGAATGCTTTCACGTGGGCAGAGTCAGAGGTTGTCAGACTCATTGATCACAGGCGCATAGTAACTCCTGGGTAGGTGGTAGTTGTAGTGCTTGGCTATAAATAGATCCCCCTAGAGGTCGACCCGAATCAAGTTTCTGAGTAGCAATGGATTGCCTTCGGTTGCTATTGTTTGAGTGTGGAGAGCCCTCAAAGAGTACACCGGTGCTAGAAGATTCCTCGTAGATTGAGACCACCTTCCCTCCACAGACTCTAGCGCTCGTAGGGATAGCCGCGATGCTAGAAGATTCCTCGTAGGAGGTTTCATCGTGCGCCTCATCTTGCAGCTCGTGATCCAGTGGAGTACGCGCTGGAACTCGCGGGTGATGGGTGATGAGTGCCGTGGTCTTTATCTCGCTCACTTAGAGGTGGAGGTGTGGCCGTAGAGTGGGTTGGCTCGGCAAGGCTAGCAAAAGAGCAGCCTTGGTTCCCTCTTGGCACGGCGCACGGGATTCATCATTGCTGCTGTCAAGGCAGCGGCGGTGCAGGAGTTCCTAGCGTTGCCTTGGGTAGAGGACCTGGATATGGCTGCGTTTTGCGCAGCTTCTTTGCGTGTAGGCCCTCCCCATTGTAGTCAGCAGACCTGAGTGGCCTTGTGATATTTAGAAAGCCTGAGGCTTAAATGCAGCCCGCCAGTAGGCAGTTGCTTGTAGTCCTTTTGTATTCCGAGTACTTTTACTCGTATGTAACTTGTTGATGTATCTTCGGTCCTGAGTAAAGAGTTACTCCACCGCTGAAACTTTGTACCAGGGTAGTAATGCTTGTTGAGTTGATAGTCTTGAGTCAAGAGTAGTATATCTTGTAGTTGGTAGTCGAGCTGTTGGCTCGAGTAGTTGACATGAGTTTTTGCTTTGATGCAATTACACGGGTGCTGCTACGGGTAGTAGGGACAAAGGTATTCTATATTCCAAGAGTTTGGTACTTGTTCTCCTGAAAGCTCTTGCAGTCTGTAAGATCCGGGTCCCATAACCTTTGATACGATGTAAGGACCCTCCCATGGTGAGTTAAGTTTATGCAACCCTGTCGTGTCTTGGATTCGCTTGAGGACCATATCACTCCAGTTGAAAGATCGTTCCTTGACGTTGCGGTCGTGGTAACGCCTTAACCCGTCAAGGTATCTGGCAGATTGCACTAGCGCTGTACATCTTGCTTCTTCTAGACTGTCTAGATCTGTTCGCCTTGTTTCTTCTGCCAGTTCATCGTCGTATTGTTCAACTAAGGGTGATTGCCACATGATGTCGGAGGGTAATATGGCTTCTGAGCCATACACGAGGAAATACGGTGAGACCCCAGTAGTCTTGCATGGTTGAGTTTGTAGTCCCCATAGAGCATTGGGTAACTCCTTGGGCCATTTGCCGCCTTTGGTGTTGCCGATGTCGTGTAGTCTTTTCTTGAGAGCATCGAGTATCATGCCATTGGCACGCTCAACTTGTCTGTTGGCTCACGGGTGAGCGACCGAGACATAGCGAACGTCGATTCCGCTAGTCTCGCAGTATTCCCAGAAGTCGTGATTGTTGAAGTTTGACCCTAGGTCCATGATGATCCTGTTGGGAAAACCATAACGGTGTACGATTTCATCCAAGAAGTTGAGGACTCGGTCTGCCTTGGGGCAAGTGACTGGTTTGACCTCGATCCACTCGGTGAATTTGTCGATTGCCACGAGTACTCGGTTGAATCCTCCTGGCGCAGTTGGTAATGGCCCTATCATATCGAGCCCCCAGCAAGCGAACGGCCATGTTGGAGGTATTGTGACTAGCTTGTAGGCCGGTACATGCTGCTGTTTGGTAAAGAATTGAGAACCTTTGCACTTTCGAACTAGTTGTTTAGCGTCGGCCAGAGCCATTGGCCAGTAGAAGCCTGCTCTGAAAGCCTTGCCAACTATTGTTCCCGAAGATGCGTGGTTGTCACAGATTCATTTGTGAATTTCTTCTAAGATTTCTTGGCCGTCTTCCTGGGTAACACACCTCATAAGTACCCCGGACCCGAAGCGCTTCTTTCAGTCGGGCGCACTCCTGCTCCAGCTGGTGGTTTCTTTCCTGAAAAGATTCGAGTACGCTGTGGTGAGTTTTACGCCGCACGACTACTTGGGTCAAGCAGTAATGACAGTCATATCTACCTGAACGCCCCGGAACACATCCATGGCCCTCTGGAGCTCCAAGTCAGAAGGCGGATTGAGTACTGGCCTTTGGGTCCTCCCCGCAAGATGAGGAGTTGTACCCAGAACGGCACCTACAACATTCACCATATCAGCTACCGCCTACGACTACAATAAAAATTTACAGCCACCTACCTGGAGTAGTTGTTTGTTTGGACTTCTCAACAATTGCTAGCACTTCGCTAGAGGACGAGGACAGGCCGGCACTTCCCGAGCTTGATGCAGCAGCAGGTTCCTCTACTGAGCGAATCACGTCTTGCAGCATCGACATCGTAGCTCCAAGACGACCCGGGTCAACCTCGGGAACTTCTTCAACAATCATATCCTCAAAAGGAACAGATGTTGTGTCCAAAGGATCCGGTACTACCCCTGTTTCTACAGGGATAGTTTCCTCTGCATCCCTGCACCGCCAAAGTGTTACTACACGATTTCCAGACAATGCAACATTGTTCAAAAGGACAACGGAGCTCACCGGGTTGAACGTGGCGGCAGACGCACACGTTTCTTCTCGGCAATAGGCGGCCGAGTACTCGGAGCCACGGGAACGGCCGCCGGCACCGTTTTCTCACCAAGACCTATAGAACTGAAGTCAAGACTACAGTACTACTCAAAGGACTACATTTGACAAGGACAGCGCTTACCGCTGGCGATCACATTTGACAGCAAGGTGCCAGTAGCAAGTACTGGTGACACCTCCTTTACCACTCCAGCAGGCAGCCCCAGAACCGCCTGATCAGCAGTGGGCGGTATGGCAGCTGATGGAGTTGGCATGGTTAACTCGGGGGCTGCCAAACCTGTTGACGACACTCTCTCCGGCACAGTGTCAACAGCCTCCTCGCCAACCTCGGGGTCGGACGCGGCTATCTCTTCAGAGACAGTCTCATCTACCGCCTTCATGAACCAAGACATGGTTCACTGCATCAATAAAGCATCTCAAGTACATCAGTAACATACAAGATATCGAGTACATACCTTGGTACCCCGAGACTTTTCAATGGTTGCAACAGACTTAGCCGCAACCATCTTGCGAACTACTCTGCGCCTCTTGACAGGAGGAGAGGGTTCGTCCCTGATTCCTCGACGGCGGTTTCTAACTCTTCTTCCGACTGAGCAACATAGCCGTCAAGTACTCGAGACATCTAAACAACAAGATGCTGTCAGCAACAAGAATTACAGGTCAACAGAAAACAAGTCAGGGAGAAAACACTTACCACCTCTGGCTCGTACCAGGATTCATACTGGCGAAGGGCCGCAGGGATTACTGGTACTCCCTGATAGTTCCTGAAGAATTTCGCTAGCAGCGCCTCCATGTCATCATCAGATATGTCCTCCTCAGACATACGCGAAGGATCCTTCAGACCCTTGTACTCACTTCCCGGGTGAGCGCGTTTCTGAAGCGGCTGGACCCTTCTTTTCAGAAACCTAGCTGCTACGTTGATCCCAGTCAGACCGAGTGCTTTCAACTCGGTGATCTGTTGCATCTGAAGATCAAGCTCCGGGGTATCTTCAGGCTCGCTTACCCAATTTTTCGCATGCTTGGGTGTGTGACCAGTCACCACAGGCAGACGAGGATCATGGTTCCCGATGTAGAACCACCTTTTCTTTCAATCCCCATGGGAGTCGGTCAGATTATACTCGATATATGCATTCGAGTTCTTGAGTTGGAACCCGGCGCCTCCAAAGACCTCCGTCCGCTGGGCACTCGGCTGAGGCTTGCAACGGAACAACTTCCTGAATAGCTCGAGGCTTGGAGGTACTCCCAGGAACACTTCGCACAGATGTACAAATATAGCCATGTGCAGTACTCCATTGGGATTCAGGTGGACGAGCTGAAGATTATAATACTCGAGAATACATCTGAAGAAGTCGGAGGTAGGCACGGCCAGTCCCCTTTCCACGAAGTGGTCAAGCATCACCATCTCCGCCGGGTGTTCCTCGAACTGCCACGCATTGGGAAATGCAGGGCGCCACTGCACGATTTCCTTTGGCTGAAGGAGCTTGGCGTCGACTAGCGCTTGGACTCCCTCTTCCTTCATCACTGAATGTTGCCAAGTTGCCCCAGGTGGTGGCGGAGCAGTCTGGTTCGTCGGCCCCACCTTCGGTGCCGGCAGCACCAACTCCTTCCCCTTCTTGGATCTAACTTTGCTTGTCGCCGGAGCCTTGCCTTGGACTTTCTCGGGTTTCTTGCCCATCTTCTTGGAACGCATCCGATGGACTCAACCTTGCGTTAAGGAGGAAGCTTCCACTCGGATCTAAGCGGCAATGGTGGAGGCGGCGTCACTAGTGGCGGTAGAACAGCGAGCGAAGGCGCAGCGGAGGAGGAAAACAGATCTAATGCCCGTACGGCGTCACAGCAACCGACAAGGGGGCTTTCCAGATTTATCTCCGCCGGCTCCGGATTCGACGCGTCAGTTGCGCACCGGACAGATTAAAATTGCGTATTAAACGCAATAAACACCCAACGGTTACTACATTCAACGGATTGCTGACCACTTCAACGACAGGAATCGCCCAAGTGCTCGGGGGCTACGGGTACCGTACCCGTTGGTCAGTTTTTTCTTTTCCAAGATCTCCGAGGGTAAAATTGGCAAAAGATGGTTTGACCCTAAGCCTGAGTCTTCGACTCAACCTAAGGCTCGGGGGCTACTCCATATGGACTGCGATTGACATCGCACTACCATATAAAAACTACTCGGGACGGAGACAACTCGAAGCTGCAGAAAGAGTACCTTCCAGCCACGCGATAGTACTCGGGCACTTCAGTCCGCGAAACTACTCGGGTAGTGCCTGCAGCGCCCAAGACTATGGCGCACGACTACAAAGTACTCGGGGGCTTGTCGGGACTACTCCCCAGACCCTCAAGTAGGCCTTGGACGGCCCACTAAGGGACGTACTCGGACGTGATCAGAACAAGGATGGGCGTATCCTACTCGGACTAGTCTTGTATGTTTATGAAAAACTACTCGGGTCCATACCGAGTAGAACTCTAATAGTACCCGACTAGGACTCATACTTGTAACCCTGCCCTCCCGGGTATATAAGGCCGGGCAGGGACCCCCCTCAAAACAGAACCCTCAGAACTAGAACAAAGATCAATACAAACCAACACACAGGACGTAGGGTATTACGCGATCTAGCGGCTCGAACCTGTCTAAATCGTGTTCCTTGCGTCACCATTGATTCCTTGATTCTCGACGACCTTTACCGCATAAAAGACCACCTAGGGTACCCCTAGGCGGGTTGCTGGTCTCAAACACCGACAACGCTTTTTCTGTAGAGCTGGTCTCCGACTAGAATGCAATTTTTTACTCGCCGGGAGATTTGTTCAGCCTAATTTTTGTTAGATGGTAGCTTGTGATCTTTGATGTAGTCGATGAAGGGTGTCCTCCAGTCAACTTCTATCATCATGATTTCTCGAGTGGCGTCCGTAGTCTGGACCACTGGTGGTGTAACTTGTTCCGGTATGGACGGCTTGTGCAGTTCGTGTAGGAAATTTCTGTTGGAACCTCTGCATGAGTTGAGCCCATTTTTGATAAGACGTCGGCGGCTACGTTGTTGTCGCGGATGACGTGATGAAATTCCAAGCCTGAGAACTTATTTTCCAGTTTGCGGACTTCTTTGCAGTAAGCGTCCATATTATCATTGTTTCGGTCCCACTCGTCATTGACTTGGTTTATAATGACTAGTGAGTCGCCATACACCAGTAGCCTTTTGATGCCGAGGGAGATTGTGAGGCCAAGACCGTGTAGTCGTGCTTCGTAGTCGGCTTCATTGTTGGATGCCTCCCAGAAAATTTGCAGTACGTATTTGAGCTGATCTCCCTTTAGGGAGATGAGTAGTATGCCTGCATTGGCCCCTTCGAGTTTGAGGGACCCATCGAAGTACATCACCCAGTGTTCTGGCCGCTCGACTGGTGTTGGTACTTGATTTTCAGTCAGTTCAGCCACAAAGTCGACCAAAACTTGGGATTTGATAGCTGTCCTTGTCTTGAAGTCCAAGGTTAGAGCTCCGAGTTCAACTGCCCATTTGGAGATTCTAACCGTGGCATCTCTGTTGTGGAGAATTTCGCCGAGCGGGAAGTCGGAGATGACTGTGATGTTGTGTTCTTGGAAATAATGGCGCAGTTTCCGGGAGGTGAGTAGGATTGCGTATAAAAGCTTTTGTATCGGTGAATACTGAGTTTTGGAGTCCGAGAGTACTTCGCTGACGAAGTACACAAGTCGTTGGACCTTGTAAGTGTGGCCTGGTTCTGACCGTTCGACTACTATTGCCGTGCTGACGACATGAGTAGTAGCTGATATGTATAGGAGCAAGTCCTCGTTTGGAGATGGAGCAGTCAGTACAAGAGGCTTTGACAGAAAGTCTTTGAGTTGCGTTAGTGCCTTGTCTGCCTCTTCTGTCCATTTGAACCTGTCCTGGCGTTTGAGAAGCTTAAAGAAGGGTAGTCCCCGTTCTCCAAGTCTCGAGATGAACCGATTGAGAGCGGCCATGCAGCCTGTGAGTTTCTGCACATCCTTGATGCTAGCAGGTGCTTGCATGTTTGTGATGGCAGATATTTTTTCCAGGTTGGCCTCAATGCCGCGATGGCTAATGATTATCCCAAGTAACTTGCCAGAAGGTACTCCGAAGACGCACTTAGTAGGATTGAGTTTCCATCGGAAAGCTCTTAGACTAGAGAAATTTTCCTCCAGATCAGCGATGAGTTCCTCCTGGCTTCTTGTTTTGACGACTACATCGTCAACATAAGCTTCGACATTGCGGTGAAGTTGCTTTTCGAAGCACATCTGTATAGCTCGTTGATAAGTTGCTCCCGCATTCTTTAGTCCGAAGGATATTGTTTTGTAGCAAAAAGCTCCGAAAGGTGTGATGAAAGCTGTTTTGGCTTGATCTTCTTCCTTGAGGCTTATCTGATGATAGCCGAAGTAGCAGTCGAGAAAGCATAGTAAAGCGCACCCAGCGGTGGAGTCGACCACTTGGTCGATCCTGGGTAGTCCGAAAGGGTCTTTTGGACAGTGCTTGTTGAGGTCGGTGTAGTCGACGTACATTCTCCACTCGTTGTTTTTCTTACGAACGAGTACGGGATTTGCTAACTAGTCAGGGTGAAAAACTTCTTTGATGAACCCTGCCGCGAGTAGCTTGGCTAGCTCTTTGTTGATTGCTTCTCATCTGTCTTAAGCGAATCTACGGAGTCGCTGCCGTTTTAGAGTAGCTTTGGGATCAACATTTAGAGAGTGTTCGATCAGTTTCTTGGGCACACCTGGCATGTCAGCTGGTTTCCAAGCGAAGATATCGTGGTTAGCCTGAAGGAAACTGACAAGCACTGATTCCTATTTAGGATCTATCCCTGTTCCGATCAGGGCTGTCTTGGAGGAGTCGCCCGTCTGGAGATCGACTGGTTTGAAGTCTTGCTCGCTTGCGGGTTTCACCTTTGTAGACCCCGACTTGTTTTCTGAGATCTTGAGTTCAGTTGGATGGAGCTTCTTTGAAGCTGTGAAGACTTGTTGCATGGGGCTAGGTGCTTGAGAAGTCGTAGCGATTTCCACGGCTTTGGTGTCGCATTCGTAGAACCGCCGTAGATCTCCTCATAGCGTTAGTTCTCCCTTGGGGCCTGGCATTTTGAGTACCACGTAAACATAGTGTGGTATGCCCATGAACTTGGCGAGTGCTGGCCTTCCGAGTATGGCGTGGTAAGATGTCTCGAAGTCAGCGACTTCAAATCTAATGTACTCGGTACGGTAGTGTTCCTTAGTTCCAAAGGTAACTGGGAGGATGACTTGTCCTAGTGGTATAGCTGCGTTTACAGGTACGATGCCGTAGAAGGGTGAATCTGTTGGAGTAAGCATTTCTGTAACGTCGAGGCACATCTTCCTCAATGTTTTGGTGAAAATGACGTTGAGTCTACTTCCACCATCGATGAGTACTTTGGTTAGCTTTGAGCCTGCCACAACGGGATCGAGTACTAGGGGAACCGGCCTGGTTCGGAGAACTTGGTCCATTGGTCTTTCTGCTGAAGATATGGGCATCTCTGACCACTTTAGCAGTGTTGGATCTGTTGGTTCGATGGCCATGATCTCCCTGAGTACGAGTTTGTTGGCTCGCTTGGACGCGGTGCCTGGGATTCCGCCAAAGATGACATTGACTGTTTTTGAGGTGGTCTGGAAGTCGTCTTCTTCTTCTTCTTCGTTGTGGGCTTTGTTCTTGCCCTAATCCTTTTTCTTGGTGTACTCTTCAGGGGGTGGTGGTGCGGGTAAGTCTTGCATTACTTGGTGCATGCTGTAGCAGTCTATTGCCGAGTGTTTGCTAGTCGGGTGCCATGGGCACTGCTTTTTGAGTAGTTCGGTGAAGGTCGGCCCTTCATCATTTTTGCGGGATCCCTTTTTCCCGGAGTTGGTCATGGCAGCAACAGTGTTGTCGGGCTTCCTTTTGCGATTGTGATTGCTCGAGAAGTTGTTTCGAGTATCATTGTGTTGAGTTCTATCCTGGTCATTGTTGTTGTTGTTGTTGTCACGTCCACAGTTGCGGTGGGAGCCGAACCGTTCTCGCTCTTTGTCTTCTTCATCTGCCCACTGTTGCACCATAACTTTAAGGTCTTTGACATTAGCTGGTCGTCACCGACCGAAGTCTTGGTATGTTCGTCGATCGTAGAGTCCGTTCTGGAATCACTCGATGATGTCTGTTTCTGAAATCTCAACTATGGTTGCCTTCTTTTCGAAGAACCATCTCAAATAGTCGCGTAAGGTTTCGCCTTATTTTTGCTTAATTTGACTTAAGTCGATCTTGTTGCCTGGTCTAGCCATGAAGCCGGCGAAGTTGTTGGTGAAAGCTTTTGTCAAATCTGCCCAAGTGTCAATAGACTTGGGTTTGAGTGACTCAAGCCACGTCAATGGTGCGGGTTCCATGCATATGGGGAAGTGGATGACTTTGGTGTCGTTATTGCCTCCGGCTGCCTGAACTGCCAAGGAGTAGCATCGTAGCCATTGGATAGGGTCTTGCTTGCCATCGTACTTGGTAATTCCTGTTGGCTTGAACTTGTCAGGTAGTCTTATCTTCATTACCCGATTAGTGAAAGCAGGAAAGTGGTTGTAGTTGTCAACTTCTCGCTCGCACCGACTGTTGAGTATTTCTCGTAGATCACTGAAGTTGGACACTTCGTGATTCTTCCGAGTAGGGCGAATGCTTTTCACCGAGTTGGTGCAGCTGGCCTCTCCAACATCCTTATGGCGTGTTGGGGCATTGTGTTTTCTTGGGCCTTGGCTGTGTTGCCGAGGCTGGTTGACGACTTCATTGTCGTTTCTTGGAGCATCGTTGTTGTTGGCTGCAACACCTCTGCTGCTTCTTGGTGAGCTGTGATGCGAGGAACGGATGGAATTGGTGATTCCTTGTCGAGTAGCTTGTAAGCTTGCTTCGCGAGTTGTGCGATTAGTCCATTGCCGCGCTGCACGAGCTGAGCTGTGGCTGCATTGTCCCTGTCTTGAGGTATTAACGTTGTTAACAGATTGATAGAAGCAATTACCGCAAGTGGGGTATTGTGCTCTTGAGCCTGAACTGCGTCGAAAGCTCTTTCGAGGTTTGTGATGGGAATATTTGTAGCCATCGACTGCCGTCACTCAGCCCGAGTAGTGTTGCGCATCCTTCTTTGGTTTTTCTTTGATCAGAGGTTTCATTTTGTGGGGCGTCAGCTGTAGACTCGTCTTCTAAGATGTTGTCAAGTTGTGCTAATCGCCTGGGGGTTCTGTTCTGGCTAGTACCCGGGTTGTTATTTTGAGTAATAAAAAGGACTTCCCTGTCTGGGTAGTAGCTTCCGGAGCTTGATGTTACAATCTCTATGGAACTTTCCTCGCGGTTGGAAGTGAGTGGGACACCTTCTTGATATGGGAGGTTGTCTATATGAGCGACAAGGCGCGAGTCGTAGTCGCGGGCAAGAAGAGATGGTCTCAAACCTGGCCAATGTACGAATCTGTCTTGTGACGTTGAAGTTATTACCAGTCCTTGGGCTGGACCAGATAATGGTATCTCTGGCAGATAAACCGAGTCGGAGTCGTCGTCTTCGTCGTGCCCGAGTTCGAGTTGAATTCGAGTAAGAAAACCCTGGTGGGCTTCGGCTGCATTGCGGAGTCCGTGCGGAAACCGTTTTGGAGTCGAAGCCTGCTTGGGAAGTGACTGGGACCGACTAGTCCAAACCGAAGTCGAGTCTGACGCGTAGTCGAACTCGAAGTTGTCGACTTTGAAATCTTGGTTTTTTCTAACCAAACCCTCCGATTTCTTCTCCTGGGCATTG
Source organism: Setaria viridis (assembly GCF_005286985.2). Lineage (NCBI taxonomy): Eukaryota > Viridiplantae > Streptophyta > Magnoliopsida > Poales > Poaceae > Setaria > Setaria viridis. Next base: position 32,335,525 of record NC_048264.2, on the reverse strand, counting down.
ATGATCTGGCGCCAGAACGAACCAGCGCCATCGGCGATGCAGAGCCAGGATCCGAAAACGAAGGTTGCGCCCGCTTCGATGGTGAAGATGGGCTTGATGACGACTGTTGCCATTGAGTTCGCGCTGAGAAACTCGATGAGTCCCCCTACCTGGCGCGCCAGCTGTCGGTGTTTTAGACCGGCAACCCGCCTAGGGGGTACCCTAGATCGCGTAATACCCTACGTCATGTGTGTTTGTTTGTATTGATCTTGGATGAACTGGAGTTGTTCTGTTTGAGGGGGGGTCCCTCCCTGCCCTTATATGCATGGGAGGGCAGGGTTACAAGTCTGAGTCCTAGTCGAGTACTACTACAGAGTTCTACTCGGTATGGCCCAAGTAGTTTTCCATACATATACTTGACTAGTCCGAGTGGGATACGCCTATCCCTAGTCTTGATCATATCCGAGTACATCCCTTAGTGGGTCGTCCAGGGTCTACTCGTGGGCCTGGGATGTAGGCCCGACAATGACCTAGGTGCAGGAGGGGGAAAAGGGGAGGGGGATAGGGAGGGACGCCGATGGTGCGACAGCAGAGGCAGAGGAGTTTAGCGGTGGGAAGAAGGGGAAATGAAGGAGGGTAGAAGGGGATGACTCGTGGGATCCATGTGTCAGTGTTTGTGGAGAAGGAGAGTTGAAGGAGGGCATTCTAGAGAGGCAACTAGCCATTGGTATTTGGAGAGTGGGAAATGGATAGTCTGTTAGAATAAGCAACTCAATATAGAGAGGAATCTTTTGCCATTTTTGATAGAGAGTCAAATAGAGAGTCAAAAATGAGTAGTCTGTTAAAGATGCTCTTAGATAACTGATGTAGCATGGTGTCTCTTCACATGCAGCAGTAGCACCATGGGCATAAGGCCATCCACGGTACATGAAAGGAGAGAGCATGCAGCTCGAGTGCGGAAAAAGTCGGCTATAGCCTACGGGGTCTCAGGTCAAACTGAAGTCTAACGGAGGAGGCTTTGGCCTTCGGGGCACGGGGAGAGATTGGCGTTTTCTTTGAAACTATACCTTACCTGAGTGAAACGGAGCTCTTCCTCATCTAATTTTTTCTTCTCCGATCTGCACTCCATTTCCTCTTTTTTCTCCACTCCGGCCTAATTCCGGCGAGATTAGGGGTGCTGGAGTTAGGGGTTTGAGGTTTGGGTTTTCCGGGGTGGGTGCTCACCGGTGGCCCTAGAGGGAAGGTTGGCGGCGGTAGGCCGGCTCGATGGAGATGGCGGACGTGGGGGCGGTGAGGCGCAGCGGCGGGGGGGGGGGGGGGTGCCACCGGCGTGGTGGTAGTGGAGGGCAGTTGGGCAGTGTTGGGGCGAGGGGAATGACGGTAGTGGCAGCAGCGGCGGGAGGGGTAGGAAGGTGGCTAGCACCGGTAGGCTAGGGTCCCGCCAGAGCTCCGTGCCAGACGGGTGGGAACGAGGGGTGGCGGGCAGTGGGTGGTGAAGAAGCACAGTCGACGGGAGGTGGAAGATGAAGGTGAGTCCTTGGATTTGATCTGATGGCTCAAAAAATCGAGTCAGGGGAGCTTCTATTTCACCTGTGTGACACCTTTCCTTTTCGTTGTTACTGGGCTTGTCGTTGGGCCCAGATTGTACATTGAAGGCCATATGGCTCGTGAGTTTTCCGCCTTCCTAAGGACATTATGAGTTCATTCATCCAAATAGTGCAGGTGTTCAATCGTCTTTGAGACGGGGCACTTCTCGACCCTTCTCCTTTCCCCTTTGCTACAATAACGAGCGGAAGCGGCAGGCGATTCTCTCGGCTCTTGTTTGATTCGCCCACTTCCCCCTCCTCTCCTACGACCTCGTCGGAGCCGGAGAGGGAGGGGAAGCCGAATCGGACGGGGGTTGTACAATTTCTAGGCCTAGGGTAGGTTTTAGTCTAGGGTTTGAATAATTTGCTCCATGGTGGCTCCGTCGCATGGTGGCTGGTTTCTCTTCGTTGTCGTCAGCGTCATTTGCAGAGATGGCAGGACGGTGGTGAAGCTTTTGGTCTTCCGGACTGATTTCGGTAAGGCTTTCTTCGTCGCTTGGTCTGTGAGTTTAGTGTTCTCCTTTGTTATGACAGAGGATGGATTGGTTCCCCTTCTGTGGGGTTTTTTCTCTGGGCTGTTGGCAAGCTCAGCAGCTGTGGAGTTAATCCGAGTCACCGATTTGTTTGATGGCGCCGGAGTTCTTCTCTTCGAAGACTCAAATGGTGACGGCCGATGCACGCTAGAGGGGAGACGCTTTGCGGCTACGAGCTGGAGGTCCTGTTTGATGTCTTGGTGGAGTTCTTATCTTGGACGATGTCTTCCTTCCCTGACTCCGGCGGATCCGGAAGAGAGGCAAAGTCCAGGAGGTGTGCGTGAGGATACAAGGACCTTAGGTTCAAATTTGATCTCTAGTAGGGTCCTTTCTGCAATTTTGCACTCATGGAGGATGTGTGGTGTGGACTACGTTGTAATTTCCTACTCCTCCAGGGTGTCAGATGTAAAAGCCTGGCTTTTATAAATTGGGTTCCAGTCCCTTCGCAAAAAAAATAATTAAATAGTGCAGGAGGTCGAATTGAGCTGTTACAAATACCACAAACGAGACAGAGGCTCGTCGGGACCTTATTAAAAAATAAACTAAACACCCAAACAATCTGCCACAACAAACATTGTTCCGATTTTCCCCTTTGGAATTCTCGGCCTTTTTACGTGTGTCCACAATGCATATATAGGTATCTTTCCTCTTGGGTCTTCTTTTTTGTGTGTTCATGAATCTGTTAGATAGTTCTTGTGTTCGTATTGTGGCTTAGCATATTTTATGATTTTTTTTTCAAAGCAGATACGTATTCATTTAAAGGCATACTTCAATCAGAGTGTGCGAGTGGCTGATAGGTCATGGCATAGTCACCGGCCGCGGTCAGTTTTCAGGAAGTCTTGTTACTTGATTCTTGAGATGAGGAACAGAGGAAAAGTGCCTGTTAGTGATGAATCAGTGATGATCGCAACTTAGCCCTTGTTTACTTCGCGAATTTGGAAGGTGCCAAATTACTGTAGCAACACTGTAGCGTTTCGTTTGTATTTGTGAATTATTGTCCAAATATTGACTAATTAGGCTCAAAAGATTCGTCTCGCAAAGTACAACAAAACTGTACAAATAGTTTTTGATTTCGTCTACATTTAGTACTCCATGCATGTACTGCAAGTTTGATGTGATGGGGAATCTTCTTTTTGCATAGTGTCAAAGTTGGGAGTTTTGTGGGAAGAGAACAAGGGCTTAGCAAGATCGAGCTTTCACGGTTGGTTGTTTCTGTTGAAGTTGAAGGTAAGGGGAAGTTGAAGTTCTTTTATTGAGGCTTGGCATGGTGGTACACTTTTATGAGGAGGAGATTTTCACACCTCAGGAAGCTGATAGAAGCCATGGTAAGTTTAGGTCCCGTTTGTGAAGGTTTATTTTAGCTTCGGTTTCACCTGTTTTACGTAAAACAAGATACTACAGTGTGAAACTGTTTTGTAAGTCAAAGTTAAAATGAACTGAAGCTGGGTGAAATCACTATTTTTGTTTCACCGACTTTGACTTTACTGGAACGTTGGCTTACGTGGAAGGAAAAGTCACTCTCGTATGGTTGCTTATTGCGGTATAACATAATCCTACTAAAATTTAACTTTTTTTATTTGCTGAAAGTGATGATGTTGCCATGATGTGCAGCGCAATGTCTAGGATTCCACTGTTCCAGACAGCACCCCTTTTCCCAACTGAACTAGTACTAACTGAACTGAACTGCTATTAGTTTTGATTCCACAAGTTCCATACAAGTAAGGGCATGTTTGGTTCCTCTTGCTAAACTTAGTTGCTAATAGTTACTAAACTTTAGCAAAAGCTGTTTGGATACTCTTATTAAAAGATATTTAATGAGCTGTAAAAAGACCTATCTACCCTTATTAAAGGTGCGCAGGAGGGGGAGACAAGCAATAAATGAGGGGTATGGTTGTCCAGCCCACCTTTTAGCAAGTTTTAGCAACCAAAAACTTGCTAAAGTGCTAAACTTTAGCAACTCAACTTTAGCAAGTTTTAGCAAGGATGTTTGGAAGTTTAGCAGCTAAAAGTTGCTAAACTTTAGCAAGGTGGAACCAAACATCCCCTAAATGTAAAAGGTTTACATAGAGAGATGATTAAACATCAAGATGTATTTGTCACCACAGTTTTCCTCTGAGCCGTGCAACAAAGGTTCACGAGCACTCTCCTAACAAAAAAGATCTGCAAACACCAGCACCGAGAGTGCTTATCTGCTTGATTTGCCATTCACTCATTCTTGATGCGGATGCCTAATATAGTGCAAACAAGAGTGCTCTGCAAAGATCAGCACCAATCTACTAAAGAGGATCTGCAAACATCAGCACCAAACACGAGCACTCTTAGGTTCTTTTGATTTGCCTCTAATCATCAAGAAGCACCCGTAACATGAGACACACAGGAGCCCAGAACCACTCTAGAGGTCACGGCACACTTCGTCTTTTTTCTTCTTTTTGTTCCTACACTGATCCATCCTCTGCAACATGACAAGATCACTGATCACACCGATTAATTAGTTGAAGGTTGTAACCAGTGCCGACATCAAATGGATACGGATAGCAAATGGATTCAGAATTGCTTCAAACTTCAAAGGAATCGCCATTGCGCGCAGCACTCAAGCTCGGTGCTTGGTATCCGTGGACGAACGTGACGATGCGGTCCATGAGCTCCCTAGCCTTGGTGCACTCCGGCTTCTCGAGGAAGAACACGTGCCCCTCCCCTTCCGACTCGAACCACGCGGTGCTCCCCGGCCACGCGCTCGCGGCCACGCCTGCGTAGTACGCGAGGTCCCGCGCCGCCGCCCAGTCCTTCTCGCCGGCGCACACGAGCATCCGCTCGCACCGGAGGCTCTCCAGCGCCGGCGCGCCCGGCGCCATCGGGTTCATCCGCGGGTCGTCCGCGCCGCCTGCCGTGCCGGGGCACGCGAAACTCCCAGATCATCGCCATCTCCTTGGCCTTCGTCGCATCCTCCCCTTCGACGGGCGTGTTCCCTCCGAACCATGGGTGCAGGAGGATCGCGCCTTCGATCCTAGGCGCAGCCGGGTGGGAGGAAGAGGCCAGCTTTACCAGGACGTTGTGCACCATGTTGCCGCCGGCGCTGTCGCCGGCGAGGAAGAGGCGGGCGACGTCCCCGTGCTCGGCGATCCACTCGTCGCGCGCCGACGCGGCCCACTGGAGCGCGCCCCAGGCGTCGTCGTAGGCGGCGGGGACCGGGTGCTCGGGCGCGAGGCGGTACTCGACGGAGACGGCCAGGACGCCGGCCGCGGCGGCGAGGGACGCGACGTAGCCGTGGTACAGCGGCGAGACAGCGGATTCGATCAGGAAGGCGCCGCCGTGGAAGAAGACGAGGATGGGGAGCTTTTCGGAGGAGGAGCCGCGCGCGCCGCGGCTGGTGGGGAGGAAGAGGCGCGCGGAGAGGCCGGTGCTGGCGTCGAGGACGACGTCCTTGGACGTGACGCCGGTGGCTGGATCGAGGCCGGCGGGCACGCGCGCCGGGAGGTGGAGGTGGAGGCGGTCCATCTTGCCGCTCCGGTAAATGCGGAAGGCGTCGCAGCCAATCACTACCTCGTCGGCGTGGAACTCCATGGCCGTGGCAGATCAAAGCGGCTTGTTGAGTTGCTGTGGATAAAAGAAAGATGGTTTGGCAGTGAGCGAGCACTGGCGAGGCAAAGCCGCACGCCCAAACCTCCCACCCTCGCCTATCGGGATAACGACGAAGAAACTGGTCATGTCTCACCAGTCACGCCGGGGCCGGGAACAGCGTGTTCAGTAAATTATACGGCATTTCAGATCCAAATCAGAAAGAACCCGCGCTTTGCTTAGAGCAACTCCAAGAATACTTCAAAAATTATTCCCAAAAATTATGTATTAGGGGTTCTTCCAAAAAAATTTCCCCCAAAAATATATCAATCTACAGCAGATCGCTAATAAATAGCCCCCAATATTTTAAAACATGCCACATCATCGTATTGGACCCATCGGAAGGAACGCTCGAGCGTGCGGGAATTAGGATTGGGGGAGGAATACCAACACTAAAATATACACGGTGGTAGGCTATTTTTTTTAACGTTGCTAAAAAATTGAGGAAGGTTTGGATGAACTATTGGAGTTCGTTTTTTCTCTTTTTTTCAAAAAATATTGAAGGTAACATTCTTAGAGTTGCTCTTACCTCTGCCAAAGATAAGACTTTGTCACGAAGTCTGCTAAAAGCCGTAAAAAGGTCTCGTGTCGCACACCACGGTGCATCATCCACTGCCCACCACCACGAGGCCGGGGCGGTTGACGAGGGACGACACGCTATTACGCGTGGAAGGTCCCACAAATCTGAAACTTGGCAACGAACGGGCAAGCACATAAATGGCAAGTACCTCACGGCGCTTAGTTGGAAGGAAGCTCTCAGCTTATTTTCTGAACTTTTAAATTTGACATTGTGGGTGGGTTATGTTAATTCGAACATATAGGCAAGCCTGTATAAACCTAAATATAAGTTGAGCAACTCCAAGAGTATCCTAAAAGATTCTTCCCCAATACATAGTTTTGGGGTTCTCCTAAAAAAATTTCCTCCAAAAACATATCAGTCCACAGCAAATCGCTAATAAATAGCCCCCAATATTTCAAAACCAGGCCACGTCATCGTATTGGGCCCACGTCAGGATTGGGGAAGGAACGCCAACGCTAAAATATACGCGGTGGCAGGCTGTTTTTTAGCGTCGCTAAAAAATTGGGGAAGGTTTAGGTGGATTGTTGGAGTTCATTTTTTCTCTCTTTTTTCCTAAAAAAGATATTGGAGGTAAGATTAGCAGCTTCTTGGAGTTGCTTGCTACTAGAACAGATTCACCGCAGAAGTGCATCCAAACTGCTATAGCTTCTTTTTGGCGTCCCACATCCAACTTATTATTATTATGGACTTGACTATTTTACGGCCAGCCGTATTTTAAGATCTGCGCACGGTCACCCCAATTTAGGAAAGAACTACCAGCCACGACTCTTTCCTTTTCCGGCAAATTTTACTACCGCTAGCTTCTCGGAGCCCAGGAGGATGCACTCTCCACCGGCCCGATCACATGTCACTGTGCACATGGGGGTGTTTGTAGCAGTGTCACATCGGATGTTCGGATACTAATTAGGAGAACTAAACATGAGCTAATTATAAAACTAATTGTAGAATCTTGTGCTAATTCGTGAGATGAATCTATTAAGCCTAATTAATCCATCATTAGCAAATGGTTACTGTAGCACTACATTGTCAAATCATGGACTAATTAGGCTTAATAGATTTGTCTCACGAATTAGACTCCATCTGTGCAATTAGTTTTGTAATTAGCCTATATTAAATACTCCTAATTAGCATCAAACATCCGAGGTGAGGGTGTATCACACCCTATATTGCAAAAAAGGGAATTGGCTATTTTACTGCTGGCCGTATTTTAAGACCTCCGCACGACCACCCCAATTTAGGTAGTGTTTGGTTCCTCGTATGAACCGATACATATATGAACTGGTGTGGGATCTGAGCACGATCAAGTGTTTGGTTCGTTGAATCGCACCGCTTCGTCCAGGATGAGATGGTTCAGATTCTTTGGAATATACCGAGAAGATGTCGTACCGAGTTGGGCGCCAAAATCGACCAACGACTCGGTACAGGATGGAATCATCCTCACCTGTATCAATCCATCCAGGATCAACCCATCCAGCTGAACCATCCCATACAGGATCATCTTCCATGCGAGCAACCAAACACTACTTAGGAAAGAAGCAAACTACCAACCACCCATCTTTCCTTTTCCGGCAAATTTTGCTACCGCTAGCTTCTCGGAGCGCAGGAGGATGCACTCTCCACGGCCCGATCACATGTTACTGCGTAGATGTCGCAAAAAAAAGGGGATTTGGCTATTTTATGGAGGAAAGAAGCAAACTACTAACCACTGCTCTTTCCTTTTCCGGCAAATTTTGTTAGAGAGAATTCCTTATTTGATACTAGAAAAACTACTCGTTTCTTGCTTGGCCCTCAAAAAATTTTCATTCCCTATTTAACATCGAGTTCAATTTTCATTCCTTATATGACACTTTGTTGGATTTTCCATCTGAGAACCGTTAAATGCCCTGCGAAAAGATGATTTTACCCCTGTGGACCCCACCACCCTTCTCCCTCCTCTGCTCCCCTTCTCCCTCGTCTCCGTCGTGGCCAACTCCCTCACACGCGCTCCTATCACCACCGCGGGCCGCCGCGCCTTCTCCGCCGCGGGCTCTCACGCGAGCGACGCGTCGAGTGCCGCTGCCGCCCCACATGTGGTCTGTCAGTGGCACTTCTGGTGGCACAGGTTCCACGACCGGGCCGCTGGTGCCACGGCCTCCTGCTGCTCAGGCCACAACCTGGCCCCCACCGACGTCGGTGGTGGCAAGTTGGCGGAGGAGCGTGTTGGTGGCGTACGATGACGGGCCTCAAGGGAGGAATAGGTGGCTGCGGAAGGTGAGGGAGAGTAGTGAGAGCGCGAGGAGGAGGAGGACCGGTGGGAGATGGTGGCGCTTCATCTCCATGGTCGACGCGGTCGTGCGCGCGCGGGCCGCGGCAGTGGCGGAAGCAGAGGCAGACAAGGCCAATCAGCGTGCGACTAGGTTGCCGTCGAACGTCGAGGCGCCGGTGGCGGCACGCAACGAGGTGGACTGAGGGAAGAGAGATGGTGGCGTGGGGTTGTCGTCTCTGCATCGCAACAGGGGAGGTGCGACGGAGAGGAGGGAGAAGGGTAGTGGGCCCCATAGGGGCAAAATCGTCTTTTCGCTGGGCATTTAATGGTTCTCGAATGGAAAAATCCAACAGAATATCGTATAAGGAATGAAGGTTGAACTTGGTATCAAATAGGGACTGATACATAAAATTTTGAAGGATAAAAAAGCAACGAGTAGTTTTTATAGTGCCAAGTTAGGAATTCTCTCATTTTTCTACCGCTAGCTTCTCGGAGTGCGGGAGGATGAACTCCACCGGCCCAATCACACGTTACTGCGCAGATGTCGAAAAAAAATCATTCAATTCCGTCAGGCACGCAAGGCATTAAAAAATTGCTTTCCCAACCATGCGAATAATGAATTGGAATAGAGCATCATCTGGCATCATCCGGTACATCAGGTATCTCATTAGGCAAAAAGAAAACTATGCCAGCCTGCAACTAGTCTTTACCTAGAGTGTTTATTATCTCTTTTCTGGTGCCACGATTTAGGGTGCTATTTTTGGAGTTCCCGTGCTTGTTCATATATGTTCTATAGATACGTGTAGATCTAGAATTACCTTTGTTATTTAATATTATTCTCTGCATAATGTGAATCCAGCAAGTCCGTCTTTCTTTTTTTTTATAAATTATTTTTAGTAGATTTGCACATGTTATAACAAGTCAAGTATGCTAAAAGGTCAATCGTAGAGCATGTTTGCATCCTTAGCTAAAGTTTAGCACTTGTCACATCGAATGTTCGGATACTAATTAGAAGGACTAAACATGAGCTAATTATAAAACTAATTGCAGAAGTCCTGGGCTAATTCGCGATATGAATCTATTAAGCCTAATTAATCCATCATTAGTAAATGGTTACTGTAGCACCACATTATCAAATCATGGATTAATTAGGCTTAATAGATTCGTCTCGCAAATTAGCCTTCATCTGTGCAATTAGTTTTTATAATTAACCTATATTTAATACTGCTAATTAGTATCAAACATCCAATGTAATAGGGGCTAAAGTTTAGCATCTAGGAAACAAACACCCCCTTAATAATCTTTATTAGTTATGACCGTTATCTAAAAAATATTAATTTTACCACGATGATAATACCATCTTAACTTCTTGAGTGCAAATTGGTTTTCCGGCGAATACTCCCTCCGTTCCAAATTATTATTTATTTTGACTTTGCTAAATACATCACTTTTGCTAAGTATATAGACATAATATATGTATAGGTACATATCAAATGCTATATTGCTATATACCTAGAAATACCAAAACGAATAGTAATTTGAGTCGGACTGAGTACATCATTAGCTTCATTGCATCTCGCATCAGTTGTTGAATGAGTTTGTTAATGGTAATTTAGTTCATTTAATTCATAATTTCATTTGTATTCGGTTAACTCAAGACTTCGTACTCCAGTTTGTTGGGGTTTTTTTTGGTTTTCTTAATATCATCTGGTAACATTGGTTTTCATTAGAGTATCTCCGGCCGTCTTTCGATAAATATTTTTTAATAACTAATTAATAGGGATATTCTAATATCACTTTCACCGTTGTTGGAAGAGTTGCTATTGCAATCTTCAAATAATCTCATACTAATCCAACTACCGTAGAAGAGTAGTTGGGGTAAATTATTAGGTTATCTCAATAATTATTAGGAAAAAGAGAAAGTTAAAGCGAGACTGCTGAAACACTATTTTTTTATCTACTATCCAGGTAGTTGGATCGGGGAAAGTGATACTGTGCTGTTACGAACTTTCCGCAATCCGTACACTACTGCTAGATCGACCAAACTTGAACCTGGGACTGATAGTACTGCAATAAGGAACAACAACTGGTCCATGGTAATCTAAATGGGCCGTATACATGTATGGATCGTATAGTATTGGCCCATCATGACTGTTTCTGTTTGTTCTTGATGGCCACAGCTATCTTCGCCTTCATCTTTCCAGGCTTCCACTGTCAAAACCCTAGCTCGTTCCCCACTCTCGCCTTAAACCTCACCCTGCCGCCGGCCGCCACCGCAATCGAAAAGAGCGAAGCACCGAATCGGCGGCGCGGCGGGCGGTGACCATGGCGGAGCTAAAGCGGCTTGCGGAGAGCCGCGACCTGACGCGGATCGAGCGCATCGGGGCGCACTCCCACATCCGGGGGCTGGGGCTGGACTCCTCCCTCGAGGCCCGCGACGCCTCGGAGGGCATGGTCGGGCAGCTCCCCGCGCGCCGCGCCGCGGGGCTCATCCTCCAGCTCATACGCCAGGGGAAGATCGCCGGCCGCGCCGTCCTCCTCGCGGGCCAGCCCGGCACCGGCAAGACCGCGCTCGCCATGGGCATCGCCAAGTCGCTCGGCGCCGAGACGCCCTTCGCCTCCGTCGCCGCCTCCGAGCTCTTCTCCCTAGACCTCTCCAAGACCGAGGCGCTCACGCAGGCCTTCCGCCGCGCCATCGGCGTCCGCATCAAGGAGGAGGCGGAGATCATCGAGGGCGAGGTCGTCGAGATCTCCATCGACCGCCCTTTGTCCGCCGCCGCCGGCTCGGCCGCGCCGTCCGGTGCTACTGCGCCCGGAAAGACCGGGCGGCTCACGCTCAAGACCACGGACATGGAGACGGTGTACGAGCTTGGGGGAAAGATGATTGAGGCTCTTGGTAAAGAGAAGGTGCAGAGCGGTGATGTGGTTGCGCTTGACAAGGCCTCCGGGAAGGTTACAAAACTTGGCCGCTCCATTGGTAGGTCGCGGGATTATGATGCTGTTGGCCCGCACACCAAGTTTGTCAAGTGTCCTGAGGGTGAGCTCCAGAAGCGCAAGGAAGTTGTGCATTGTGTCACCTTACACGAGATTGATGTCATCAATAGCAGGTATCTACACACCCCCTTCTCATGAATTCTTTCATATTTTAGACTCGGGATGAATATTCATATACAAGTACCTAAGTAGCAATTCTCTGAACTTCAACAGTTCTGACAAGGAAATTTGCAATGTACGTTTACAATGATGTTCTATATATTGATGTTAAATGCCAATTACCGCAACAACAAACTATATACCTAAAAAAATTCTGTAATTCTACTAATTAGGATAATCTTACACTTAATTGTATCTGCCTTATACCATGCGCTAGTGGTGGTTTATCTCTAGCTGCTGGAGTTTTATTGGTCCTACTTTTCATAGCAGTACTTTTAGTATGCAAGCAACCACACACACCTACATGATGATTACTCTGTAGTAGTTCGACCCATATGAATTGCATATTGCTGCTCCATGTCAAGCTATTTTTGTGATAAATTTGCCCATCTTTAAGCATATGTGCAGTGATGAAGCTCATTTAACTTACCCAAGCCTTGAGTTGGCATTCCTCGGGGAAAAAAAGCAGCAACTTGTGAACTTGATGACTTGTTTTGACATTTCAGTCCTGACAAATAACAGTATGACCAGAATAAATTTAGAAATTCTAATCTGTTTTTTTTCATGTATCAAGAATCATTAAGATGTACTGAATAATAGTGAGATAAGTTTTAACATTTCAGTGTGATCATCGTATTCCTTAATTGCATTTGAACTACTGGCTTACAACCTGTTGAGGCTGTGATGATATGTCTTGCATCAGGAATCACAACTATCCTCTATGATGTCAAATTGCAACTGTTCCCTATGGCAGCTCATATCAGCTATTTGGTGTGCAATTTTTGTTTTCCCCGGGTTCTGATTCCATGCAATTTTGCCCATTATATCCATCAGAATAATTATTTGAATCTCAATCTACTTCCGGAGGAATCCCAATAGAAATAGAGTTAAATATTGATGTAAGCATCCTCTAAGATTTGACTTTTCACTGGAGAAGATATAGTTAAGTCAATTCCGAAATACAATTCTTATTTGTCGCACAAAATGGGATCTGCTTTGTCTTTTGGCTTCTTGAGAAATGGAAAATGTATGCTAAGATGTTATTAATGAGAATCCTGTAACTTGAGTCAAAGAAAGGGCCGGCTAGGTTTTCTTTTAGCTTTCACTTTGGACAGGGCAATGTGAGAATAAGTTAACACTTGTTGAGATATTTTTAAATATTATTAAGTTAGTTGATTCCACAGTTGGAAGCTATTTTTTGTGCATACGTAAGGAAATGGACTGTGCTCAAATATAAGCTACAGAGATGTTCTACAAACATTTAACTTGCAGATATCTACAACCAATTTATCTATAAGGCCAGTCTCAGTGCACAGTTTCATTGCACTGTTACCAAGATTGGGAACTAGGTAACTGTGCCTGTTGAGTGTCATGGGGATGAAACTCCTCTCACATACAATGAAACTCCTCCTTCTCTCTCCTCATAAAGATCTTGTCAAGTCAGCAAAATTGCTGATGTGGTATGGAATTTAATGCCCATGAAACTCTCCATGAAACTCCCACTGAGACTGGCCTAACTGATCTTGACCCTAAATGTTTTCCCTGTGAAACTGCTAGGAGCCCTTTTTTGTTGGTAGTTGCTTTGAGCTACTTTTTTCCCATTAGGTCTTTCTCATGCTTGCAGGATACATTGTTTTCTTTCTTTTTTTCCATGTAACTCATGATTCAAAAATTCAAAAAGTTCACTGGTTTTCAGATGTAATTTATTGGTGCGCAAGGCCTAAAGTAACCAACCAACTTCTGTCATCCTGCTATTATCTGTGCAGGACACAGGGTTTTCTTGCATTGTTCACTGGTGATACTGGTGAAATTCGTGCAGAGGTCCGAGAGCAGATTGACACAAAAGTTGCAGAGTGGAGAGAGGAAGGGAAGGCTGAGATTGTTCCTGGCGTTCTGTTTATTGATGAAGTACACATGCTGGATATTGAATGCTTCTCCTTCCTAAACCGTGCATTGGAAAACGATATGGCTCCAATCCTAGTCATTGCGACGAACCGAGGGATCACATCCATCCGTGGGACGAACTACCGGTCACCACATGGGATACCACCAGACTTCCTCGACCGCCTCTTGATCATCACGACACAGCCCTACACGGAGGATGATATCCGCAAGATCCTGGACATCAGGTGCGATGAGGAGGATGTGGAGATGTCTGCAGATGCCAAGGTCCTGCTCACAAAGATTGGTGTGGAGACCTCCTTGAGGTACGCTATCCACCTGATCACCTCTGCTGCACTAGCCTGCCAGAAGCGCAAGGGCAAGGTGGTGGAGATGGAGGATATTAGCCGGGTGTACCAGCTCTTTCTGGACGTGAAGAGATCGACGCAGTACCTGATGGAGTACCAGAGCCAGTACATGTTCAATGAAGTTCCAGGAGAAGCAGATGGAGATGATGCCATGCAGTCCTAGAGAAAGTGGGATGGTATTTGCTGGCTGGTCTGGTGTATTTTGGATGCTTAGTTCCTTTTTTTAGATTGATGTTACCCTGACGTGTGGTAAATGCAGACTAACTGCTGTAGGTGATTTACAGTTCGGTGTATTTTATCAAATTATATCCCAGCTGGGATTCACGGTTTATATGGATTAATTAACAACATATCTGTACGTGTATAGTATTTGCGTAAGCTCAAAGTCTCTGCACTGCAGCATACATCTATTATTGTGCGGAGCATGGAACTCCGACGTTAGGTTGGTTCAGTATCATGCCTGCTTGTGTTTTCGTCTTAGAAACATGAAGCCTGTCGAAGAACAGGACGGTCAGATTGCTGCGACTGCAAAAGATTGGCTGGGATCTTGTATCTTCCAGAACAATAGTCTCTAAACCGCGTCTTCACTGCCATGGAACCTCCAAATCTAAACCTTGTTTATTGTTTTTTTCTGCTTGAGTTTAGTTCTCGAATAAAATTAGAGCTTTTCGAGCTCGGCATGTCGGTTTTCAGTATCAATCGGTCCAGTACTGTATCACAGCCATTGACGTGCAAAGTACACTGCCCTCATTTAAGCTTTGATGAAGCTGAGCCGAAATGCTGGACAGGCATTTCAATTCGCTAAATAGATTTCAAATTTTCAATGTAATGAACTGGTTGAGTAGTACATCTGCTACTACTACCACAGTAGTACCACGAGCTATTTTTATTCAACCCCGGTGAAAGAAAAGTAGAAAACCTACAGCTCGAGTGCTATGCGGCTGCAACAATGCTGCACGCAGACACTCGGAGCACCTGCTTCAGGACCCGGCTATGAAGGCCACGATGCGGTCCATGAGCCGCTTGGCGTTCTCGCACTCGGGCTTCATCAGGAAGAAGACGTGGCCCACCCCCTCGGACTCGAGCCACGCCGCGCTCCCGGGCCACGCGCTGGCCGCCACGGCGTCGTAGTACGCGCGGTCCCTCGCCACTAGCCAGTCCTTCGCCGCCGCGCACACCAGCAACCGCTCGCACCCGAGGCTCTCCAGCCCCGCTGCAGCGCCCGGCGCCGTCGGGTTGATCCTCGGGTCGTCCGCGCCGCCGGCCGCGTCGGGGCACGCGAACGCCCACACCTTCGCCGTGATCACCACCGCGCGCTCCGGCTCCCCCTCGATGGCCGTGCTCCCGCCGAAGAACGGGTGGAGCAGGACCGCGCCCTCGATCCTCGACGCGTTGTCCGCGGACGACGCCCTCATCAGCACGTTGTGCACGATGTTGCCGCCCGCGCTGTCGCCGGCGACGAAGACGCGGGACGAGTCGCCGTGCTCGGCGAGCCAGTCGTCGTCCCGCGCGGACGCCGCCCACCGGAGCGCGGTCCAGCAGTCGTCGTAGGCCGCGGGTAGCCGGTGCTCGGGGGCGAGGCGGTAGTCGACGGACACCGCGAGGACACCGGCCGCGGCGGCGAGGGAGGTGAGGTAGTTGTGGTACGTGGCGGACCTCGCGGACTCGATGATGAACCCGCCGCCGTGGAAGTAGACGAGGACGGGGAGCTTCTTGGCGGAAGGTCCTTGGAGCTTGGGCAAGAAGAGGCGCACGGAGAGGCCGGTGACGGAGTCGATGACGACGTCCTTGGAGGCGACGCCGCTGTCATCGTCGTCGACACCCGCGGCCACGAGCACTGGTCGGTGGAAACGATCTATCCTGCCGCTCTTGTAGATGCGCAAGTGCTCCGGGGCGTCGAACACCACCTCGTCGTTGTCCGGGTCCATGGCTACCCAACGAGGTGCTGTATTAGGAGGCTGTTGGACTATTGGGTAGCTTTGCTTTGCAACATTGTATGCTTGAGAAACAGATGCTGGCTTTAATGTTGTTGCTCTGCACTTGAAGACAGAGGACGTGAAAACGGACTTGGTACGATAATTCTTAGGTGACAGAACGTGACAGGGCATGCTACGTGATCCCTGATGTCATGTCACCCCAGATTTTTTTCACAGCCTAGTTCATCACTGCCAATCGTCACCGCGCCACAGCAGCTAACAGAGTGATCAGAGGATCAAAGCACTCTTAAACCGATTGTACACGCCATATCTATACTAGTGACTAGTGAGACTGAGACTTTTTGAACCGATTGCATATTCTTCACCAAGAGAGGAGGGAAACATGGTAGGATTGTCCATGTAAATTTGTTGTTCTACTGCCCTCTTGGGTCTTTGTATCCTTGGAGCATGCACTTATAAGTAGATATTAATAAGGAAATCGTGTAACGTGAAAGAGAAACTATCCGCATTCATGAAACCAAGAAAGCTTATCATAAATCCTTGTAGCATTCCATTCCTGTTGCAGAATAAGCAAAGTCGCAAAGAGATGTAGGGGACGTGACAACACTACTGCGCCGTCCTCAACTGTAGGTCCGTGGCAGAGCTGCTGGAACGATGAATACTCCATCTGTGTTCTGTTTTATAGGTCATTCCGACCAGTTTCAGGCAGATTAAGAAAACTAACAAAAGGTCAATTATACCATCCAGCTATACATGCACATTTGCCCAGTGCCCCCCAACCCTCCCATCTCCCACGCACGCTGGCCAGCAAGCAATTTGAATTTTGAAATTTTGAACCCATCGGCCCTCCACCCGCTGCGATCCACAGACGCAAGCGGCGACTCTCCTGTCGATCACTGCTTCCCGATTAGCCGGCCGGCCGGACTCCTCGGCAAGCAAGTTCCTGCACACGTGACCTCCGGCAAGCAAGCTCCTGGACATGCAGCCTCCGCCAAGCAAGCAAGCTCCAACACGAGAGATCTCTGCAAAACTCCTGGACGTGTCTCTAGCAAGCAAGCAACTCCAACACTTGCAATCTCTGGTAAAGCTATCCTCTCGGCCAACCCGAGCTTGCTTCAATCTATCTGCAGCAACAAGTTGGCAATTACATATGCATACATGGCAACAAGTCTTCTGGACCTCAACTCTGCTATTCTAGAAGAATTGGTACCTGCTGGAGGCGAGGTATTATCTGACGAGGAAGATGATGCTCCCGCTGAAGCTGTAGGTACAAGCTCCATACTCCATTTAGAGTAGCAATATGTGCAACTAGAGATTTAGAGCATCCCTTGATTGCCCACTTTGATAATCTACAAATCTAGGGGAAGCAGATGCTATTATCATCTCCTAGGAAACTCAACAATTTCTATTTCAAATTACTCC
This sequence comes from Setaria viridis, assembly GCF_005286985.2. Lineage (NCBI taxonomy): Eukaryota > Viridiplantae > Streptophyta > Magnoliopsida > Poales > Poaceae > Setaria > Setaria viridis. The sequence goes on along the minus strand of NC_048264.2, from coordinate 32,318,226 downwards.
TTGCTAAAACACTGAACATTGATCTAGGGAAGTACTCCATCAGTAATTGGTTATTGCCTTGCAGGTCTACAACAACTTCTCCTGGACCTCAATTCTACTCCAAAAGTAGAGTTAGATGGTGGAATCATACCAGGAGGCGCCAAGGTTGTGGCTGGTGAAGAAGGCAACGCTATGGCTCAGAATCAAGGTGTTGCTCCTGCTGAAGGTGCAGATACAACTTTGCATACTCGGAGTATTTATTTTTTTAACCTGCAATCAGAAAGTACTCGGTTTGAAGCTAACACAAAAACATGCTAAATCAACCCTTGATTGCCAAGTTTTTCTCACTAGAAGCAGAAATAACTTTAATACAAATAAAGAAATTAAGTGTGTCATTTTAATTGAGGTTAACAAAAACTTGTTAATCTGATTCAATCTAATTGTCTTATCCCATTGTTGTCCTTGTAGGTGTTCATCTAGAAGTAGGTTTTCTTCTGGACATCAACTCTACTCCTACAAAAGAACTAGTTGGTGAAATCATACCTAGAGATGCTGAGGATGTAGCTGACGAGGAAATTGATGCTATGGCTCAGGATGAAGGCATTGTTCCTGCTCAAGATGAAGAAGCCAATGCTCTTGCTGAAGGTGCAGGTACAACATAAACTTAATTATAAGACACATATTCATCAGATATTGGAGTACTAAACACTTGAACTAGCAAAGATTTATCGGACATTTGAATAGAGATAAACATATTATAAGAGACATAGATTCATAAATGCAACATATACATTTGTTTTTTTAGTTTGATGTGTATAAAGAAACTTGCTAATTTATAATTGTATTATCTCATTGTTGTCCTTGCAGGTGTACAACAACCACAGATGAGGTTAAGGAAATGGCTAACAAATGCCCAAAGATATGCTGCTTACACATCATTGCATGCAAAGAGTAAAAATGGGAAATTACTAAAGACTACAACAAAGGAAGTCGCTGCATTCTTTCAGACACAAATTTGAGTTATTCAAAAGATTTGGAAGACTGCAAGGGAGCAAATTGTACTTGGGCTGGAAGTTGATGTGTCTAACAAAAGAACTGGCCAATGCAGTCGCAAGAAAGCTGAACTTGAGCTCTCTAGAATGGCCACAATCCCACTAAATAGAAGGTCCACCTTAAGATCACTAGCTAAGTCACTAGATGTCAGTATTTCAACATTACACAGGAAGTTCAAGGTAGGCTTGATAAGACGCCACTCCAATACATTGAAGCCACACTTGAAAGAGAGAAATAAGAGGGAGAGGCTCCAGTTTTGCATTTCAATGATAGGGAGAGAGGAACCTTGGAAACAAAATCAATCATAGTTAACAGGGAGGTGATGAGGCAATATCTTATTGAAAAAGTTATCCCAGCAATCAAATCAGTGTGGCCGCAGGATGCTATTCATGAGACTATTTACATCCAACAGGACAACGCAAGAACACATGTTAGTCCAAATGACCCAGCCTTCCTTCAAGCTGTGGCGGCTATAGGGCTAGATATCTGATTGATGCAACAACCACCTAACTCCCTAGACATGAATGTACTAGACCTAAGTTTCTTCAGATCCCTCCAGTCTTTAACTGATTCCAGAAACCCTACAACTATTGAAGAGCTAATTCAAGGTGTGGAGGAAGAGTATGAAGCATATGATGTGGAAAATCTAAATAGAGTGTTTCTAAGTCTCCAGATGTGCATGAAGGAGGTGATGAAGATTGGAGGAGGAAATAGGTACAGAAATCCACATATGAATAAGAGAAGGCTAGACTAGAAAGAGAAGGAAGGCTACCTCATCGGTTGTCATGTGATAAAGATCTCTATGATAGTGCACTAGCAAATCTAGCTCATTATGGTTGAGTGTGATATTACTGTGTTGTAATGTTAATGGTGTGGAGTATTACTGTGTTTAAGTTAATATAGTTGTCGCCGGTCCTGTAGATGCAATAGAATTTTAGACTTGTGTGGAGTACTGTGTTTATATTATTATTATTACTGTATCGACATGTTAAGGCTTGTTTTCTTCAGAGATTGTAACCACTGGTTAATTATTCAGAGATGTGCATGAGTATAAAAGGTTAAGGAAACGTGCACTTCAAGCCATTTTCAGGTTTGAGAAGCACACCTCACAAAACAAGACTTAAATATACTCCACTTTGAAACCTACTCCACAGACTGATTTGAGAACACATCAGTTTCTTAAACATGACAAATCGATGTCAGAATAACTAATTCTTCCTAATCAGAGCATAGTCAAAGAGAAATGACTACAAAAGCAGTGATTCAGTCAATATATTTCACATGTCAGGTGAGGATAACTGAAGTGCCATATTTCACATGTCAGGTGAGGATAACTGAAGTGCAATAAAGAGGTCTGATACTCCCTGACCCTAGCACAACTGTCTCCTTCCTGATCCACAAATGGTGCTCCTTGTTTGGTTTCTTTGTCACCCTATGACCATAGTAAATGTAAATCAATTTGCTAACTGATGCACATTTGCAACTTACAAATGGAACAAATGAAGATCATGCATGAAAGTAACAGGTCCCATAAAGAGCGGAAAGCGAGACCTAACCAAATAATGACAAAGAATTTTGTTTTTTCTAGCAGAATTCCTCATATTTCAAGTGAGAATTTAGGCAGCTTGTAATTTCATACAATATCTTCATCTACAGGAACATTTAGTCAGCACGTATGGTCATCACGAAGAATCCCAGAACTCAAAAAATGCGATAATACTATGGGAGTATTGTACAATCTGCATCCTAAACATAGCAACCAAATACTGGCTCGAGGACCTGCTCACACCATGTATCATAAAAACTCTATAAATTCACAAAGAAACACTATTTTGGTTGTCGACATATCGGGCATCTGGTGAGGCTCTCCCCACATTCCCTGCAACATCTGGTGAGTAACCATGTTTTCAGATTTGGTTGCATCACATTGTTATGAACCAGAGAGTCTGAATTTGCCCTCACCATGTGGCCACAGCCAAATGCTACTCCAAAGCAACACATTACAGGGGAACTATTACAGGGAGTACGTTAGGGGCAAAGCATCACATTACAGTAGCACTAACCAAAATCAAAATTTGCAAAGCCTAGGAATCGGAAACAACAGGATGGGATTTGGTATAGTGCATATATAGACCAGATCATTGAAAAGATGCAATTTTTATTGTGCAAATAGGCCACAGGTCAGGAGCAAGGGAGATGGGGCACCTGTAACTGCTCGATGGAGAAGGGCTCGAGATTTGCTCGATGGAGAAGTACCTCCTCTGCCGACATTAGGCCGAGCTCCACCGTGCAGACCTCGAGGCTGTCGTCGTCCACCAGCAGCGTCTTGGGCCCGACGATGTCAAGACGCCCAAGATCTAGTGTGACCTTCTCCTCCTCGCCACCGCTCATGGGTGAACCCCCGCTGCTGTCGGCGACCAAGCATATGCCGAAGGAGAGGAACATCTACCTGCTGGAGGACATCGGTCGAGGATTGAATCGAATCCGAGTAGTGGAGAAGGTGGGGGCGGCAGAGGTGTGCGGGGTTGGCTGCCGCTGCGATGCGATTTGGGGGAAGGAGTAGCACACGACAGGAGTCGGAGGAGAGAGCGCAAGGGCATTTTAGGAAAATAAAAGGACGAAGTGAACTATGAGGGCGAGGACGACCTCCAATTTGACAATTTTATCGGGGCCTAGAACGACCTATAAAACGGAACAGAGGGAGTAGAAATTTCATTTGCTTAAAAGTTTCAGATTCAACAAGTTCAATTACTACATACATCTACAAGAAAACTTGCACATGTTCAATGACGGCTCGAACGTTTGAACCTCGAGTGCTGCGAGCGCACAGGGAGAGCAAGTCAGGCTCCGGCTATGAAGGCCACGACGCGGTCCAGGAGCTTCTTGGCGTTCTCGCACTCGGGCTTCGGAAGGAAGAAGACGTGCTCCTCCTCCTCGGACTCGAGCCAGTCCACGTCCCCGGGCCACGCGCTGGCCGACACGGCTTCGTAGTACGCGCGGTCCCTCACGTAGAGCGGGTCCTTCTTCCCGGCGCACACCAGCATTCTCGCGCACCCGAGCTTCTCCAGCGCCGGCGCGCCGGGCGCCAGCGGGTTCATCCTCGGGTCATCGGCGCCGCCGACCGCTCCCGGGCACGCGTACGTCCAGAGCCCAACGGTCGCCGCTGAAGCGCCCTCCGGCTCTCCCTCGATGGGCGTGTTCCCGCCGAACCACGGGTGGAGCATGATGGCGCCCTCGACGCGCGGCCCGCCGTCGCCGGACGCCCTCAGCAGCATGTCGTGCACGATGTTGGCGCCGGCGCTGTCGCCGGCGAGGAAGAGCCGCGCCACGTCGCCGTGCTCGGCGATCCACTCGTCCTGCGCCGATGCCGCCCACCGCAGCGCGGCCCAGGAGTCCTCGTAGGCCGCCGGGAGAGGGTGCTCCGGCGCCAGGCGGTAGCTCACGGACACCACGAGGACGCCCGCCGCCGCTGCTAGTGGGTTCACGTAGGTGTGGTACGTGGCGGAGTCGGCTGACTCGAGCAGGAACGCGCCGCCGTGGATGTACACGACGACGGGGAGCTTCTTGGACGGCTCCTGGAGCTTCGGGAGGTAGAGGCGAGCTGAGAGGCCGGTTTCGGCGTCCAGGACGACGTCCTTGGAGGTGACTCCGGTGGCCTCGTCGAGGCCGGCGGGGAGAACCGGAGGCCTGTTCAGGCGCTCGATCTTGCCGCTCTTGTAGATGCGGAAGTGCGCCGGGGACTCGAAGGCCACCTCGTCCGCGGTGGGCTCCATGACCATGGAGGAAGGTGCCGGCGTGGCCTTGGTGGAGACACTGGCAGGCTTCCGAAGATACGATGGATTTTTCCGGGATGGAAAATCAATTCCATAGCCAATTGAACCCGGCCAAGTCGCTGGAATCCATGGCGTGGACAAAATCCGGAGCTCGGTCCTATGACAGTATGGAATTGCTCTGATCTTGTGGCAAAGAGCTCGCATCATAACTATTGCATAAACAAGTATAAAAAAAAATTGCATAAACGAGCTACACGTTCCACACTCGAGGCGTAGCACACTGGCTTCGCATAGGTGACCTAGACCTTTAAGTCCGACCACAGCATTCGAATGGGCCAATGGGGTGCCAGGGTGGTGGTGATAAGGTGAGCGATCAGCTCAGCCTCTCTCTTGGGAGTGAATCATGACCACACGTACTTGGGGCCATCGGATGATATAGATGTTTCGAAATGAAAAGAACTCTTTTGTCCTAAGTCAAGTTTTGACCAATTTTTTTTTCCAAAAATACACCGTATCTACGATATCAAATTAATTCCATAAAATTGGTCTCGATACTCCAAATCACAAACGTGGACGTAACCTTCTCGATTACGGCCGTGTTTAGTTCACCCCCAAATTCTAATTTTGACACTATGCAAAAAGAAGATTCCCCATCACATCAAACTTGCGGTACATGCATGGAGTACTGAATATAGACGCAATCAAAAACTAATTGCACAATTTTGTTGTACTTTGCGAGACGAATCTTTTGAGCCTAATTAGTCAATATTTGGACAATAATTCACAAATACAAACGAAACGCTACAGTTGCGCTACAGTAATTTTGGTTGCCTAAAGTTGGGCAACTAAACAAGGCCTACAACTTGATTTACTTGTTCGAATATGTTTGTTTTGGTTGTTTCAAATACCTGCCAAATTCTATATTTGGAGTTGATTTAACCGAGTTTCAATTGAATTTAGAAAAGCGAAGTTCTGTTCAAATTTTGAAATACGCAAACATTTATTCGTCTAAAGTGGTGTATCGCATTCAAGCGGTCTTTCCGGGTTTGTAAACCCTACCTTCTTTTGTTTATCACTTGAAGTAATCGCCTAATCAAACCACATTGAGCGGTGTCTAGGTTCTCTATAATTGCATTTCGCTCACACTGTCTGAATTTGGTGCGACATCTTGTTATGTTGCATGGAGGCTATTGTCCAGTTCTTTAGTGCTGCTCCTTTTTCATGGCTTATTTGGATTAAAATCATTTACTCTCGGCACATGTGGATTAAAATGGAAAATTAATTATTTTCATCCAATCCCTCCCATTATGTGTGGATTAGAGGGGATTTATTTGTTTCGAACGTAAGCATCATAGTTGTGTGTTTTGTTGTGATTCTCAGTAGTTTTCAGGTGGTTGGTTAAAAATTATGACAAGCCGCTCAAGAGATTGGTAAAGGTCGTTCATGTTCATCTCATCTGTAGTAACCATTTCGGTCATAGAATTCTCATCTTTATTTGGGAGTCTTGTACCCTTAGAGCACACATCCATGAATACAGGTTAAGAAAATCGATCAAAACTATTCTAATGTTGTGAAAGAGTTCCTAGTTTATAGAAAGATTATTATAAGGCAATGTTTGTTTCCCACCCCAGAGTATATAATCAAGCTTATTACTTTGTAATTATAATTAGACTATAACAATTCAGAGGACAGATTATGAGGTGGATTGTAAACATGCAGGGCCCAAAGCTCTAAACTAACAACGTTCTACTGGCCTCTTCGGACATTTTATCCTTGGAGCTTGCACTTGTAAGTAGCGAGTTTGGAAATGGATAAAACTATCGTGATAATAACGTTAAATAGGAACTTTCCATGTTCATGGAAATATGAAAAATCTTATCATAAAGCTTCGTAGCAGAATAAGCAATTCAAGTCTCGAGAAGAGATGTATGGGGACACGACGACAACACTCTACTGCCCTCCTCGACTGTGGCAGAGGCGCAGAGCTGGAATAGTGAACAATTTTCAGTTTCAACAAGCTCAAAACTACACACGTCCACAAGAAAAATCATGCCCGGACCAAGACCGATTTATTCAACCAGAAAAACTTGCACAAGTTCAATGACAGCTCGAACCTCGAATGCTGCGACGAGCGGAACACAGAGCGAGAGACAGCAAAGTCAGGCCCCGGCTATGAAGGCCACGACGCGGTCCATGAGCTGCTTGGCGTTCTCGCACTCGGGCTTCGGGAGGAAGAAGACGTGCTCCTCCCCGTCGGACTCGTGCCACGCCACGTCCCCGGGCCACGCGCTCGCCGCCACGGCCTCGTAGTACGCGCGGCCCCTCGCGTAGAGCCCGTCCTTGTTGCCGGCGCACACCAGCATCCTCGCGCACCCGAGCTTCTCCAGCGACGGCGCGCCGGGCGCCAGCGGGTTCATCCTCGGGTCGTCGACGCCGCCGACCGCGTCCGGGCACGCGTAAACCCAGAGCCCGGCGGTGATCGCTGCGGCGACCTCCGACTCCCCCTCGATGAGCGTGCTCCCGCCGAACCACGGGTGGAGCATGATGGCGCCCTCGATGCTCGGGCCGCCGTTGCCGGACGCCCTCAGCAGCATGTCGTGCACGATGTTGGCGCCGGCGCTGTCGCCGGCGAGGAAGAGGCGAGCCACGTCGCCGTGCTCGGCGATCCACTCGTCCCGCGCCGACGCCGCCCACTGGAGCGCGGCCCAGGAGTCCTCGTAGGCAGCCGGGAGCGGGTGCTCGGGGGCCAGGCGGTAGCACACGGACACCACGAGGACGCCCGCCGCGGCGGCGAGGGGGTTGACGTAGGTGTGGTACGTGGCAGAGCCGGCTGACTCGAGCATGAACCCGCCGCCGTGGAAGAAGACGAGGACGGGGAGCTTCTTGGACGGCTCCTGGCCGACCTTTGGGAGGTAGAGGCGCACTGACAGGCCGGTTTCGGGGTCCAGGACGACGTCCTTGGAGGTGACGCCGGTGGCCTCGTCGAGGCCGGCGGGGAGGACCGGAGGCCGGTTCAGGCGCTCGATCCTTCCACTCTTGTAGAGGCGGAAGTGCGCCGGGGACTCGATGGCTATCTCGTCTGCGGCCGGCTCCATGATGGATCGGAGAAGGCGTCGGTGTGGAAACACACACTGGCAGGCTTCTAAAGATAAAAGATGGATTTGTTTGAGATGGAAAATCAATTGTATTATCAGCTATACTGACCCCGGCCAAATCGCTGGAATCCCTGGCGTAGACAAAATCCGGCGCTCGGTTCTACCAACGGAATGGGATTGCTGTGACACAAAGGCTAGCACCTCCGTGGTCCTGGCAACAAAATGCGTATCTAGAAAATGCACGGAAAATTCCTGAGCATGTAAAATTTGAGCTTGAACAAAGAATTATACAAAGAGAAAATACTGTGTTTGCGAACCCAGCATAGATCAACGGGTAAGGTTACTCGTGGTGGAATCTGAACATTGGATTCGAGTTTTCGATTTGATACAGGTGCTCGTATTTTTATGAACGTTATTTTTTCGGTGGTAACTAGTATACATGGCCAACCGGGCCGCGTAGCACGGCACTGGCACGGCACTATGCGGTACGACACTATGCGGCACGGTGGCTTAGCCGTGCCGTGCCGTGTAGTGTCGCCGTGCTGACATCTCGGCCCTAGCACGGCCCTCTGGGCGGTTAGCCGTGCCGTGCCGTGCCGTGCTGTGCTGTCGAGCACGGTAGCCCGACGTGCCCGCGCCGACCTGAGGTCGCGCCACCCGCTCCGTCGTCACCGCGGCGCCAGGTGCTGAGGGGGGCTTGCCCGCGGGGGGCCGCGCCGCCGCCGCCGCCTGCGCTCGCCCGTGGGGGGCCGCGCTGCCGCCGCCTGCGCTCGCGTGGGAAAAACAGAGATAGGGAAGAGAATAGAGAGTGAGGAACTCTAGGGTTTCCACGATTATATATGACTTGATGTGAATCTAACAGCTCTGGTTAGTTTTAGGAGATCCAACGACTGATATTTATCGGGCCAGCATAGTGCTGGTCCATTAAGTGTGCCGTGCCCGTGCCGGCACTACGGGCCAGATTGGCGGCCCAGGCCCGGCACTACCTATGGGCCGTACCAGGCACTGGCACGATGGGCGTCGAGCCGAACCGTTCCTGGGCCGTGCTTCTTAGTGCCGTGCTTGGGCCGACCTGTAGTGCCTGGGCCAAATGGCCAACTATAGTAATTAGTAACTCAGTATCTCGAAGATGCTTGTAGAAGTACGGATACTTGCACCAACGTATTGATCTCTCGAAAGTGATTATATAGGTAGGATTACGTATGTATATTTAGGGTGCGTTTGGTTTTGGGACCTTGTGGGTTGGGTTGGAGCTAACCCACTTTTTTGGGTTGGAGTCGACCCATCTCTTGTTTGGATGAGAGGGGTGAAGAGGGATGGGTTGGACCCAGTCCTGTGTAAGGTTGAGAGGGTTAGGTGGACGTCCTTTTAACACCGTTAGTCATGAGCCCACCTGTCAGCTGCGGGACCCACATGTCATCCCCTCCCTCTCTCTCTTTTTCTTCCTTCCCCTCTTCCACCTCGCGCCCCGTTTCTTCTGGCTCCTCCCGCGCGCCAGCTACTCCCCGCCTCGTCTCCACCCTGCCCCGGCTCCTCCCGGCCCGGCGGTGCTCCTCCCCGACCGGCGGCGTACCTCGACGGCCCGCTCCTCCCCACCCTGGCTCCTCCCAGCCTGGCGTCGCTTCTCCCCACCCCGGCTCCTCCCGGCCTGGCGCCGCTCCTCCCCGCCCCGGCTCTTCCCGGCGTGGCGGTGCTCCTCCCCGGCCCGGTGCTGCTCCTCCCCGCCCGCCTGATGACCCTACCTCGCCCGGCCCCTCTCCGCCCCAACCACCACCTCCTGCCGCGCTAGCCGCCGCCGCCGCTGCGCTAGCCGCTGCCGTCGCGCTGGCACCCGCTGCGTTAGCCGCCGCCGCCGCACCATCCTTCGCGGCGCCCGCGTCCGCTGCGCTTGCGCCCACGTGGCTCCGCCGTCCTCGCGCGCACAACAAGAAGACGGAGCGGAGGCCGTTCAAGTGGGTCGGAGGGATCCCACCGATTTAGAGGGATGAGTTGAATCTGGATATTGGAGGAATATTCCCCATCTGGGACGAACCCAACCGACCTCTACTCCAACCAAACATGGGTCGAAGTGGGTCGGCTCCAACCCAACCCACTTCGACCCGAGAACCAAACACTACCTTATAGGATGTCTGCATCTTTGTTTTGAAAAAAATAACCGTGTTTATAGGTGGTCCACTACGATACTTCACGCGCTGAGCTCTTTTTTTTGTTTCTCCTGGCATAATTTGTCATATACTATACACCTGCTTTGTGGTTGGAGTTTTTTTCATAATTTTTTTATTTACATATCTTATCGATGGGATCACAACACAAGACCTTGCTCACTTGGAGCACCAGATATTCTGCATGCTCTGAGTGGTGTGAACTGTGACCGCACGTTCCTGGGCCCTTGGATGATGAGTTAATAAAAAAAAATCAGTGTGGTGGGACAGAAAATAGTTGGAAAATAGCGGGACATAGTGTGGTGCAGGGCTATCAAACTGGACTCTCCCCACTGATGCGTGGGCCTCATCGCCCAATGGCCCATGCGCTAGTGGGACAAGGTCCCTCGGAACTGCTCCCAACATCGAACTGGGCCTCAGCAAATTGGCAGCTTCCTAAATATGCGCTAGTGTTTGAAAGATGCCTCTTCGGTAAATCCAAAGAAATGTAACCATCCATTGAAACAAGGTGCGGTTTTCCATTCTACAATGCACTAATGATTATGTAATTTTATTGAGAAAATTGTATAATTTAAATCAGCTACAATGAATTTGTAAGACATTCCAAGCAAAAAAGTTTCTTCTTACTGTACAGCAGAAGTGATCATCGGTAGTACAAATTACTTTATGCACTGTTCTAAGATTGATCTGCTATTGGACTGCCAGCCGCTGGAGATGGTCCATGAAAACCTGAAAGCTCACATCATCTGTAAATATGACGTCTCCACCAGGGGAGGGATTATCCGAATTATATGTCACAGATGGATTTAGCTTCGCCAGTAAAAATCGAGCCTGCAGTTTCAGAAGAAAATAACTTTTAGTTATTTCTAGAGCATATAGCATAGGGAAAGGTATGCCAAGAGAAAGGTTGGGATGAGACAACAGTTGAAAAATAAAGGTTTTATCGGTGGAAATGGTTGTTCTTTTCCTTGGTGAATATTGACCATTACTCTAAACCGTAAATCCGTAATACACTTCATGGTTCATACACACTAATTTGAGCACTGGTCGTTAGACATGGGAAATGGCTTGATTCCAAGACTGCTTTATTTGTCATGACAAATGGAATCATCAGGGACCTAGAACCAAAGTCCACAAGGGGCTTTATTTGAGCACTGGTGGTTAGATACTTAGATGTGACCAACAGCATAACCAGTTCCTTCGATATAAATCACTTTTTGGTTGAGATGAGGCTTTTTTTTTTTTGTGTGTGTGTGGGGGGGGGGGGGGGGGGGGGGGGGGGGGGCGCAACTCTAGCTAAAATAGGATATTGACGTGCAACAATTGTTGAGCAGTTCATTATTTCCATGCCATAGAGCTTGTTAGATACAGGCGATGGCTCATTTTTTCCTGTATCCCTTTTGAGTGGCTTTGCTGAAATGATGCTGCTTCACAGTGCAAATACCATGAATCCATAACAAGGAGCATTATACTACATGTTGAAGTGAAAGTTGGGAATATTACTTCACTAGCCCGTAAACTACTTATTGAAAAAACAACCATGACTTATCAACCCACAGGATAATGTACAAACAGAACTAGGGAAATTCAAAATGGCCAAGGAAAAAAAAAGAACACCTGAGACCCACATTGATCACAGACTACCAAACGGGGTACAAGAAACCGCTCCTTTATTATTGAACCAGCTTCCTCGTGTGGAGCTTTTAACAACTGGGCAAATGCCTGAACATTGTACAAGTAAGCACCAGATGGCAACTATAGCATATAATTCACAATTCACTGTAGATGTGATCTACTTGGACCACTATAATATAAAAAATAATGACAATTTGATGTGAAGGTGAAGTAATAAACTAAAAATGTGTTTGAAAATTAATGTACAAGCAAACAAAAAGTTATATATCTCAGCAGACAAACATTAGAAAGCTGTGAGAAGGGTTACCTCGTGACCTTCTTGATCTTGATAACCAGCATTTCGCCACTGTGCAATGGTTATCCCATGGAATATGACAACAGTAAAATAAGAATCCAACAAAAGGATCTTGTCAGAAGCAATTGCAGTCGCATCCAAGAGAACTGGCTGTGGCCCTGACTGAAATGAATAGGATATAAGTGGAGGTCTTTTACGGTACACAATACTACCTTATACTATTGTTTGAAAATGACTCGTATGTAAGGATCCGACGGTCGAGAATAATTATATACTACTAAAACGTTAAGCTGTAGTATAGGTAGTATGCATCAGTAGTATGGGTAATATAGGGGTATGATTGAAAATATATTTAATGGCATTGTTGAAATATATCAAATCTTTCCTTATTCTCTTCATGGCGCCGACGATTCATCGGTGCCGGCAGATCACGATCAATAATCAATCTGCAAACTTCTATCAGACGCAGCCGGCGCCGTCGTTATCCATCCAACGTACACCGTCCCCATCGGACATGCGACGGGGCAAATTCACCGTGTCGGCCTGTGATGGCGAGTCATTAGCGTGAGATCCTTCTCGTCCAGTCATTAGCACGAGACCCTTCTCATCCTCATCGTTTCATACCAGGCGGCGGCGAAGGGTGCCGGGCTAGAGTAAACCAAGGAAGGGCGCTCCGGCCGTCCACGGGGCGGCGCGCACGACCAGCATTGCGCATTATCTCCCTTCTCCTGATGGCAAAGCTGGCAACAATGTCGGCTGCTCCTGATTGAATGCCTGCAATGCTGATGCGACGCAAGCAACGGACCTTCATGTTCAGAGTGTTGTCACAATTTCTATCGACAGGCGGCGCGGCGTGCTGTGAGATCGTGCGGAAAAACATGGCGTGTGAAAAAAAACCCGAATAATATATGATGTTCTAATTACAATTTTACCCATACCAAAAAACAGCTTATACTCTATACTACAACCTGGTAATATTGTGCACCGTAAAAGAGCTCTATAAGTGAACGCTGAATCATCACAACTGCATTGGCTACATCCTCTCTGTCCAACATCATCCTAAAATATGCAGTTTCATCAGGACTGTTCTTAAAAACCTACACAAGAAATAAATAATTAATATCCAGATATGTAAACCTTTCATATTCAAAGCATTGTTTAATGAATAAAAATGAACAGTCTACCTGAACAAATTGAGAACGCCTCAAATTAAAAATAAACTGAGGAAATATTGATAGACGTGGGGATAAACTGAATGATGAGGGTGTTTCCTTCTGATAGTCTCCAAATTTAGAACATATACGTATCAAAGCTCGATCAAGCCATCTTACTGGGTCAAAATCAACCTGGAATAATCCATGACAGGAAAATGTTACACTATGATGAGCTAAACAACTTAAACTATATTGCGCATGCTTCGCGAATCCCTCCAGCCTATATACTCAAAAATGCTATGTATAAGCAGAAATAGCAGATAATGTATTAATATTGCTCATATAAACGTCAGGAGCGGACTTGACCAAAAAAGTTAAAATTGTTGAGATCTGGGCATCTGGCACAACACTTCAGTAATCAATAATGATTCGATCCCCATTTTATACAATAATATAGCACGCTAAGTTGGCCATCTCATCAAAACAGCGGGGAGGCTCATTGTACAGCAGATAAAAGATAAAGAGTAATACCATTTTGCATTGATGCTAAAGCAAAAAACAGCAGCTTCTTGATCAAAGCCAGCTACTAGCTCCTACAACACAAACGAACTTGATAAGGAACGAATACCTTAGTTTTGTTTCGAAAGAGGGGGAAAACACAAGAAAGGAATAGAAATCAGTCACGCCTGTCTTCAATATAGAAAACGTCATCATATCAGCTAAACATACTACAGCATGTAAAAACAAAGTGCTTGAAAATTCAGCATTATTAATTAACCAAATAAAAGGACACTTTACTCGACATTATCCGCGCCAGAGACCCATCTTCTGGATATTGTGGTTGATCTTAATCTCATCTGACCCTCATTGTGCTGATAGCTGAATGTGGCACCCTCAAGTTAGTCAAACAAATTCATCCAAAACAGAATCAGCTACTTGCATATGTATAGGCCAGAGGAAACCAAAAATCTTCTTACTAGGTTAAGAATTGAAAGTAAAACTGATTGCTTGTTGATTGACCAATTGAATCTGGGCCATCTTTTTTTGCAATATCATATACAAAGCAAAGTGATGTTTTTCTGTCAAGACCGCACATCTTCCAAGCGCTAGTGTTTCCTTGACAAATAACAGTGTCTGAAGACAAAGGACTTTTCTGCATATCATGACAGCAATGTTTAGAACAACAGAGGGGGGGGGGGGGGGGGGGGGGGGGGGGGGAAGCACACGCAAGCTTGTTGTATTCCTAATTAACAGAGTAGCTATTGAATGATCATAGTGTCCTACCTTCTCCAGGGAAGTACAAGGTCCAATGATGCCTTGAACCTTTACATCCTTTGAACAGTTAATCTCAAGAATACCACTGCAGAGGCAATTTAATCAATTAATAAATCAAAATGCCACCATTCCGTAAATGTACTCCCTCCTATTGGCTATTGCAAATGTATGTTGTTTTAAGATATGTTTTGGTCGTAAACTTTCAAAGTTTTTACCATCAATGTGCAGATGGAGAACAACATAAAATTTCTATCACTAAATTCAACATTAAAAGAGGTTTCACAATACTCAATTCCCTTTACCCGAAGTCATAATTTCATAATCACTAGTGACATATTGGAGACCGTGTCAATGTCCTAAATGACTTATATTTGCAACCAGAGGGAGTAGGATGTAAACTAAGGGCTCCTTTGGCAGTCCAATTTCCCACCGGGTTCCCGGCCATTTTCGCGCGCCGGCAGCCCACGCGGAAAATTCCCACGGGTTAGTTAACCGGCACCTTTGGAAGCCTGCTAGCGGGGGAATCCAGCCCGTCTCAGCACATTTTTCCGCGCGGAATAGCTCCCGGCCTCCAGACATCGGGCGCCCGTCCCCGTCTCACCCGTCCTCACGCCCCGTCGCCCATCTCCCCCTCCGCCAGAAAGCCACCGCCGCCACCCCCATCTCCGCCTCTCCGCTAGTCGTCGTCACCCCTCGTCTCCGCCGTCGCTACCGCCGCCGCCACCCCCCGTCTCCACCACCCCCCATCTCCCCCAGCTCCGGAAGAAAGCCGCGCTACCTCCTCCAAGATCCAGGTTCATGTGCGCCTCCCCTTCTCCCCATCTCCTCCTGTTCGTCCCCTTCCCCTTCTCACCCCCTCCCCCTTTCCTTTCTTGCTGTTGTTTATTTCTTCCTCATTGTTACAGTACATAAGATGTTCAACTCTACCTGCTATCAAGAACTAGATGCATTATCTGTACAGTTTGTAGCTCATTTAGATTGCACGATGTACTCTCAAGACATCAACATATCACCTACTCTAATTCTGACTGTATTAAGGGATATGTGACATGATAATAGCATAACTGTGACCATGTTCACTAAATCTAGTAATTTGCCAATTTTTAGATTTGAGGACATTACAGCAATGCGCTAGTAACTACGTAGTACATACTTTCTATGTTTGTTTCCATATTCTTCTGGTGCTATATTTCTGGTCATGCTGCCGGCTATTTTTTTGAATGTCGTGAGTGGCTTCGAGTTGGCTGAGACCGCAGGAGATCTGGCCATAGCAGCGTCAATTTGCAGCAGGTAGTAAGTTTACTGCTTTATTATTTTAGAGTCATTAGCTACACAAGATTTCGTTATAGTTAGTATTGGTGCCTAAGTCACTCGACTATTTCGCAGCCTATTGTTCTTACAATATGTTCTACAGTCATTTGCAATTCTGGGGTGTAGTTAGACAGGATAAAATTTGTGCAACTAAGCAGATTGGTGAGGCACAAAGTAATGGTTCTATGATTTCTTCTGAGTGGGACACCTGTTTTGGTCTATCTTTTCCACTGTTTGTCCATTTTAAGGAAGCCTCTTTTCTTCTTGTCTTCAGTTTCTTGGAGTTTCCTATCCCAAATGATGTTGCATTTATTGGAGTTTCTTGACAGCAGGTAGAGTTGAACACCTTGTGTACTGTACAGATATGTTGATGTAGCTCATTCAGATCCCTTTCAGTACTGGCTAATGGCTATTGAGAGTTAGTTGCTATAGGGACTTTGTGCATCTTCCTCTGTCAAGATACCCTTATGTCCCATGTACACATTTTTTTCCCTTGGCCATAGTCTTTACATGCCCTAGGTGCATATGGTAGCTAATATGATTAATTCGTGAACTGATTGTTTGGGCTTATACAGTGAGAACTCCTTATTGAATACTGCCCATAGCAAGCTGCAACCTTTTGTTATTTCTCACCATTAACTGGAGCAGTGCCCTTATCTTGCTATTTAGTCACCCAATTAGCCATTGTTTGACTTCTCTATTCTCTACACAGAATAATCACATGACCTTATGATACTTTAGAGCATCATTGATCTAATCTAACCATCTATTTCTAACGGTACTTTTGTTATTACCTTGTCAATTTCTCAAAAATGTCCTTGTTGAGGAGCATTAATATATCCAATTAACAGTCCATTCCCATGTTGAGCAATCTCCTATGCCGTCAATCCAGTCCTTCTCTTGAGTCTGCCTTTCTATCCACTGGCTTATATAAATGCCGATTGTTGTGGATGTTCCTCTTTTGCTGATCTTTACTCACAGATTCCTCTTCCTTTGTTGCTGCTGGCTATGCACGGTGCATAGAATAGCAACATTGCCTGTCCACTTTAAGACCCTGCTTCTTTCTGCTTGATGGGTCCATATACCCTTTTGGCATCTTATTAATTATCAAGACCATTATTGATAATGTTGTGTTTCCTCATAGTTGTATAAAATAATACATGCTGTATAGTTGTGTTTCCTCATAGTTCAATGTTAAAAGGAATATGTTTATATTATTGATTTCTCTTATTTTTCTATTTGATGGGTTACAAAACACTAGATAATGGGATCTTGGGAGGAGCAAGTTAGGCAGTTCTTGTTGGAGGAGGAAGAGGATGATGAGCTATTTTTTGTACTTGTTCCTGCATAATTCCGTACCTACAAGAAGAGAAAATGCCTGTGCACACATCTTCTCTTCCTGGTGCCAAAAAGGTGAAGGAAATCCTTGAAGGGCACCCGAGTTGGTGTAAAGTTGAGTTCCGAATGGAGCCTGAAATATTTAAAGCCACATCGGATTTTCTTAGAAGAGAGAATTTGCTCCGTGACACACGAGGTGTTGCTGTTGAGGAGCATCTTGGGATGTTCATGTTTATGCTCTCACACAATGCTAGCAACCAAAGACTACAGAAAGTTTTTCAACACAGCGGTGAGACAATCCATAGGAAAATAATGAAGTTTTCAAAATAATTCCTGCCTTAACTCATCGATTTGTAAGACTTCCAAGTTCATTCCAAACTCATATCAAAATCACGACAGATCCTCATTTTATGCCCTTCTTTCAGGTGCCAATCTTTTCTTTCCAAGTGCATAATCCTTTCCCCAATCTTTTCTTTCCCCAAGTCCTTATTTTTTTTCCTTTCGTGCATAATTGCATTGGTGCAATCGATGGCACTCATGTACCAATCACCATCGCAGAAGATAAGGCCCCTCCCTACAGAAATAGGAAGGGAACCCTATCACATAATGTTATGTTAGCCTGCAACTTTGAC
The DNA here is from genome assembly GCF_005286985.2 of Setaria viridis. Taxonomy (NCBI): domain Eukaryota; kingdom Viridiplantae; phylum Streptophyta; class Magnoliopsida; order Poales; family Poaceae; genus Setaria; species Setaria viridis. The sequence continues at coordinate 32,300,524 of NC_048264.2, read as the reverse complement.
CTTAACTTCACATTCATTTCATGTGGATGGGAAGGGTCAGTATCAGATGCAGGAGTCGTTAGATCTGCTGTTAGCAAAGGATTTATTGTGCTAGAGGGGAAGTTCTATCTTGTAGATGGTGGGTACGCAAATACATCATCCTTTATTGCCCCATATCGAAGAGTTCGGTACCATCTCAGTGAGTTTAGAAGGCGTAGTTCGTCTCAAAGTGGTTATGCAAACTACAAAGAACTGTTTAACCATCACCATGCATTGCTTCGCAACCATATAGAGAGGGCTATTGGTGTTCTAAAGAAGAGGTTCCCGATTCTGAAAGTAGGCACTTTCCATCCCATAGAGAATCAATTCAAGATTGCAGCTGCAGCAGTTGCATTTCACAATATAATTAGAGGGCAAAATGGTCAAGAGGGGTGGCTGGATGACCAACTAGAGTATATCCCAACAGATCGATATGTTGATGTGCCGGAGGGGGACAACAACTATCCAAGTGAGGTGGAGCCAAACGATGCCAGTACTCTAAGAGATCAGATTGCACACCAAATGTGGGCTGCTTATAATAATAATAATTAGTCTAGTTTGATTCCTCTCGTTTGTTTATGTTTTGCTTATGTAATTTTTGGAACTTTCTACTACAAACATTATTGTAATAAGTGTCTTTTTTAATGCAATTGTTATCTTTGTACTTGAATTTCTTTTTTTGAGGCACCTTGATCTTGCTTATGTTTCTTTGTACTTCATCTTAACATGTTTTGAGAAATGGAGCCATGGCAGGAGAAGCTGATAGGGCTGCTTGGAACTCTGCTTATGAGAGATGTCTTGTTGAAATATTACTTGACTACAAAGATAACCCCAAATATAAAGGTCAAAATGGTTGGGTATTGGAGGGCTGGAGGGTTATCACCAGCAAGTTCAATGAGAAGTTTCCCGTAGCTCATTTCTCAAAGAAGCAGGTGCAGGAGGAGAAGGAGCTCAAAGCTAATTACAAGGCACTAAGAGATGCTAAAAGAGACAATGGTAATGGTTGGAATGAATCTTTATGTATGATACTAACGGAACCACAAGTATGGGAGAAGCTAATTGCGGTAAGCCATTTGGAATCTATATAAAATATGCGAAGAAGTAGCTAAGTTATTGTTGTTAACTAATTATCCTTTTCTGTTACATTCAATAGAATCACCCAAGAGTAGCAAAGTTTCGCAAAAAGCTATTTCCCCTCTTTTACCAATTGGAAGCATTATATGAAGGTGAAGTTCCCTCACTTGCATAGCTTAATTTATTGCTTTCAGCATCAAATAATTTTGTGGTTCTAATATGAGTTCCAATTGTCTCTTGAAAATAGGAAGTGTTGCTACAGGAAATCTAAACTTCACATCAACCATGCAAGTGGATCCACCTTCTGCTCCTGCACCTCCTCCTCTTGTTGCTCCTGCTGTTCCTCCTCCTGCACCTCCTGTTGAAAGAAGTAACTCTGAACAAAGCAGCAGTCACTTGGGTGCGAATCCATTTGCTTTTAGCTTTGATGGCCAAGAGACTTCTAGTGCACAAAATGAACGCAATGAAGCTCAAGATTCAAGACGGGAAGAAGGTGGAAGTGGGAGAAAGCGTAAGCAAAGTCACATTGGCTCTGCTCTTGAGGGATATGTGGAGTATAAAAAGAGCCAAACCAACAAAACTTTACAAGCTCTTGAAGGAAGGAAAAGGCGTAAGGAAGAATTTTCAGTTGAGAAGTGTGTCGACCAAGTGGATGCTATGGTTGAATTAACCGATGAGGAGAAGTCATATGCTTTCGATGTCTTTGAGTCTGAGACACATAGGAAGATATTCATTACAATCAAGAATTCTAATGTTCGATTAATGTGGCTAAAGCGAAAAATCAGGTATGTCTCTTTGAATAGGTATGCTCAGGAAGATATTGAAGAATCCTCATGAAAAACTTACTTGTCTCATCATGTCTAACCATTGTGTGAACCTTCTGATGGCTAAATTATTTCACTTTTTTTGTTAATTGCAGAGCCTTGATGGGAAGCACTACATGATCCGAGAGTCAGTCGCCAAGATCCCAAAGGTGCTTGTCTCTTTGAAAATGGCAAATTAGATGCTACCCATCAAAGCTAGATGGAAGAAAGACTACAAATCTATGTCAAGGAGGAGCTCAGGAAGCTGAAGAATAACTTCCACATGTTTTATGTTTGAATGCTCTGTTTCTACTATGTACTGTAGTCGTAACTTTGCTGTAGTCGTAAACCCATATGTGTTGTTGTTGTTGACAAATATTGCTCAGCTACTGGCCTCAAGTAGCTGCCCAGCCAGTACTTCGTACTGTAGCTTCTGCTGTGTTGCGAACCGCTAGCTGCATGCAGCTGAATATTGTTGACAAATATTTGTTGTTGAGTGGGAGCTGCATGCAGCCGAATGTTCCAAAATGATGTGTTTCTAATTTGAGGAGGATGTCAGTTCATTCATTCCAAGCGGGCTGTTTCTAATTTCCCTTTGTTTTCTTTCTTTGGTGCCAAACAACCAAGGGGAAGGGGGCAGCGGTGGAAAGGGAAATCAACGGAAATAAATTAACCAGGAAAATCTCCACAGGTGGAAAACAAAACAGTGTTAATAACCCTTTACTCCCAAACCAGTCCTAAGAAATCTCAGGTTCAATTATCCCAAGTGAAATCTTCAAGTACAGTCTTTCAAAACCCAAACCTGCCACTGTTAACCTACACGGGATTGTCTATTCTAGGAATAATAAGACAATGGATCTACAAACATGCCAGTCAGTTAGCTTCTCTTATGGCCATTGTGCAACCAAGGCACTAGATGCTATGTTTTAAGCAGCGGTTAGCAGTCAAGCCACTTTAAAGCAATTGCACAATGCCTTGATGTGGAAAGCAGCTGCGATGCACTGAAAGCTTCAATGGGCCTATGCACAACTACATGTATTTCCTGGTGCAAAGAAGAATGACTAGATATGTAATTCTGTGGTATTCGAAGAAAGGGAAACCAAGTGTGGTATTCGAAGAAAGGGAAACAAGTGTGAAGTGTCTCCGATGCAACATTCTCAAAAGAGATAAGAAAGCAGTAGCTCCGCCAATTAAGAATTGCAGATTGCACGTATAAAGTATTTTTTTTTAAAAAAACAAAGGTGACTCAGTTCAAGCCCTTACAATTACAAATTTGATCATCTCTAGAAACAATCAAATAAAAGTCATGCTACCACAACAATTAAATTAAGATAGATGAAAGAACATTTACTTGAATGATAGACCAAGGTTGTCGTCTGCTGATTGAAAAATGCGGAGAAGTAAATCCTTGAAAACAGAATGACCAAAACTTTCAGCAAGCATAACTATTCCTCCAGCCTTCTCAATTGCAACCTTCATTTCAGCAACTCCTACCTATAAAATCAAACCAGAAAGAAGAAGTTTATTAGTTTAGAACAAGGTAACCATACATCTCAATTTACACATCGAAAATACTGTGTAGTGGTCCTTAATGACCTGTCCAAACAAATTTCTTTCTCATAAATGTATTGGATTATACTGATTGTCACTCGAATCAACTGTGCACATTGTCTTACATGTAAAAATTTTAAATGCAATTAAAGAAACATTGGAAATGCCTTGTTTCTTATGTGACTAATTATGGAAAGTTGTTAATGGCTATATTAAAATAATTTTGCATTGTGATGTTATCATTTTGGTTAACAATCTAGATCATGTTTTAAGTTGCGTATATGCATGATATACTCTGATGCATAGACACCTACATGTGATAAAGGCATTGGTTTTTAGCAAAAGCAACAGTAAAAAACTAAAACTTAAAAATTAAATCAAACTACAAGTTTAATAATGATGTACTCCCTCCGTCCCAAATTATAGGTCGTTTTGGTTTTTCTAGATTCATAAATTTAACTATGTACATAGATATACGCTATGTCTAGATACATAGCAAAAGCTATGAACCTTAAAAAGCCAAAACGAACTATAATTTGGGACGGGCGTATAGGCCAAAAAGAGAATGTCATCAAAGGAAATATTCGGGAAGCTGTTTTTTTTCCTAAAGAGTACTTGAAAAAAGCAAAACAGTGGCAACTAGCAAACCTGGTCGACTGCACAGGCAAACAAATCCAGAACATGCCCTTGGTGCACAAGCTGCTTTGCTATTTGATCATAGAACTTAACAGCTTTGTCATAAAGTGGTGCCGAGTCTTTATCAAGATCCTTGTGTGAGCGAATTGGCTTTGATAAGGATTTGCATACAATCTGGAAATTGGAAGATGGTCATCCTACTACACAAGAAAGCATATTACAGGAGTATCTCCGAACCATATAATACATGGTACGAAAAATCATAATTGGAAGTAACGCTAAAGCTCTGATTTTAAACAAATAAACTGGAGCAAAGTGTTGTTTCGTGATATCGCCTAGTGATGTGGAGGGAATTGTAGTAAATGTAATCCAATGTAAGTAGTGAGATAAACATGAGTTAGTCGTTTCAAGAAAAGATACAACAGCATCTTCTGACAAAACACAGGTACAAGAATAGAAGTGAAGGATGGCTTCCATCTTCTTTCAAATCACTTATGCTTATAGACATAATCTCATAGTATAAAGCAAATAAAGAAATGCATAGTATTTATGTTATACTATTACGGGTACTGCAGCATAATCCCCAAGCAAATACAAACAAATAACACAAGCATATATAGCAGTGAAACTATGCAGCTAAAATTACGGCTCCCAAAATCGTGGCTATTAACAGTAATTTAGCATCAAACAGAACATTGGGGGGGGGGGGATAAGACAAAACCATGTAAATCTTATATAAAATTGAAAGCATCAGATCCAGACAAGTTCAGGTCATGTGAGCATATTCCATTCCACTTCAGAATATGGTGTTCGGATAGGTTATAAACAATAACATTTCTCAAGCTTGTAGGAACCTATGTTAAATTTCCTGAGAAATATGTAGGTTGTATATTGGCGAAGGAAACTTCCCAATTGGCCCTCTATTAGGCATGTTAATCCAGAACTGAGGTAGTTAAAAGAACCATAGCTTAAAAAATGGCATCCAATTGAAAGAATTTGGACTTACAGAACCAGGTCCCTCTGTAGATGGACCACCAAAAAATGCCATTATCCTAGCACCTGATCCAGGGACACAAACCCCAATGCGATTGGCTGCAACACTTAAGGCAACTCCAGTGCACCTTGATGCCCGTTGATCAGCTGGAACAGGCCAAGGGTCCTTTTGCATTTCTTCTATAACCTACATGTAGTGAATTATATCATGGACTTGCAGCATTGAACATTGAGGATATATTGTATGGTGTGGACAGTGTTATTTCCTATTTTAATGTAACTGGTTCTTAACTGAGTTCAACACAAACTCGCATTCAGAAGCAGGCAGCAGGAACCTAGCAATGCTCTCAGATGAAAGACCATCTCTGGTACCAGCAATCACCCCAGTGGTGGGCTTTTGCTTCCCTGCAAAGAAGCACATTTGTTCCAATATTTGTTCCTTGGTGACCTCCTTTGTTCCCTTGAACACATATGATTTTGGCAACAAGCCAAAACCCAACTCATGAACCTGAATGGACAAATATTGTATATGTTACTAAACTAACAAATTAAACATCAAACATAAAAACTATATGGAGCATTAGTGAGAAACAGTGAGCTTTTACCTGCACATATGTTCCAAAAGTAATGAATCCAACAAGGGAATTATCTGGCAATAGCTCAACAGCTTGTGCCAATGCAGACTTCAGATAACCAATTTCTTCTTCAATCATGCAAGTATCTACAACAAAAATGAAAACCGGTGGCACTATAGGACCAGTTTCCGTTGATGATAAGTACTCAACAGTGGTATACTGAGGAAAGAGTTCTGCGGGGAGATTATTTTCTGAGATCAAGGAGTAGTGTTGAGGGCATTGATTGCGTTGAAAGCAGAATGGACAGACCCAGATCTTAGCAACATAGTCAACAATGGAGAAAGGATTGAGGACGGAACGACACATGCGACAGCGAAGGGGTGAATATGGGAGAACCGGGATATCAGGAATTGACTTCAGAGGTGTATAGATAGCGGAAACAGGAATTACACAGTTCAAAGCCTCCTGCTTTGTGCCTGGAATAACATTCCAGGGCATCCTTATCCCGTCTTGTGCCTCTAGGTCAAGGAAGTCAGACATCTTCAATGCAGCTGCCTTGTACAACCGTTGTATACGAGGCTTCCACAATTCGGTCAAAGGAATCTGGCCTGCAAATATCAATCAATAGGATGTGAAAACTGGTGGCCACGAACAAGAGAATAAAGAGTCAAAACATAAACAACAGAGGAAACCCTTAAAGTGGATGCCAATCACAATTCAATCAGCTCGAAGTACCACAAGGAACACCGAACACCAGCAACTCTGTTCTAGAGCTTTGAAACTTTCTATAACTGTGTGACTATAATCAATACCTCACAAAGAAGAATATCCACTTTCTAGACAAAATGAGATAACCTTGAATTAACAAAATAAAAGTGCATAAAACCAAATGTTCTGTGGTTATCCTTTATTTGTTCGCCAACCCTTAGATGTCTTGGCTCAAAACACATGGTAATATGGTCCCGTTGTTTTACCAAACCTCACCTTAAGAAAGGTCCAGCCTTGAGTACCTGACCTGACAAGATGGGCCTATCCGTGGTGCCACGTTGGCACGTTGCCTGTGCCCCACCTTTACAGCATAATGTGGCACCGCAGGTGGACCAGCAGTGTTGAGGTTATGTCCCACGAGACAGGATACCAGGATGCTTTTTTTTGGTGCAGCTATGACCTAGCAACAGTGGGCAGTGAATTGTTGTAAAATTCCGAGTACAATTGTAACTTGCAATTTCCTGGCCATAAAACCAGGGTTTGACCCCTGTTTTTCTACTAGCTTCTTTTGGATATCCCATATCACCACTTTGTAGACATTGTGACGATTTATTTGATATGGTAGATACTGTGAAAATGCCAGCAAAATGAGATTACATACAAATGCTTCGTGCCTTGCATCATTGGAAATAAATAGAATGTAGTATAACTGAATTTACACTTAGCCTAAAGATATGCACCCGGAATCAAACCAAAATATAATTATTCTTGAATCCGAATTTGCTCATAGTATGAGCACTTACGATCAACAAATCTTTCTAAATGTAATCCCGGGCGCATAATTTAATACATTGACCCACAGCACAAAATTAAGTCCTGAAAACCAAAAAAAATCTCAAAGTCCGAACTAGCATAAAGAGATCAGAGCTGGGGTTTACTCATGGAAAACTAACTAGGGTCCCTTCCAACTTGACATTTCGTTGTATGCCAAAATCTACCGCAATTACCACGCAGCAACCACCCCCATCATGGAAATCTCGAACCTAATCGCCAACAACCTAGATCTCCGTGAGCTTTATCTCGAAAACAAGTACAAGAGAAGAGAAGGTGGCTCACCTGTAGCGCGCGGCGAAATACTGAAGACTGGCTGCCTAGCTCCTAGAGCTGAGGCGGCCCCGGGCAGTGGCAGCGTTGGCCGGAGTCGTGAGCCGAGGCGTGCCAGGTGGCTGAGGACGAGCTTGAAATGGAGGTCGAAGGGCTCGATGCGATCGAAAGACAGCGAAGGAGTTGGGAGTAGAGACGAGACAAGCTTGCAGGGGGGAGAAGGATGAAGTGGCGCCGGTAGCGTGTAGTGGGCCCCGGTGGTTGGCGAGGGAAAGGGTAATCGAACGGGTGAGGTGTTGATGAGATGGCAGGTTGGACGGTTTGGATGAAGGGTGCTGATGTCCCCTTTATGTTTTCTTTTCTCTTTTCACCGTGAAAAGCATCCTGCCAACTCAGGCTGTCTACCCCGGCACCCTATAAACGATCCTTCAATACCGCGGTAGCGAAAAAAATCCCGCACTGCGGTACTGGGAGGCGTCCACTACCCAAGCGGACAGCCGACGGTCCGCTACTCCTAGCGAATGCCCAGGACGCCCGCTACCCGCCTCCCAACTCCGCCAGCACCAACGACCCCCCCTCGCGCCTCCACTCGGATCCGTCACTGCCGCTGGACCGCTGCCAGTGCTGGGCTGCCGCCGCCGCCATTGAGGAGGAGGAGGGGGCCGGCAGGGAGGAGGAGGAAGGGGCTGCGGGAAGGAGGAGGAAGGAGCCGGCGGGAAGGAGGAGGAAGGGGCCAGCAGGGAGGAGAACAAGGGGGCCGACGGGAAGAAGGATGAGGGGGCCGGCGGGGAGAAGGCCTGGGGGACGGCGGGAGGGGAAGGGGAATGGCTGGGTAGAGGGAGAGAGGGAGGGAGAGGCTGGGTAGAGGGAGAGAGGGAGGGAGAGGAATAAAATATTGTCAGGATCTCTGTGCAGCGTCATCCTTCTGTGCGTGATACAACAACAAGCAAAGTTGAAGAAGCGTAGCTGGGCCTCGTCGTTCTGCTTGGCCCAAGATTCCCAGCGTCCTCGTCTCAGGCTCGGAATGGAACAGGCCCAACTAAGATGCGTGTGAGTGCTTAGCGCTATTGCGTGAGCGAACTGGACTCTTTGTTAAGATCCGGCGCGACGCCGAGGAGCGGCAACTCTATAATGAAAAAAATCCTATTAGTTAAACTCATCGTCCTCCTCTCCTTCTCCACCTCTCGCCGGATCCCTTCCCTGAGTCCGGTTTCTAACATTCTGGTATTAGAGATGCGAACCTGGAGCCCCTCCCTCCCCACCACCACTTCACCCATCTCCAGAAACGTGCGGGCATCATGGACCCAAACACCAAGATCCTGCTCGGTGAGATCCAGAAATTCTTCGCCGATGAGATCCACAAGCGCTTCTTCAAGAGCGACCTCAAGTGGGAGCAGCATTTCCAGGAAGCTGAGCGTCTTCACGGTGACCGCATCGTCAAACTGGAGCCGTCCGCCAAGGCATTCAAGGATTGGCGCCCCACGATCGACGCCACTGTCAACGATGTCAAGCTGGAGATCAGCAAGCTCTCTCGCCACTGGGACCGCGCTGTCCGCAACCAAGCAGCCCTGGACCACGGTCTCTTCCCCAACCCCAAGTCGGCGTCCAAGCGCCCATCTACTCCGGATCCCAGCGCTGACGGCCGTCACGGACACCGCGTTGAATCTTCTCACCAGGATGAGGGTTTTGGGACGGTGTTCACCCAATCCCCTATCCCGGTCAAGGGTGCGTCCATGTATCCTCCTCCTCCCTTTTAACGTTCCTATTCTCGATGCTTTGGCAATTCGCATGATAGCTCATCTCAGGATTGTGTCGACCTGGGTAAATTGCCTAAGCTTCATTTCCCGGTGTTCGAGGGAGAGAATCCCAATCTTTGGTTATCTAGATGTGAGGATTATTTTGAAATGTTCAGAGTCAATCCATCCATTTGGGTCAAGGTTGCCGTCATGCAATTTGAGGTCTCAAGTCCTGCAGCTCGTTGGGCTTTGTCAGTTGACAAACAGTTGAAGAGGGTGTCCTGGCCTGAATTTTGCGTGATGCTTATAGATCGGTTTGGTCGTAATCAGGAGTTCTTAATTTGGCAATTGTTTCATATAAACAAATTGGTTTCGTAGCTGATTATGTCGCTAGGTTCACTGAATTGATAGACCAATTGATAGTTTACGACCATTGCACTGATCCTTTATATTATGTCACATGGTTCATTGATGGATTGCGTGATGATATTCGTGCAATTGTTCTTGTTCAACGCCCCCATTCCTTGGATACTGCCTGCACTTTGGCATTGTTGCAGGAAGAGGTGGCCGATCCAGCTAGGCGCAGGGATCATCGGCGTTTTGATTTAGGCTTTCAGTCTCGCCCCCAAACTCATCGCGGGCCACTTCCCCTACCTACACCTCCTCGTCAGGACAAAGGCGTTCCTGCACAACCTTGGATTTCTGATGTTGCTAGTTCCCGGGATCATTCCAAGTCTCAACTGGACAAATTTGCATCTCTGTGCGCCTATCGTCGAGCTCACGGTCTTTGTGATAGATGTGCAGAAAAATGGCAATCGGGCCACAAATGTTCAGCCACTGTTCATCTAAATGTAGTACAAGAATTATTCGATCTCTTGCCTCCTGAAGAGGCTGCTTCCGGGGTGGATACTCATAGTGTTTTGGGGTCTGAACACCACGAACAACTCTATCTGGCTCTCTCTCAAGATGCCTTGGCTGGTACTGAAGGCCCTAAAACCATGAAACTAGGAGGATCTATTCAAGCCCGTCAGCTCTCCATTTTAGTGGATTCAAGAAGTTCTCACACTTTTCTCAGTGTAGCCTTGGCATCTCACTTGCAGGGCGTTCAGTGTTTGCCCACACCCATCAGAGTTCAGGTGGCAAATGGTGCAATTTTACACTGTACTTCATACATGCCATCCACTCTATGGTTGATACAGGATTTTAGCTTCACCTCTAATATTAAGATAATTCCCTTGGATCATTATGACCTAATCTTAGGTATGGATTGGCTCGAGCAACACAACCCTATGAAAGTGCATTGGAAACAAAAATGGATTTCTATCCCATACAAAGGGTCTATTGCTATACTCCATGGCTTTTGTCCTTCTCATGCTGATACTCTGATGGTCCAAGTTTGTTCCATTGCTGCTCAATTGGACATTGGTCAGCCTATTTAGTCTCAGCCTTCAGACTTTCCTCTAGAAATTCAGGCTCTTTTATTAGAGTTCCAAGCTGTGTTTGCTCTAATTGATGGGCTTCCCCCTCAGAGATATTGTGACCATTCTATTCCCCTTATTCTTGATGCCAAGCCCATTTTCATCAAACCTTACATATACCCTTCTGCCTTAAAGGATGAGATTGAGAAACAGATACAAGACATGCTTGACAAAGGAATTATTTGTAACATCCAGTATTAATGACAACCTAAGTATGACCTTAAGAAGCTAATGGTGAAGTTTGGATTAAAGGAAGGTAACTTGAGTCAAAGTCAAATTTGAGCCGAATTTAGCCAAAATTTCAATTTGGAGATTTAAATTCAGAAAAATTTACCAAAAATATGAAGTTGAGGCTTGAGGAAGTTTAGAACTTAAGGGAATGAAATTGGACAATAAATCAAGTCCCAAAATCCTCAAGAAATGCAATTGAAAATCAAAATCAAGTAAGTACTATTCATCATCCGAAAATAGGAAAATTCAGAAAAACATGATGAGTATCCACTTTGGAAATTGAATTCTGCCCAATTTTTCAAGTAAGTGGACAAAGGCAACTGAACAGCAGTGAAATATGATCCTTGGACATGTTTAGTAGGGTGTTTTTGCTCAGGAATAGTGAAGGAATCAAATTCAAATTAAGGCTCAAAGTCAGCACTCTGACCATTTCGGCCTAACTATTGAACTGCACTTTTCCTAAGTCTGAAAACAGCAGCAAGTGACTATGTTTGGGGCAAGATTAAGAGAAATGTAGTGTGAGAGGTATAGGTGTTTATGTGCAAAATGGAATCCTTGTTAGTTGTAGAGCACGAATGGTTAGTGGTTGGACTATATGGAATAAGTTTGGGCTACTGAAATTGAGTCCAAAGAAGGGTAAATGACCACACATTATGACTGTCGAAATTGAATCATGGAAGTTCAGTTAACAAAAGGTTCTGGCAGAAACTTTGAGCTTCAAAATCTCGGTCTTAGGGTGCTCATTTCGGTTGGAGGCCAATCTATCAAATGGAGTACTTGGACTACTCTACAAGTTTGCTTAAGGAACATTTGGACCTTGGGATTTGAAATTGGGCGATATGGAGGTCTGAATGTCGGAGCGAAGAAGAAGAAGGAAGAGGGGGAAACAAGCAGAGCGGGAACAGAGCCGTGCCGCCGCCGGCACCTCCGCCCACCGGCCAGCGCGACAACCCTGTCCGCGCCACGCACGCTCGTGAGCCATCGAGGTGGCCTCCATGCACACGGTGAACGCTTGAATATATACCGCTCCCGCGCTTATCATTTCACCGGCCGCTGTTCTTTTGCCGCGCAAGCACCAGCTCAAGCGAGCACCACCACCACCGGCCGATTCCACCACACTGCCGCTCCTCACCGCAATTCCTTCCACCCAAAGCCCCGTCAGCTCTTCCTCCAAGCCCCACGCCACTCCGTTTTCCCAGCTCCCCGCCGGCGAGCCCGAATCGCCGCCGTTCCTATCCGCTCGACCGCTACCCCTGCTCCTCCAGTGAGCCCTCCGCGCCGCCCCTTCTCTACTCTTGTGCTCAGGTTTAGAGGCTCCTTAGGTCGCGTAGACGCCGTAGAACGCCTCCGCCAGCCGCTTGCGCCGCCGCCGGACCTAGAAGCCGGCCGGCCTCCGGCCATGGCCGCCGCCGCCCGTGGAGGGCCCAGCTCAGGCCGCCTCCAGGTGGGCTAGCGCCACCCGCAGGTGCGCCGGGGCCTAGGGGTGCTCCCCGGCCCGGCCCTGTTGCCGGCACGGCTGCCGCCGGCGAGCCGCTGGCGAGCTGCCAGCCTTGCCCGCCCCGGCGCCCTGTTTTGGCGTCGGGCAGGGGAGGTTTGGCCGGCTGGCCCACGCGCAAGTGAGGATAGGGTAGGGGGGGCGGTAGGAAAAAAAAGGTAGTCCAGGGGGTTTTTCGATAAGGTTTAGTTTTCCGGTTTTAAAAATAGATTTAAGTAACAGCCAAACCATTTAATTCATTGTAAATTGTATAGGTACCCAAAAATAATGAAATAAATTTTAACAGGTTTATTTTTATCTCCTTTACTTATTAAAATTTTTAAAACTTATTTTTTTATATAAACATTTTGGGTATTTATTTAGTGCCTTTAATTAAAGGTATTAAGTAAATACTTAATAATTCCAAAATACATAAAACATGAACTAATGCTTTTCTAATTACAAATTAACCATAATCTATAGTAATTAGGAGTTTAAGGTTAGAGAATATGAAGAAAAGGCTTACTTTTAAAAGATAAAGATTTAAGTATTCATTTAATGCCTTTCCTTAAAATGTTTAAATAAATTATTAAGCTATATAAAATAAATAAAATTCTGAATAATGTTTTGATTAATTCCAAACAAATGTTAATCTATAGTTTTGCATTTTCTTTTACATTAGAAATTATTTCAAATGTTTTTCAAAAATAAAAAGGAAAGTCTAAAATGGGTTTAAATAAGGGAGTTTAAATCGTGAGTTAGATGTTATGGGTAGAGTTTTGTTGGCTTGCAACTTTATCATGAAGTTAAGTTGTCTAAGTCATTGTGGGCTTGCAACTTTATCATGAAAGAAGTTGTAGAGTCTTATGCTTAAAAAGTTGCATCTCTGACTCATGCATACGCTTTGTCGTAGATACTGAAGCTCCAGAAACGGAATTTCTGGAAATCTCTGAAGAACCTCCGGAGTTTGAGGAAATCATTGAGTTGATCCCTTGTGAAGCCGGACCATCGGGCAACACTAACATTTTTACAGATCAAGGCAAGCCCCGGTGCATCTATGCCTCTCTCTTTTGGAGTTATTATTTCATGTGTCCAACTATTGGTTATTTTTCTATGAATGCATTAAGTCTAGGAATTGATTGAAACCTTACTTTTATGCACAATCCAACCTTGTTATTAAGGACATCTTTGCCACTTGTTCAATAATTAGTAAGTGTCCCAAGCTTAGCAAAGCATAGTCGTACTACCTCTACCATTCTTGAGTACCTATGGTACTCAGCAACCTAAGGTAACATTGTCATACATATGTTTATCAGAGAAATGACCTGTTTTGAAAGATAGTGGATGGAAGGTTAGATGGAATCAAGAAAGGAGTCTTGAGTTCCGTAGTTTCGTCTACTCGATTAATTTGATTAAGGACTGATCGTTGTTTTAACCCGTGATCAAGTGATATTACCTGGTTGCTTACTGCTATATGGGAACCAGCAAGCCCAGTAGGTTGGTTGGCTCTCTGATCGGAAATATTTCGTACCCGTGCTTGGCATGCAGTGGAAGGGCAGGGCGTAGCCTGAAACTCGCAGTGGAGATCACCAGACGTGGGGTTCCATGTGGGGGTGCGGCCCTGGGTTCAAGTAGTCATATTTTCGAAAGGTCGTTATGTGCAACCCCAACAGTTGTACATGGCTGGTGGTCGGGTATCTCCTGCAGGATGTAAATCGGTCCGGATCACCGCAATTCTCGGATATGAATACACTTGATCATTGCTTAAGCATTGTAGTGTAACAAAGAGAAGAGAACCGTTGCTTTCGAATAAATATGTTGAATGACTTAGTTCCATCTGGTTGCTAAAATATTTTTCATCATCTAGACTGATCAGGTAACAAACTCAATCTGAAATAAAAGATAAAACTAAGGTTTCACTTATAATAAGCTCTTTCTGCAAAAATGTGAGTCAGCCAGTACACCATAAAGCTATCATACAGGGTGTCAAAAATATTTATATTGGTTAGACGGGTCAGACTTGCTGAGTACTTCATACTCAGGGGATCCTTTGTTGTTGTTTTCAGAAACCCAGCAGGGACCCACCGAGGAGGTAGCACCGAAGAACTAGGGTACCTTATGAGTCTTATGATACCCTAGAATAGACTTACATGTTTAATTACTTACCCCGGACTGTTTCATATTTTAAACTCTTAGCAATGGTTTAACTTGCACTGTTAAGTTTCTTCAATCTATGGTTTGTAATAAATCGTACTTCTGTTATGTATGTAAAAATGTAATGTTTGTTGATGCTATCCCATCGTGGAAGCGATCCTAATGTATGGCTATGGAACACACCGTGGAGGTTTTCAAGGAGTTCTGTGAACAGAACCCTTGACGGACTACCGGACTTACACTGTTTTTAAGTGCGTTATGGATAATTGTTGTTCTGACAGCAATTAGGCGCACTTAAGCCAGTTTAAGTTGGGCGGTTCTGCCACATTATTAGACCAAGTAACAGTCCATTTTCTTCTCCACTGCTCCTTGTCAGGAAGAAGGATGGGTCTTGGCATCCATGGGTGGATTACAGATACCTAAATGCTCTTACAATTCGTGGCCAGTTTCCAATACCTGTTTTTGATGAATTAGTTGATGAATTGGTAGGGGCCAGCTGGTTCTCATCCTTGGATTTGAATTTTGGGTTCCATCAAATACGCATGAAAGCTGGAGAGGATTTTAAAACTGCATTTAAAACCCACTTTGGTCACTTTGAATTTTTGGTTATGTCTTTTGGATTGTGTGGTGCTCCTGCATCTTTCCAAGGTGCCCTGAATTTCACTCTCAAACCTCTCCTTAGGAAATGTGTCTTGGTTTTCTTTGATGATATATTGGTTTACAGCAAGACTTTTGAGGACCATATCATCCATCTTTGAGCTGTCCTTCAGTTGTTAGCTCAAGACAAGTGGCAAGTTAAGCTGTCAAAATGTTCCTTTGCTCAAAGGTAAATTTCATACTTAAGACACATTGTCAGTGCTGAAGGTATTTCAACAGACAATAGTAAGATTTCCTCTATTACAACTTGGCCACCACCAACAAATACAAAAGAGCTTTGCAGCTTCTTAGGCCTTGCTGGCTATTATAGGAAGTTTGTCAAGCATTTTGCCATCTTAGCCAAACCTCTTACAGATTTGCTCAAAAAACATTCCATCTTTGTTTGGACCTCTGATCATCAAGCTACTTTTGTTGCTCTCAAAATAGCTCTCTGCTCAGCACCAATTTTGGCAGCTCCAGACTTCTCTAAACCTTTTTGTATGGAGACAGATGCTTGTGCTTATGGTGTTGGAGCAGTGCTAATGCAAAATGGTCACCCTCTTGCATTTATCAGTAAACCTCTAGGCCCCAAAACATCTGGGTTGTCAACTTATGAAAAAGAGTATTAGCTATTCTACTAGCAGTTGAGCAATGGAGATCTTACTTACAACATTCTGAATTCCACATTTACACTAATGAAAAGAGTCTGATTCATCTCTCTGATCAGAGATTAAACACTCCTTGGCAGCAAAAAGTTTTCTCTAAGTTGTTGGGTCTACAGTATAAAATTATCTACAAGCAAGGTATCTCTTATAGAGTGGCTGATGCCCTTTCAAGGAGACCTCATGGTGATCATACTGTTTATGCTATCTCCACTTGTGAGGCCACTTGGATCACTTCCATTACTGCTGGATACCCTTCTGACCCTTACACCAATGATATCTTAACCAAATTGGCTGTCTGCAAGGATTCAGTGAAACATTTCTCTCTCCAAGATGGACTACTCAGGTTCAAAGGCAGAATATGGATTGGCAATGACCCTTCTCTTTAGTTACAAATTCTCATAGCTCTTCATGCTGCTCCTGCTGGTGGTCACTCTGGCTTCCAAGTCACTTATAGACACCTCAAACAACTGTTTGCTTGGAAAGGTATGAAAACATTTACTAAGGAATTTGTGTCTCAGTGCCAAACATGCTTGCAGGTTAAACTAGATAGATCTAAGTATGGTGGCCTCCTTCAGCCCTTGGTCCTTCCATCCTCTGCCTGGCAAACTATCACTATGGACTTTGTAGAAGGTCTCCCCATGTCCAAGCACAAAAACTGCATTATGGTTGTGGTGGACAGGTTTACCAAATATGGCCACTTCATTCCCCTTGCTCATCCTTTTACTGCTGCTATTGTTGCTCAAGCTTTCATTGATAACATCTACAAGTTGCATGGCTTGCCAGATTCCATCGTGTCTAACAAGGACAAAGTCTTTACTAGCCAGTTCTAGAGAGAACTTTTCAGACCTGCCAAGGTTTCTCTTAATAGAGCACAGGCTATCATCCACAGATAGACGGTCAGACAGAGCGTGTTAATCAGTGTCTGGAGACATTTCTCAGGTGTTATGTTCATGCCTGCCCTTCTAAGTGGATGGATTGGCTGAGTCACGTAGAATTCTGGTACAACACCTCCTGTCATTCAGCAATTGGTTGTTCTGCATTTGAAGCTTTATATGGTTATACACCTAAAACCTTAGGCATCTGTCCCTCTTCCAATAGCAAACACAGTGGTGTGTCCTCTTAGGTTGCTAATAAGAAAGTGATGTCTGCTCTTCTGCATCAACACCTGCTCTAGGCCCAACAACGGATGAAATATTAAGCCGATAAACTCCGGCAGGAACGTTCTTTCTCTGTTGGCGACATGGTATTTCTGAAGCTCCAACCATATGTACAATCCTCCTTGGCTCCCCGAGCTAATCAGAAGCTCTCTTTCAAATTCTTTGGTCCTTTCAAGATTGTGGCCAAGCTAGGTCCTGTTGCATATAAATTGGCTTTACAGGAGGGCTCATCCATTCATCCTGTCTTCTATGTTTCTCAGTTGAAAAAAGGCTCCTCCTGTGTTGGGTCAGGTAACTGCTAACATACCTTCCCTCTCCGACGAATGGCAAGTTCCTGAACAGGTGCTCTCCAAACGACTGCTGTCCCATGGGTCTTCAACTGTACAACAAGTTCTTATCAAATGGTCTCGCTTGCCTTCGACTTTAGCAACTTGGGAAGATCTTGAGGCTCTCCGCCAACAATTCCTAGCTGTTCCTGCTTGGGGACAAGCAGGTTCTTTAAGGGGGGGAATGTCAGGACCTCTGTGCAGCGTCATCCTTCTGTGCCTGATACAACAACAAGCAAAGGTGAAGAAGCCGCAGTTGGGCCTCGTCGTTCTGCTCGGCCTAGGATTCCCAGTGTCCTCGTCTCAAGCCCGGAATGGAACAGGCGCAACTAAGATGCGTGTGTGCGTGCGTAGCGCTGTTGCGTGTGCGAGCTGTTGCGTGAGCGAACCGGACTCTCTGTTAAGATCCGACGTGACGCCGAGGAGCGGCAACTATGTAATGAACAAATCCTATTAGTTAAACTCGTCGTCCTCCTCTCCTTCGTCCACCTCTCGCCGGATCCCTTCCTTGAGTCTGGTTTCTAACAAATATATGGTAGTTGGTATAGAGTATGAGATATAGAGTAACACGGGTGCGGAAGAAATTGGTATAAAGGATAGAATCTCGATGACTAGGATAGAATATTCCTTGTAGAGTATGGAAATAGAGTACGACGAGTGCGGACAGCCTTAGTATGTGCTGAGGCGTACTGGGCCCATCAATGGCTGTCACGTTAGACGGGAACAGCCGAATGCGACAATCAATCAGATCAGAATGTTGAGCATCTAGGCATTTTGGAATCCACAGTGTTGATTCTGAATTTCTCATGACATCTGATCATAAATATTTCATCCGTCCCAAATTGTATATTGTTTTGGCACTTAAACATAAAATTATATCTATGTATCTAAAAAGTCAAAACAACATGCATTTTGAAATGAAGGTAGTAGTTCTCTAGCGTCAGATGCCTGTTCACTTCAGCTTATTGCAACTGTTTGGGCTGCAGCTGCACAGCGCAGCCCATCGCTGCAGCATCGCCAACTGCTTATCCTATTCGTTGCATCCGGTGAACTCCCAGCAGAGTGCGGTTAATTTTAAGAACGGAGTAGAAATAAGCAGGCTTACGAATTGATGTGACTAGTATAAAATTATTCGGTACTTTTGCTCTTGATAGGGACAGCAAAGAGTAATGAGTGACATGAGGAGCAAAGAGCAATTCGGTTTTTGATTTGGTGCTAGTATATTGCGGCTGTATAGGTGCTGTAGCGGCTGCAGGGTAGAAACAGCGGTGTAGCTGCTGGAGAAGTGCAGAACGCTCCCTTTGGTTTTGACGAGATAAGGGGTATTTTAATACCAGGTGCTAAACTTTAGCAGTATCACGTCGAATGTTCGGATGCTAATTAGGAGGACTAAACATGAGCTAATTATAAAACTAATTGCAGTGCTAATTCGCGAGAGGAATCTATTAAACCTAATTAACCTATCATTAGCAAATGGTTACTGTAGCACCACATTGTCAAATCATGGACTAATTAGGCTTAATAGATTCGTCTCGCGAATTAGACTCCATCTGTGCAATTAGTTTTGTAATTAGCTTATGTTTAATACTCCTAATTAGTATCCAAACATCCGATGTGATAGGTACTAAACTTTAGTAGAGTGTATCCAAACACCCCCTAAATTGATGTTAGGCCTCCCAAGACGTGAAGATTCCTTTAAAAAAAAAAGTTAAAATGATGTACCAGATTCGTAATGAGGAGAGTGTGTGTATGTGTGTGTGTATATATATATATCATTTTTAGAACAAACATTGGCAAAATATTGTTAGTCAGAGGAAGGCCGTGTTGATTTCATAATGGTTTGTGTGCATTGGGTTAAGTCGATTTGGTTTACGAGATTAAGCTGGATTCATGTTTACTTCTTTTATTGCAGCGTTAGAAAACGGGTCCAATTTAAGATATACATGAATCAAACCATTGGACCCGTTTTCTAACGTTTTCTAACGCTGTTTACTTCTTTTATTGCAGCTGCAGCATCTCCCCGCATCAAAGCTGCGGCACTGATCAGTCTCCCCACTATCCTTAGACTGAAACAGTGAGAAGATGAGGCAGCAGACTGTTGCCTCCCCATCATGAATTATCTGCTGCGTTTCTGAACTCTGGCCTCTCAATTTGGACAGAATTCAGAACCGGAGCTGTAGAGTCTAGTGCAGCAGTGGTAGTGGAGTGCTTGGCCCCCTCCAACCCAACGCTCTAGCGATTAGAAATCCCTTTTCCTTTTGGTCATATCAGTTGGCAAGTCGTCGATTAAAGGTGACCAACCGTGCGATCCTGCTCCGCGCTTTGTTCCATCTGCTTTTTACTTGTCGGAGTGCAGAGCTGTCTTTACCCCCATCCGAATGGAACAAAGAACTTTATGAACTTTTTTAAGGGAGAAAACAAGGAGTAAGAAAGTGAATTGGAACAAGAAATGCCATTTCTTGGAACTTTAGATGAAGTCTAGTAAGTGACGGCTCTGATCAGAGACCAAAATTAAACTACAGAGCAGTCAGACTTGCAAGACCTGAAAGTACACCTGAGTTTATTGTTCTGAACTCGTACACCTGGAAATCGTCACAAAGATCAAGGCCTCCTCAAACATGCGACATTTTCGTAGGAATTTCTTAGGAAACCTCACATTTCGTCGGAGCGGATGTCTCGTTGCCCTGTAGAATTCCTACGAAATTCTCGCATTCTAGAGGAGGCCGGATGAACAAGACAGCATTCATCAAGCACACAGTCAAACTAGCTGAAATCTTCTAAACGTCGTCGTCTCGTCTCAGCAGGCGTTGCTAACACGGACGGCTCGAGGTCCTTCACTTCTTTGGCTAATCAATGGCGATGCGGTTATTTACTGGTAAGCTTGTGGGCGTGATACGCACGAGCTGGGCTCGCGGCAAAGCTGCTGACGCTCTTGCGCCACTTCCACGAGTCGGCCGGCGTGCTGGGCAGCGGCGGCAGCGGGAGGACGGCGGGCCGGCGGCACAGCCCGAACGGCCACCCCTCGCAGTCCCGGAAGCGCTCCCACGCCTCGGGCGACCGCAGCATCGGCGGCGGCGGGTCCATCATCACCATCACTCCAGCCGACGACGACGCCACGGTCGCCGCCCGGCTCGTGCTGCGAGTGAAGAAGCTCTTCACCGAGAAGAAGGCCTCGCTCTCGTCGTCCGCGTCGCAGTAGTCGCCGTCGTCGTCGGCCGCCTCCTCCTCCGCCACCTCCTCCTTCTCCTTCTCCTTCGCCTTCTCCTCAGGCCCCTCGACCACGACGCACGTCTTGGGGCTCGACACCTTCTCGAGGACGGTCCTCGGATCGAGCGGTGTGTAGGACCAGGCGAAGGCGGCGCTCGACAGCGGCAGCGTCGGCGAGTCCAGGCTGCACCTCGACCGCTTCTTCATCTGCCGGTTCCTCATCTCGGTGAGGACCACCTGCGCAAAATAAAGAACGTGATGCACGCGCCACGTTTATAGGGTGTGCTTAATTCAATTCTCTCCGATAACGGATCGGATCATCAAGAACGACCCAAACGCTACCTGCTTGGTGTCGAGCGCTTCGTCGAGGGCGCTGTCGTCGTCGCTGTCCTCGCCGGAGCTCCACCCGGCGGCGCCGGCGGGGACCCTGACGCAGGGGACATGGCAGTGCGCGTAAGTCTCCCGGATGAGCGACGACAGGGACTTGCAGTAGTGGCTGGCGGCGGGCGGCTTGGGCTGGAACTCTTGCGCCAAGCAAGGCATTATTGCTCCCTGATCAAACACACAAGGGATGAAGGGAACGACGATCACTAGTGTGCGCAGCTACGGATCGAGTTGTTTTTGGTTTGCGGCGTTCATCTATCTCCCCCGATCGAGGGTCGCTCGTGATCCGATCGGTGAGGAGTGGTGGATATAAATGGGGGAGCTCCGTCCATGAGTGTGTGGAGATCGGAGGAGAATGGGTTCCCGGAGGAGGGATGTGGACGTGCATGACAAGAGCCCGGCAACTTAAAAAGGAGAGGCCTTAGCTTGCTGTGGGAGCGTGTTGGCGTTTGTGGAATCCATAATCCTTTGGGTTGAAGGCTAAGTAACAAATACTGGTAGTTTTTTGAGTTGGACATCGGACGAGAAATTGCGGCGTCGGATTGCAAGTATACGTACGTGCCCAGTTGGTAGCACGTAGTTCGTGCCAAGGATCGTCGCAGCCGCAGCAGCATATGTCAGAACATTTAGCTATCAATTTGTCATTCAGTAAGCTAGCACTCTCAGTCTCAGCTCCTTATTTGGAACAATTCAACGATGCATGGGTGCGTTCGAATTGAATTTTGGCAACATTTTTTCCCGATGGTTCGGTGCGAACAAGTCCAGCATGAAAGAAACGTGACCTCTGTATAAACAGTCACGATCGATACTTGTTCCGTAATAGTACTCCTAACGCCTACACGATTCTCGGCTCCCGATGTGTACCAAACCGGACCGGTACGTACGCTTTTTACCGGTGAAACGTCGCGGCTCGGATGAACTCGCCGTCTTGACTATGTGCTCACTCAACCAGCCAGCACTCACCCATCCTGTGATCCACACGACGACGGACGGATCGAGGACTGCACCGAGGAGCACGCTAAACCGTACAGCGTGCTCATGAATGCGCAACAGTTGCAGGCTTGCCGAGCGCGCCTGCAACAAAGCGACGGCTGACGATAGGGATCGGAGAGCGACACCTCAGACTTGGGAGCCGCGCGCCTGCCGGCCAGGGAAACGCCAAGTGCTCCGGCGGTTGCCGTGGCGGCATCAGACCAAGCCGGGCACGCACGCACGCGCGCTTATTCGATCGATCCCCCGCTGGGTTGCTCGTTGCCCTCGCGGCCGGAGGGATCGGATGCGCTGGTCGTGGCCGTTGTTTTCGCGCCTCTCTTGAAGCAAACGCTAAACCAACCGCTCACCCGCAGCCACCCCCCCCCCCCCCCCCCCCAACTCTACGCCGAGGCCCGACGCGTGGGTTCTCAACCTCTCTCGTCTCTCAACGACGGCGATGTCGTAGTCATCGAGCACCGAGAGCGTAGAGGCTTACGCGTCGACGGCCCTTCTCGAGAGCGGGGCGGGAGGACGAAGAAAGCGAAACGCGCGCTGCGTTTCCTGATAGTGGTTTGACGTAGCTTTCAGCAGCGCGCGGCATGGGGAATCGGAAAAAGATCAGGATGCGCAAAGATTTCTTTTGTCGACTCGATGTGAGGCTAGGAGGATCTCGTGCGACGAGTATCTGGTTCTGAACTGAAATGCTCGAAATAGAATACTGAAATGATTGCGCTGCAGGAAAGGGCTGAACAAGATTAGGAAGTTTGTTCAGGCACGATCTCTTTGAGGATTTTGTACAGCTTCTTTGCCGTGGATGGCAAGCCGTTCCTGACAGAGAACCATGTAGATACATCCGCAAAGAACAAAAGGGGAAAAAACATTGGAAGTAGAACAAACGAGGAGGATGTAACCTCGTTGTCTCGTACGAATGACTTGCCGGTAACGGCAGGCACAATTTTATACAAGCATCAAATGCTGAAAGGTTATCCACAAGCATTAACAAAGATACGAGTCCGTTCTGCTTGTGCATGGGATGCTGTCCTTGCTTAGCAGTACAGATACGGTCACAGCAAAGCTATACTAAGTCTATAACTGCCTGAGGAGATCCAGAGCCGGCTGAACCATCCATTCTATTGGATACAGCAATTGGCCTCAACTAACAGGGATTTGCCGTCAAGGAACTATCACAATCAAGAACACCAAGCATTCATGTAGCTGTTGTTTAGGTGAATGACTGACAGATGCGACCATTAAATCGGCCCATAAACAACATTAACCAAAGGAGTACCGAGTAACCACCACGGGAACATCTTTGAATTCCCAGCGGCTGGAATTGACAATGGTGGTTAGCTGATCACAACGGTCAAAACGTCATTTATCGCAACCACCACCAGGATTTCACAAGTCACAATACTTCCCAGAAGAACAAATAACCTCAGTGCGCACTATTTTCAGGACAACCAGAGGCATATTCTTAATAAATTATGTGGTCATTTGATCTAACAGATCATTGCTGAACAACAAACAAACAGAGTTCAAATGTATCACAAAGTTTCATTTATGATCAACTGTACTTTAAGAGAACAAGAACCACAGCCCAGAACAACAGAAGCTGATGAAGAATCAGACGCCTGCTGTTCTACTTCTCCATCTCCACTGACCAAAATCCCCATATCGCCAAGCTCACACGAAGTGATAGAAAAATAATCGCCACACCTGCATGGGTACAGCAACTCCACAGTATCAGCAGTGCTCTCCACGATCATGTCCCCGATTTCAATTTCAGATGCAATGATCTCAATGTTCTGCCTGGATGATTGCAGCTGCTTATCGTAGTCTGCTCTAGATGCAGGATGGCGTAGGATTTCCCATGCTCTCTGCATGCTCAAAAATTCTTGTAGCTCACTGGAAGGCACAGATGATTCAAGAGTCGTATGTCCTTTGTCAGGATGTGTGTTAAGAGCAGCAGACTTGTACGCTGCACGGATTTCGCCATATGTAGCATCTTCACTCACAGATAAAACCTCGTACAAGGTTTTTTGGATGGAACCTAGAACCATAGTGGAAGCTTGACCACTGTATGCAGGGGGCAAAAAAACAGTAATTACTCTACAAATCATGAATGTAATATATGCCAAAGCACTTCTTTGTAGCAAAAATACCACGAGTCAAACATAAACCAATGCATATTATTTTGTGTCTACAAATTTTGAAATTTAAGGAAAAATCTATTTATCAGGGAAACGGGTGTTGGTTTGAACTTTGAACCAACAATTTACTCTGAAAGCACCATCGATTTATATTTGGTCCATTTCTGCTGAGATTGGTGCTACAAAGTGGCATGTAACTCCAATTTTGGTTTAGGAACAGCAAACAATCTAAATCAGCAATACATTTCAAATCTCTTAGATACATAGCGAACAGCGTGAATCACTATTAACTCCCAAATCCACTTGATATGCAGCCCAGCCACCCCAAACATGATGACACAATTACTCAAGCTTACGCATAAATCATCAATAGCACAAGTGAAAAAAACACTGAAGGATTCTTTCACAAAATTCGAATTTTAACATTGCTATCTTAAAACCTATCAGGAGGGCAGAATGAACCATCTGACATTCAACTATGTGGAAAAATGGTGGACCCAGCATTTCACTCAAGGCAGGCCTAACCAACAGTCTAATACAGTAATACGCAATTCAGTATATAAGTATAAGATTTGTCAAGCAATTCGGTAGATGAGTGTAAATTAGCTAGAAGCACGATAAAAAATTATATTAAAATATCTCATAATATTTTAAATTCAACAAATATGTTCAAACTTGCATAAATGATGAATCAAGCACTTTACAAAAACACAATACACTAATTTACATGTTTGTAAATGCATCATAGCTGACGTTTATGTTCCTCAAAACTTCAGATGCACACCAGAATAATTTTGTTTTATCTTCGGTTATTTGCAGTGTCAATAACATTGTACAACAAATTGAAGGATCATTTATGAACTTAAAGAAACTACAACTATGATGCAACTACTACGGTACTACCTATCAGGGCCGGTTCCAGGCTTCATATTCTCAATTGGAATTCAAAAGTAGCTTTTGTCTTAACAGAGAACTGTGAACTGGGAAAGAGGCGTGGGCTTACCAGCTAGATCTACACCGGTGCACCAATGGAGTGCAGACGCTGAGAAGGTAGGCGGCGATTTGGCCTCGGGTCCTCGCCAAGATGTGCAGGCGTAGGGCGTTGTTAACGATTCCTCTTCGGCTCTTCAGGCGGCCCCAAGAGGCGAAGGAGGCTACGCAGCGTGGCTCCCCCGTGGCCCAGACCGGTGGCGAGGAGAGGAGATGGCTCCTCTTAGGGTGCGTAGCGACTAGCGACTGGCGGCGCTGCGTAGCTGCTCGGAGAAGGGGCGGCGCGAAGCGGCTGGTGCTCGGGCGCTCCTGCCTGCTGGAGAGCCTCACTGCGGTGGCGCTGGATGGCTGGAGAACCGATTGACGGTGTCCGCGTTGGGGTCGGGACTCGAGCGGCTCCGGGGCTGGCGGCGGCGTGGCGGATGGACGCGGAGGGGACCGGGGATGGCATATGGGCTGACGACCACCAGTCACCGGTCGGTCACTTAGGCCTTTGAAATCCTTTTTGCGCTAAAATCCTGGGCCTATATCGTCAGGCGAACATAACTGTGAATTCCAGATTCTCGTCTAAAATCGTTCTTGTTGATTGCATAATTGACTTAGTTTTATTTGAAGATGGTGAATGTAGAGTTGTTGAGATACGAAGAAGAATGGGGACATTTCCTATGATAGAGGTTGGAGTTTCAGGTTTTCCAAAAACTGCTTCTAGGAAAAGTTCTATTGGCTGACTCAGGAAGCGTTTGCTGGAGAAGCGAAGGATGCCTGTTTGGCAAAGCCAAAGCTTTTGGTCACAGCAATAGGGGAAAGGGAGGTCGGAACAACGAGGAGGGGATGGGAGGTCGGAGCGGTAGTGATCGTTGAGGAAAGGGGAGGTCAGGGCGGCAACCGACATTGAGGGGAGGAGAGGTCGCGGCGGTAGAGGACATCGAGGAAGGAAGGTCGGGGTAGCATCACCACGACGGTGCAATGCAAGAAGGGGTCGGGGCAGCGGCGGCTGTCGAAGGATGTGAGATTTGGGTGGTGGTGGTGGGAGAGGATGGTGGTGACGGAGATGGGTAGGGGCGGCATCGCGGGAAGGGGCGGTGGCCGTTGAGGGAAGGGGCGACGACGGGGCACGAGGAGGATGAGGGCAACGATGGCCCTTGATGGGACGATGGCGCTAAGGTGAGAGAGGCGACAAGCGCGGGACGACGAATGAGGATGAGGGCGGTGACGGGTTGAGACTTAGAAGAGATATGGAAAAATAATTTGGTGCAAAAGCTCGGGAAACTATAGGAGATGAGCTTTTAGGTTGGTAGTGTAAAATGAGCTTTTCCAACTTTTGCTTTTTGGAGTAACTAACCCCGTTGGAGGGAGCTTTTGGCTTTTGGAGGTTCTTGGAGAAGCAAAAGCTGCTGGAAGCTCCAAAACATGGTAGAATTAGGAACTTCTTTGCAGGTTGGTGGAATCCCTTCAATTTGCGCATATCTATAAGAAGATCATTTTATTTTACTGCCCTAAACAACCCACCTCGTCTGCTTATCCCTTTAACAAAAGTTCATGCTCGACTCGAGCATCCAAACTATTTAAGTTGGTCCAATATAACCCCCTCTCAAGATATTTGTTTCTTTTTCTGTTTGGCTTGTCCATGTATCAATTGAGTTTAAGTTCGAATTTGTTGGGTGACGCGTAAGTTAGAAAAGTATTAAGAAATTATAATAACTATTTTCAAACCAAATAAAAAATTCAAATGCCATGCTTTTTTTAATAGACTAGACACTTATCGCGAAAAGAGGGTGCAGGCCTGAACGTACAAGTGCCTTGCGCTAAGTCTCGACACATATTTTTTTAAGACGTGATGAGCATTTTTTTCATTAAGAAGAAGAGAATTACATCAACGTAACTTAAGGAGAGATCCAAAGTGCAGAATTACAAGAACCACCACATTCAGTGATAAGCAACACAAACATCACAACAGAAAAGAAAACCACAGCACACCACCACACTAATCTCGACACATCCTAACGTTGCTTGTTGCGGTTGCTTGACAACAGAGCGTACATGTCGACCCAAAGTTACCAAATCCTCGATACAAATATATTTTGGTTTAATAAAAAAGAATGTATTATTCTCCAAGTACATTCGCATCATAATGACCTGATCACCATTAATTAAAGTGGCCTTTTTCGGACGACGTTGTCACCACCAACTCAAAAATTCAAATCCATGGCGGCAGACAAAAAGAAGGCAGCAAGCTCCTAGGGAAATCCTAGGAAAGGAGGGGCGCGTATGGCAGTCCGCACGGAGGTTGGGCCAGGCCCAGCTTGTGCAACCAGCTGTGTTTGCTAGCCTGGTCGGCCTCCCGAGCCAAGCCCGTGTGGTGCAAAAACAGCCTGCCAGCCTGCACCGCGTGGAACACAAAAGCTGGTCGTTTCACATGGTGCGGGCCCACGCGAGCACGTTTTCACGCATGCGGAGGGAAGCGTAAGAGACGGACGCGACCTGGTGCCATTATTTGGGCCGGCTAGGGTTACCACCGCCGGTATATAGCGGTGGCCTCCCCGGCACGTCGCGCTTCTCCCCCGCAAACGCGCCGCCTTCACCGACTCCTCCACTCCTCTCTCCTGTTTCCCTTTCGCACTCGACTCCTCTACTCCTCTCCTCTCATCCTGGTGACTTTAGGACGAAGGCGACGGCGCGGCTGGTGGTGGGGCCCCTGATCCGGAGGCGTCCGTGGTTGCCTACACCGGCGGCCATGGGTACTTCTTCACCGGCTAGCGTTGGGTCTCCGTCAGCAACGAACACTGGATCCGTGCTTTGTCTTCGTCACCGAGTAAATCTGCTACCTCTTTGTTCTTGGCAAGTTGAGCAATATCTTGGTTCCCGGCGTGACCTGCTTTTTCCTCTCCACCGAGCAGATCTGCGTCATCTACTTGCTATTCCAGGCATCCCTCGGCTCGTCCACCGGCACGCGCTACTTCCTCATCTTCCCCATGACGGTCATCTTCATCTTTGCGGAGGTATGGCCCGGATCCACTATCCTCTTGCAGTTTGGGTGGAGGTTCATTTTGTTTGCGATGCGGTAGGGTCTCTTATGATGGAGTCTTTGTATTGTTGTTCAATCTTTTACGATTTGTTGGATGGAATCCCTTGGGTTAGGCCTGGATCTACTATCCTCTTGCAGTTAGGGTGGCTTTTCGTCTTGTTTGTGACAGGGTAGGGCCTCCTACAATGGATTCTTCGTATTGTTGTTTGATCTTTTGTGATTTGTTGGATGGAATCCCTCGGGTTAGGCCTGGATCTACTATCCTCTTGTAGTTAGGGTGCCTTTTTATCTTGTTTGCAATAGGGGTAGGATCTCCTACGATGGAGTCTTCGTATTATTGTTCGATATTTTATGATTTGCTAGGTAGAATCCATCAAGTTAGGGTTCCCGCGGAGTGGATCTGATATTATGGTTTCTTTGTGCGGTTAGTGGGGTATCCTCACCGGATTTGCATGTCTATTTGATGCATTATCCTGGCTTCTATGCCTTGGCTTGTTGTTTACAGCTGATTCATGAGGTTATTTACCATTCATGTGTACCGTGTGGATGTGGACTTGTTGCCATGAACCTGTCTCTAATGTCAGTCTATGTTGCCGACGAGGAGCCTGCCCGGGGCTAATATGGTTGTTTCGTGAAACAATGAGCCTCTGGGAGGATACCTTGGGTAGCAGCAGCGGCAATGATGCTGTTGTGGGGTTTTCTTTGTTCGATGATGTTGAGGAGGAGCCTCTAGGAGGCTACTTTTTGTAGCTGCCGGGGCAATGATACATGTTGGACCTGTTTCCTTGTATGCTGGCTGGTTTTGGAGGATGATGTGTTCAGGAGGAGCCTCTGGGAGGCTACTTTGGTAGCAGCCAAAGCAGTGATACCTGTTCGACCTATTGACTTGTTTGTTGGGTGTTTTTGGTCGATGATGTGTTGAGGAGGAGCCTCTGGGAGGCTACTTTGGTAGCAGCCAAGGCAGTGATACCTGTTCGACCTGTTGACTTATTTGTTGGGTGTTTTTGGTCGATGATGTGTTGAGGAGGAGCCTCTGAGAGGCTACTTTGGTAGCAGCCAAGGCAATGACCCCTCTCTTGTCATGTTGTTGTATACTACCACACCTTAGGATGTCTTCAGTTCCATTTCAGTACTCAAGTTCTAAAATTTCTTTATTACCAAGCCATAATGTAGATGGAGTTGCATGACTACCGTGCTAGGATGGCTTCTCAAGCTGCTGCTCTTGTTGTTGTATGCATTGCATTTCTGTACGCTAGGCTTAGGAGGGACATGTCTGATTCAGATGAGGAAGACAACTCTGTTTGGGTTCCTTGGGCAATGGTCGATGCTGAGAGGCAGGCAAACCTAGATAAGATATATAACTGCACAGAGGTTGAGTCTGTAAGCATGCTAAGGATGCATAAAGCTCCTTTCTTTCAGTTTGTTAACCTGTTTAGGGAGAGACACCTCCTAGAGGACAGCATACACACTACTGTTGAGGAACAGGTTGCTATGTTCCTCCACATTGTGGGATACAACTAGAGATTTAGGGTGATCCATCACACCTTTAGGAGATTCATAGAGACTATCAGTAGGTACTTTGCACATGTGCTTTATGCAGTTGGGGAGCTGAGGGGTGAGATGGTCAGAGCCCCTGATGGTGCCACCCATCCTAAAATCCTTGGGAGCCAGAGATGGAACCCATACTTCAAGATACTTGGGTAGTTTGTATTGTACGTTGTTGCTGCACTTTTATTTACACAATACATGGTACACTGATGCATGAATGTTAATTCTCCTAGGACTGCATTGGAGCTATTGATGGCACCCACATTCTTGCTAGAGTGCCATTTAAGATGTAGACTGCTTTTAGAGGCTGTAAGAGCAGCATAACACAGAATGTGCTAGCTGTTGTTGATTTCGACATGAGGTTCACCTATGTCCTTGCTGGGTGGGAAGGATCAGCTCATGATGCGCTGATTCTAGCTGATGCGTTAGAGTGGGATGAAGGGCTGAGGGTGCCACAAGGTACATTGTCCACCCAGCTTGTTATAGGCACAAGTTATTTTGTTTTCTTCCACTAGGTAGGTCATGTACCGTAATTCCATTCATGTGTAGGGAAATTCTATCTTGCTGATGCTGGCTATGCTTTGCGGCCTGGATTCTTTCCTCCATATCGGGCTGTTAGGTACCACATGTCCGAGTTCGAGGGTAGGAGAACCCCTAGTAATGCCAAGGAACTATTCAACCTAAGGCACTCATCCCTCCGCACAACAGTTGAGAGGGCATTTGGGGCTCTTAAGGGTAGGTTTCAAATGCTAGACAATAAGCCATACCATCCAAACCCCTCTCAAGTTAAGGTTGTCATTTCATGTTGTATTCTGCATAACTGGATCTTAGGGTTTGGGGTAGATGAAGTTGTCCCAGGGGAGGATTTCTCCCCACCACCCTCACAAACACAGCCTGCACCCACTCATGCAGCCATGTCACTAGAAGCTAGGGCATATGGTGCTAAGAGGGATGAGTGGACTTTAGCTATGTGGCAGAACAAGAGGTCTTCTTGGGTGTAGTGTCTTATGCACTTTAGTGGAACTGTAAGAAACCATGGCATGGTAGTGATGTGATGCTGGCTGGAACTTGTTGAGACCTCAACTGTACTTAATTTAATTTGCTTTCTCCCTGCATATGCTGTTGTTTAAATTCTGTTTGCTTATGCACATTTGCTGTTGCTATTTTGTTTTCATCACCTTCTGGTTACTTTGATGTTTTCCCTATTGCCTGTTAATCTGCTATTGCTCTAGGGACACAAGAGCTGCAATGACCTAACCAATGATATGTCTGGTACTTAATGGTTTGTGGTGCAATCTATGCTATTGGTTATTTAGGCCAATGGCTGAGAAGGACGTGTTCTTTGGTTCTGCTGTTGCTGGGTTTGCTAGTGCTGGTCAGGGTGTTGTTCCTGTTGCCTCGGGCCTGGGTCTGCCTAGTGGTGGTGGTGGTGGTGTGGCTGGTGTGGGTGCTGCTGCTGGTACTGTTGCTCCGGTTCTGGGGGGGTGGTGGTGGTGGTCCTGCGGGACTGGGGGGTGGTGTTGGTGGTGGTGGTGGTCAGGGACAGGGTGGTGGAGCTGGTGGTGGTCTGCCTCACCCTCCTATGAGGTGGACCACTACCACCTCTGGGTTTGTGCTGTGTCACATGTGTGAGCTCATTGGCACTGGTGTGAGGCCTGAGAAGTGCTTCAAGGAGGTGCATGTGAACAAGGTGGCCTAGGTACTGCGAAAATGGACTGAGGAACATGTCACCGCTACTCAAGTGTACAACCACCTGCGTAAGTGGCGCCAGAGGTAGGGTAGGGTGTGCAAGCTCAAGGACCTCAGTGGTGCTCTTTGGGATGGTGACACTTGTAGTATCACTCTTGAGCAGGAGCACTACCTGGGACACTACAAGGTGAGTGGTTCATTATGGTTTCCGTTTATTTTTCATTAACCGCTTTCATTTCCCTTTGGTAAGTACTAACTCAGCTTGTTGTTGTTGGTATTTTGTTTTGCAGGATCATCCCAAGGACACTAAGTTGCTGAACAAGCCCATTGAGCACTACACGCAGATGGAGATCATCTTTGGAGGGGGCATGGCAACAAGCCGCTAGGCCATAGGTTCTGGAGAGGCGCTAGGTGTGTTTTCTAGGTTTGGGGAGACAACAGAGAAGAAGGTGGACAAGCAGCAGCTGGTTGACCTCACTTTGATTGAGTAGCAGGTGACCAAAAGACGGTCACCAAGGCTGCTATCTCTAGTGAGGGTTCAAAGGCCCCTCGATGTTGTGCTAGGAACAAGAGGAAGAGGGCTGCCATGTCCGAGGAGGAGGTACTTAGGCTCCCTTTGGTTGGGCTTTCCAACCTGCTTTTGCTTTTGCAAAAGCCAAAAGCCAACCAAAGGGCCTAAAAGCTCTACGTGCTTTTGCCCAAAAGCTACTTTTGCTCTAAATCAAAAGCACCTTCCCTCCTGCTTTCAAGTGCTTTTGGGGTAAAAAATTACCCACCTGCCACTGGTTATGATGTACCCTTTCATCTAATTTTTCGCTCCCTCTCCTCTGTTCACCTGCACAGCGCATCTCGCCTCCCCTGGCCGCCGGCCTTCCTCCCCTTGCCGCCGGCCGGCCGTCCGCCTCCCCTGGTCGCCGGCGGGCCGCGCCACCGCCCCTGGCCGCCGGGCCTCGCGCCACCGCCCCTGGCCGCTGGGCCTCGCGCCGCCGCCCCCATCGTCCCCGACGGCCGCCGCCTCCCCTGGAGCCCTCGACGGCCGCCGCCAGCTTGACCGCCCGCCGCCGCCGGCCCCAGCGCCCCTCGCCGTCTGCCGCCCCCTTGACCGCCCGCCGCCGGCCGTCTCCTGGTGCCGAGCCCGCGTCGCCCGCCGCCGCCCCTGGCCGCCGGGCCTCGCGCCGCCGCCCCCATCGCCCCCGACGGCCGCCGCCTCCCCTGGAGCCCTCGACGGCCGCCGCCAGCTTGACCGCCCGCCGCCGCCAGCCCCAGCGCCCCCCGCCATCCGCCGCCCCTTGACCGCCCGCCGCCGGCCGTCTCCTGGTGCCGGGCCCGCGTCGCCCGCCGCCGCCCCTTGACCGCCCGCAGCCGCCCCTTAACCTCCCACCGCCGCCGCCCCTTGACCTCCCACCGCCGCCACCCCCTTGACCGCCCGCCGCCGCCGCCCCTTGACCGCCCGCCGCTGCCCCTTTGAGCGCCCGCCGCCGCCGCCCCTTGACCTCCCGCCGTCCGCCGCCCCCTGTTCAGGAGGCCGCCCCATCGCCGGCTCCTGCCCCTGCTCCTGGTGAATGACCAGGAGCATATAAAGGTATGTATGAATTTTTTTTATAATTTATAACACTTGTTTAGGGTAAATTATTTACACTAATTCAATTGTTTTATGTTGTCAGGTACAATTACAACACAAAATCAAATAGGAAGCTACCTGCGAAAAGGAATTTCTTGAGGTATGAACAATCAATTGTACTGGTATGAATTACCTATCAACATCCACTATAGCAGAAGTGGCGTATTTTGAAGGACATGCCAAGTTTCTCACCTCGTACTCAGAAACATATCATTATGGCTTGTCTTGCATTGCATAATTTTATTCGTGATAGCAATTTGTGTGATAAGGAGTTCAAGAGATGTGATGAAGATGAGGATTACTTGGTACAGCATACATGTGGTATGAGACAAACACAATGAGATGATAGTGACGATGTGGACAATGAGGATACCATGAATACCATTCGCACTAGGATAGCTGATGCTTTGGTTAGTGCGAGAGGAGGAGAGTAATGTTGAGGGTTGGCATCCTTGTATAGAACTTTTTGATCCATATAGTTCTATTTATGTGGACCAATTACTTTAATGGATGAAAAACATATAAATTTTTTTTTTGTTTCTTCCTAAAATAGTGGTTTACATTTGGACTAGTAACGCATTATTTTGTTACGAGCAATTTGCATATAAACACACTCACAGACCTTTAGGGGCATTACAGGTATTTCTTACACAGCCTACAGTTTCACAGCTCCTCTAACCAAACGGTCTTCTGCTTTTCCCACAGCTGCTTTCTCACAGCTGCTTTTCCACAGCTCACAGCTCACAGCAGCTTTTCCAAAAGCCACAGCCCAACCAAACACACCCTTATCCTTACCAACATGACAAATACTGTGAACAATGTGATTGTTGCACTGAGGAAGACTGGACTGAGCTGGTGCATCATGACCTCTACAATGTTGTGATGCTGACCCCTGGCTTCTCTGAGGAGGCCCTCATTGTTGCTTTTAGCCACCTCCTGGACAACAAGTCATAGGGCAATGCCTTTATGAAGATGGGCGAGAACCATCGCACCCTCTGGCTCAGGACCTGGCTGGGCAAGCACTACTACTTGTGATGTAGTAGCCGCTACTGCCTTCTAGCTCAGGGAAAATAGTTGAGCATGTCTCCATCCCTGACCACTTCCTTCTTTTACATAGATCTCTATATACGTAGGTCTAACCTGTTAGGGTGTAGCCTCACTTGCACCTTGCCTTTTGTGTTGGTTTTTGGATTCACATGGAGGGTGGCTATACTAATTAAGTTCTATGGTAGCATGGCAAGGTTAAAACCATTGGAACAAACTATTTGCTAAGGAACTGCATGGTAAGTAAGTATTGTAATATGATGGATCTAGTACTGTTATATGCTTGTGATACTTGTGATGTGATGCCATGTATGCATATTTACATCAGATGCCTGTTAGCTTTACTTTAGCAATTTGCCATCTTGACATTTACTGATCTACTTTACTTTGCCATGATTTTAGTCTATTCTTTGCTATGTTGACATGTTACTGCTGTTGTTTAACTTGATATTTACCTTGATGAGAGTTACTGCTGTTATTTACCTACTTGGTTGCCATGTTCACATGTTGGTTCTGTTCTTTAATTTGCTATTTAAGTTGTGATCATGTTCATTCTGTTGTTGAATTATGTGTTGAACTTGATACCATTTTCTTGCTATTTTTCACTTATTTCACTTGTTACCTTGTTGTTGCTGTTGTTTCCCTCTTTTTTTGGCTTGTGATGATTACTACTGGGTTGGGCAATGATGAAATGACATTTCTATTATGGTTCTTGTACATGTTATTCTTTGTTTGGTGTATTTCAACTTTATTGCCTCTGTTCTACTCTTTTTGTCTTCTCTTCTACTACCACTTTGGAGTCCACCTGTCTCTATGGCAGTTTGTGGATATTTGACTTATGATCCGAGGCCCATTATACTTATTTCTATGCTTGTGATGCACTTCTGCTGAGGCCATCTCATGTTGGCTTTTGTTCTATTCTGTTTGCTTATTTAGGGATGATGAGCTTAGTTATTCGTGCTTTGAATCAACACATTTTTTATTTGACCTTGTGATTTTTTATGATCGAATTGCAGTTTTCAATCCAACTGTTTTAGGAATGATTTTAGACTGGTGAGGCAACTACTTTCAGTATGGTGAGGCTCTTTTTTTTGCCGATTTTTTGCATGTCTCACTAATGTGTGTGGATGATGATAGACTAGCTTGCGACTACCGAGCTAGGCTTCTATTCCTCAAGCTCGATGTGGACCTTGGTAGTGTTGCCGTATGGTAACTTCACCAACATCCACTCAACCTTGGCGAGTAGGATCTCTCGATAGGACACAAGCAACCCTCTCTGACACCTCCGAGTTTCTAGTGGCAATGATGTAAAGGTGGGTAGCATGTATGCCGCAAGATGATGCCTACATACTGAGGCAAATGAGGTATACCTTGCCTCGATTGCCTCACTATTAGGCAGCTCCCTGCCGCGTCCATCTGCACCTGAGCTAACCCTAAAGAAGAAGCCTTGTCTCTTATTGTGCTGCTTTATTTGTTTTTCATCAGTTGTGATGTTTATGTCCATGGCGATTGAGGTATAAGGGTACCCACGGGTCCCCATCGACAAGGATACTGGTCAGC
Organism: Setaria viridis; assembly: GCF_005286985.2. Classification (NCBI taxonomy): domain Eukaryota; kingdom Viridiplantae; phylum Streptophyta; class Magnoliopsida; order Poales; family Poaceae; genus Setaria; species Setaria viridis. The sequence continues at coordinate 32,265,015 of NC_048264.2, read as the reverse complement.
CCTGACAAGTGGGCTCGCCCAACCATGCCGTGTGGGCCAAGCCATGAAGATGTGTGGAGCACAAGCTAGGAGGCCGGACGAATCAATTCAGCCTAGATATCACGAGATACTTGTTGTAAACCGACTCAGATTGCTTTCCATGTAACAACCGACTAGGATTAGATCCTATCCAATTGTAACCCTAGGTTGTCAGCCTATATAAGGCGGCCCGGGGCATCCCCCGAGGGTAACTCATCCCACCTCATGTTAACTCTTTGCACCTGTGATTAGCAATACAATCCACAATAATACAGGATGTAGGGTATTACTCTCCGGAGGCTCAAACCTGTCTAAACCTTGCACCCCTGTGTTACCATTCGAATTCTTGATCTTACGATCTCCCCCTCCTACAAATCTACCACTTGGGTAACCCCCTGGTGGACCACTTAGGTCGGCAATTTCTTTTAATAGCTGCTTCACTTGGACCATTTCCGCAGAGGTCGGCTGGTTCGACCACTCCGGCATTGTCACGGGTGCATACCCGAGGTCGGGCAGCAGCTCGAGCTTCTGATTGGTGATAAGGAACCATTCCTTATGCCACCCCTTGTTCGAATCCTTGAGCTTCATATCAAAATACTCCAGGACCCACTTTGGCCCCAGCGAAAATCCACAACCACCGATCAATCTCGGCTTCCCCTTGGTTGAGACAATTTTCAGTTGGTAGAGATATCTCCATAGAGGAATGCCAAGGAATGCTTCACAAAGGTGGATGAAAACTGTGATGTCCAAAATGGAGTTAGGGTTGAGATGCACTAACTCGATCTTGTAGTACTCTAGCAACCCACGGAAGAAATCCCCTGTCGGGATCCCGAATTCCCGCTCGAAGAATGCCACAAAGACGACGGCTTCGGTCTTGTCCTCGGTGGGAAACTCCTGACCCACGGTCGTCTTCCATTCCAGGAGGGACTTGGGACCGAGCAGGCCGTGGTTGATGAGGGCTTGGATCCTCTCCTCCGTCATCACGGATTTCACCTAGTACATGGATGGATCTGGTGCCTGCTCCACCGCCATTTCTTCGGTTTCTACTCCTTGGGACACAGATCTGATGAAGGCGAGCCTCTTGTTCCCATGTGCAGGGAATGGCGGCACTACGGCGGTGACTATAGCCTTTGGGAGGAGGAGCGGTGGATGGGGCTTGCGGACGCGGTGGCGTGACCTAGGGTTCTTAGGCGCGGCGGCGATGGCGTTGGCGGCGGCGGTGCTTGGGGGCGAGTGGAGTGGAAATGAAAAGGAAACTGCACCTCTTCAGCTTTTGAAGGCATTGACGGCGTAAACCTAGCGACGGAATCCACGGATCCCCTGTTACAGCGCAAGCGATGGATGGAACCCATAGGTTTTCCGTTAAGTCTCATGGTGTATCCCTTTACGACGGAAACAATAAGTCAAATTCTTGACCATTGCTTCAATGCTCAGGGGCTACTCCATATGGAGTGCATCTTGCAATGCTCTCCATGTGCTTTCCTTCAATCTACAGGATGCTAGATATCCCGGAGCTTAGCAGTCGCATAGCCATGCATATTTGGTCATACGCCTGTGGAAGCTTCAATTTTTCTTCCTTTTTTGAGCATTGTGTAGCCTCCCCATCACTATGATGACACCGCACCTTCAACTGAGTACATTACAAGATTCGTTGCGCATCTGTCAGGTTCCTGTTCGACTCCACATCGCTCGGGGGTTTGAGGGATAAGGGTACCCACGGGTCCTCACCGACTAGGATACTGGTCGATCCTAACAAGTGGGCTCGCCCAACCATGCCATGTGAGCCAAGGCATGAAGACATGTGGAGCACAAGCTAGGAGGCTATGCGAATCAATTCAGCCCGGATATCACGGGATACTTGTTCTAAACCGACTCAGATTGCTTTTCATGTAACAACCGACTAGGATTAGATCCTATCCAATTATAACCCTAGGTCATCAGCCTATATAAGGCGGCCAGGAGTGCCCCCTAAGGGCAACTCACCCACCTCATGTTAACTCTTCGCACCTACGATCGGCAATACAATCCACCAGAACACAAGACGTAGGGTATTACTCTTCGGAGGTTCGAACCTGTCTAAACCTTGCACTCCTGTGTTACCATTCGAGTTCTTGATCTTACGATCTCCCCCTCCTATAAATCTACCACCTAGGTAACCTCCTAGTGGATGGCCGATCACTAAATCCGACAACGATGATGATGCATGGCGATAACCGAATGCCTTAGCAACTGCAGGATCCTCGTAGGTGTTAGCTCCTAGTGATGCGGTCAGGGGTTCCTTTAACTGCCTCACTAGGAGGCAACTCCTGCTTGTGTCCTATTTCGTAGGCAAGTAACTTCACCTGAGACATGCTTTAATTTTTTCTCAATGATGACAGAATTTCCTTTTCCCCTATGCATTCTGTCTTAAACTTTCATTCACACCTACATAGCTTCCTTGACTTATGAATTGTGTTTCTATTTTTTTTAGGAAACAGGAGGGTGTTACCCTTACTGGTTATATATTGAAAAATAAGAGAAATTACAAAAGGCAGTTTGAAGAATTAAGAGACAAAGAAAGAGAGGAAAAAAATCATAAAAGTTACAAAGTCTCGTGCAACCATTCAAACATAGGTTGGTGCCACGCTTCTTTTACTCTGTGTTTAACCAGAGTAAAGATCTCAGTAAAATGGCTTAAAGCCCCTTCAATATGTGGTTGCAGTCCTTTGAAAATGAAGCCATTCCGAGACATCCATATGCACCAACACATAATAATGATGATTTCCATAAAGAATGGCACTTGTAGTTGAGTTTTGAAGCTGGCCATAATGGAGAAGGGGTCTTGCTGAAGATCTGGGAATAGACCTAGTTTAATCCAGCATTCTTGCGCAAAAGGGCATTGTAGCAAAAGGTGAAAAAGAGTTTCATCTGATCCATGAGGGCATAACACACAAGCATAGGACGGTAGGACCATATGTCATCTCCTCAAGACATCCCTTGTGCTAAGCCTTTCTTTTAGGATCAACCAGAAGAAGACTCTATGTTTATTTTGACATCTTGATGCCCATAACCATTTATATACCGGATGCACTTGTATGTGTCCTGTTAGGAATTTGTAAGCTTGTCTTGAAGAATAGAAAGGATTACCCTAGATATAAGTCCAGACATCAGCATTATTAGAGAAGTGCACATTATCAAGGTCTGAAGCCAACTGAAGCAATTGCATGTATGGCCGAGTGGGCAGTGGCAAATGGAATAGACGCTGGAGTTCTGTAACCTCCAAAGCCCTTTGAAGAGATATATCTTGTGACTTAGTGAACGAGTAAAGGTGCGGGTAGGCTTTTGCTGGAACCTGATTACTCCACATGTCATGCCAAAGGTAGCAAGTACTACTATCTTGAACTGAGACAGTAGCTATCCCTTTGAACTTGTCTAAAAACTTGACAATGTCCCTCCACCAAAATGATCCTTTCTTTACTCGTCCTGGCAATTTACCATTGGGGTAATACTTCTCCCATAATAACTGCACCCAAGGGATATCCAGTTTATTGAAGAACTTGTGTAGGTACTTAAGCAATAGGGCCTCATTTTGGGTTTGCAGGTTTAGGACACCAAGACCACCCTCCTCTTTTGGTAGGATAACCAATTTCCAAGCTGCCTTTGGAGGCTTTTTATTGTTGATGTCCAAACCTCTCCAGAAGCAATGTTTTCTGTACTTGTCCACTTGTTTGTATACATTTTTGGGCAGTAAAAAGGTACACATATGAAACATAGGTAGGGAAGTGAAGATGGAATTTACTAGTTGCAGTATACCAGCCTCAGAAAGAAAAGTGGAGGTGAAAAGCAGTCTTCTTTCAGATTTAGAAACCATAGGGAGAAATTCATCAATTGTTGGTTTGGTCAGGCCAAGAGGTAACCCTAAGTATGTGAAAGGTAAGCTGCCAATAGTACATCCAAAAAGTTGAGATAGTGATTGTATCTTGGCTTCTGGAATATTGATCGGCACCATCATGGACTTGTTAAGGTTTACTTTCAAACCAGTGGATGTAGCAAAGTCATTTAGAATGCCTTTGAGGTGTAGAAGTTGTGTGGGGGCAGCCTTCCATAATAATGAGAGTGTCATCAGCATATTGTATAATGGGAAAGTCTTGGCTATAGTTTACTTGTAAAGGAAGATGCAAATGACCCTGTGTTTCTGCATGGTTTAGAAGAGTTTGAAGTAGATCAGCACCAAGAACAAAAAGAAGGGGTGAGAGAGGGTCGCCCTATCTGACTCCCCTCTTACAGATGAACCTTTTTCCTAGAACCCCATTCAGAAGGATGGAGGAAGTCCCTGACTCAAAAATACTCTCCATCCATTGCAGCCATCTTGGTCCAAAATCCTTGTGCTTCATAATCGCCATCATGGCTGTGTGCTCAATTCTATCAAAAGGTTTCTCAAAAATCCAATTTGAGAATGACAATCTCTTTTTTTGATTTATGACACAAGTACAAGTATTCAAAGGCCCAGGCAAGGCAATCCTGAATGGTTCTTGTCTTAATAAACCCATATTGATTTTTGTATACTAGGCTAGTGATCAACCGTTGCAGCCTATTAGCCAGGAACTTGGTGAGCAACTTTATAGAAGTGTTGAGTAAAGAGATTGGTCTGTAGTCTGATATAGATGCAGCTCCATCAATCTTAGCTATTAAGGTAACATAAGATCCATTAATACTTTGTAGACAAATATCACCCGCATGAAAGGCTTGGCAAAGGTCATAAAAATCTTCTTTAATAATATGCCAGCATCTTTTGATGAATGTGGTGTTAAACCCATCAGGTCCAGGAGCTTTATCATTTGGTAAATCTTTAATGACTGAATCAATTTCTTCCTGAGTAAATGGTTCTTCTAGGCATTGGAGATTATCAGCTGATTGTAGCAATTGTGTTTTTGTTCCCCATATTGGTAGTTTCGACTGGTAGCAATGGTGCTTGGAGATGTTGCACGCTGCTGCCAAGTTCATGGTTTTCGATGGTGTTTGTTTTAAGAAGATTGGCTTCAGTCATACTGCATGCACAATTTATTCTGCATCTGATATTCCTGTTGGAGTTATGGGTGGGAGGCCTTAATAACCTCGGTTGACCTAATTTCGTGTCAAAATTCTAGTTTTGTGGTTCTAATTTCGCTACTTCAAGTCATTTGTGCAAGTGTACATTGTTCCTTGTTGGTTCACATGCAACTGTCATGCAACATACCTCTTAATGATATTACCATACTTGTTAATTACTTTCTCAAACTAATGTAATTAGCTTTCTATGTAAATTTGTGTTATATTTGAACTGATGACCTCCCTAATAGGTCTTTTCAATAAGAGTTTATGCATTCATCACTTGTTCTCTGCATTTCTGAGCTTTGTGGCTGGGTGGTAACCTTTACTATGGTCTGCGCATAGTGAGAGCACCTGTCCCCTATGCAAGCCACCAAACGCCATCTCTAGATGGCAGTTTGGGTAGGAGGCCCACAACCGACCCACCATAATAAACACAATCCCGGCTCAGCCAGCATCATGGGATGCGATTTGCCAGTCAACATCTCTGTACCCCATGGATATCTGACTCGAGCCTGGCTCACGAGCCTGGCTGAGCCTATACATGCTGCCAAACGCATGCGAGGTGTGCCATTGCATCCTTCGTAGCCACAAGCTCCATATCGCCCAGAAGGGTTGGAACGAAGCTATCACTGTAGCCCAGAGCAACTGCAAGTGCAGCTGCACAATTCCTCCAAAGCCGCCGGAACTTAAGATCTAGAGAAGGGCCGTTGTCAGCATCAGCAAGGCCAATGCCGCCGTTTGGATCGTGTCATCGAATGCCATAACGGGACGAGGGGAGCGCACATGGTGGGTTCGTCCGTAGCAACAACCCCCGACCGGCAACCCGTGCCTGCCGCGCGCGCGGTACAAACAAATACAATCATCCACACATGATTCTCCGTCGTCGTTGCCTCGCCGTGCCCCCCGGGTCTCGCTCCAGCTGCCCGTTTACCGCGGGCGTACCCCAGCCGTGCGGGCGGGGGGGAGAAGGAAGGCGGGCGCGCGAGCCCCACCCGCGCACCGCGCCACCGATCCACACCCACTCCCCGTTTCCGTCCTCGGCCCACAGCCCGCGCGCGCTTCGGCAGCCTGGCGCACTCGAGGCCAAGTACAGCCGTGACTGACAGCGCCACAGCGGCCCCCGTGCCCGCGCGACACGTACGCCCGGCGCCCAAACCCTGCGGGCTGCGGCTGCTCACTTTTTCCCGTCCCGTCCGGCGGCGTCCGTGCCGGCGGTAGGCGGCTGCTGTTATTATGGCCGGCCGACGACTCGACGCCATGCGGGCATGCCTCCTCTCTCTCTCCGTGGGAATCTCCAGCTCGGTTCCACGGCCTCGGTTGGGCGCCCACCCACGCCAGGACGGGAAGGCGGGCTAGCATAAGTAACCTCGGCTTCCCCCGCCGTTTCCCACCTAATCCCATCGTTATCTCCTCCCACCCCCACAGCACCGGACCCGTAACACCAAACAGTCTACGCCCACAGCCCCACAGGCCACAGGCGCGAGGGAGGAGAGGATCTCGTGAAGTAAACAACAGGAGCGAGGAGCCGAGGACGACGAAGAAGAAAAGCATGGCCGCGGCCGCTGCCACGGTGATGGCGGTGTCCAGCTGCAGCAAGCGCGACGGCGACATTGCGGCCACCTGCATGTCAGTCTCCCCTCCCTCTCTGACCTCGCTAGCTCCTCTCCTGGCTTCATTCTCGCTTCTCCCCGAGAAAGCAGCCGAGCTGACAGCTGAGCAAGCCAAGCTTTAGCTCTTCGTCGAAGCTAATGCTTTCTACCTTAAAGCGCGATCTCCTGCTTGAAGAAGGAGCGAGGCCGTAGCTAATGTTTTCTACCTTCCATTCCTCCGTGTCGCGCAGGCCGAAGAAGGCAAAGAGAGCGAGGCCGCCGCCGCAGGAGGAGGTGGAGGCGTTCCTCGCCGCCGCGGAGAGCAGCATGGCCCGGCGCTTCGCGGCCAAGTGAGTACCATGCTCCTCACCTCCGGCTCCAACCCTCTGTCTCTGCGAGCTTCCGAAGCATCTTCGCTCCATTTATTTATAGCTAGCAGGAGTCGAAGCATCCGCAGCACAGCCGTGGGCCTGTGATGCTGCCATGCTGCTGCTCAAGCTCTGAAACTGTCAGTGTGGAAGACAGTAAAAAAGTGCCACAAAACAAAATTACTGTGCTGGTATAGCTGCGCGCTACTGCGCTAGGCGATTCCCGTGTCCTAGAGACCTAGACTGAAGGAAGGCTTCATGGTCGGTATTTTTGTTACTGCTGTTACTGTAAAGTTCTCTCTCCTTTTTCTGCTGAAAGAAATTTAGGCTCTGGTGCGGCTAAACAAAATGGAGCTTTTTGGGGATCGTGAGATGGCTCCAACTTGCCATTGGGCCTTTTCGCGTTGGCACAGGCTGGGAAGCTTTCCACAGGCCAAACGGCCTTTTTTCTTATCTCTTTTCTTTTAAAATTCTAAATTCACTTCGATTTTGTCCATCTTCTTTGCTGAATCTGAACAAACTGTTCACATGCTGGCAGTGCGTTAACGAGCACTGTAGTAACATTTTGGATCTTTTGGTCATGTTCAAGGTACAACTATGACGTCGTCAAGGACGCTCCCATGGACGGCCGGTACGAGTGGGTCCGCGTGGGCCCGTGACACGATTGCGCAACGGACAGTCAACCGTCAGGTCGGAGTAGGCCGCGCCCGTGTCCTCTCCGGTGTTGATTTCTCAGCTACTTACCGTGTGACGCTATTTTTAGCTGTAATTATGCTCACGAGAGGGCTAATCATGTGAAGGCTCAACCTCGTACTGTTTGTACGTCAGTGGATGTTACGCTTTAGTGTGTGGTTAACATGTCGTTACGTGTAGTCCAGAAAAAAAGTTGTAACTTGTCGCTGTGTTCAATTTGTCGGTTCTCAGGCATTCAGGCCCACAGAGTTCTCTGCTTAACTGTAAGAACTTTTGTCTTCTTATCTCATGAAATTGTAATGGTTTACTTGGGACAAAAAATCCATAGGAATTCAATTCAAAATCCCGTAAGATTTGAGATTTCCGGTGGTCCAAAATAAAATACTCAAACTACGTGTTCTTCCTTCTTCCGTCCATATAGCAGGATAATGCGAGACCGAGAAAATCCAAACAAGTTTCCTTTATTGATCCAAAAAGTTCTGAACACCCGATAAAAAAAGTTGCTCTGCACACGATAACCAGGAAGAAAATGCCTTGCACAATTGAGCAGAGCAGTTTATTTAAACAGTCACCCGGCTTAGAAGCTTATTCAATTTCCTGTCCAATTTTTGCCTCTCCTGCTCACGTGCCCAGCCAACTAATCGGACAAGCGAGCTATATGCTGCCAAGCCTGAACATACGGCGTAACTCTACGCATCAGTGCAGATGAGATTTTGTGGTCATCATCTTCTGTCTGACAGACCAGGAATCTGAAGAAGAATATCTTCTGTTGACAGTGCAGCTCATATGTCTGCAGACTTGCAAGTACACACTACAGCTTAGCAAGGGTCTCGCCGTAGGATGGATCCATGCAAACAACGACCTGAAAAGATAACATTGAAAATTGCAAGCTGCGTTACTGCAACTGTAAAATAGGTTCGTCTGTTTGTTATTGCAGGCTCGTATAAACCGTCGTACCTTGCCAACGCTCCTGCCAGAATGGAGATATTCTACTGCATCTGCGACGGAAGCAACACCCAGGAATTTCTTGGGGTCAAGGAAAACCTGTTGGCAGTGTGCCATAAGTTGGATTTGAAAATATAATACAAATATGGTTGCAAAAACAGAGGTCATGTTTTTGCATCAAGGAACCATTGCTCGTTATAGCGAGAGAGGCACAAATATGGAGCTTACCTTTAGCTTTCCAGAGGCATACAGGTTAAAGAGTTTTTCAAGATGGTCTTGCCACAGGTGAGCATACTGAATCAGGAAAAATCCAGCCTGAAATTGGAAAGAAAATAGCTCACAATTTTATGCCCCATTTAACATTGCGGTGGCTTCAAAGTTCAAAAGCACTTCTTTTTTCTAGATCTGCATGTGTACTTAGTGAGAAGCATCTGTTTAGGATTCGCAACATACTAGATTCAGTGAGTCATACCTATGATCTGTGTATATGCCTCAGGGTCTGTCAGATTCAGTACGTGAAGAATATGAATGTAATGTGAGCAAATCAGCAATATGCATATCGTTATGACTAACAAACAGCACATTTTTGAAACTTCAATGCCACTTTGTCAAAAATTAGTAAGTAATATACTAAGCGCAGTGAACGTGTATTGAGTCCTGGTTCTGGACGCACTTACCACAGTCTGACTTTTCCCAAGAATCTTCTCACATAGTCCAGTGTAATTTTGTGGCTTCCATCCTTCCTTTTCTTGATACTGAAAACAGATAAAATATTGTTCACTATGAATTGATGTATTTTCTGCTACAATGTACAGTACCTACCAATACAAGCTCAGGTAACTGTAAGAATGATCTCCTTCCTAGGAACAAATAATGTATCCCAAGTCTCTCAACTATTATGCAGAGGAACAATGGACATATTTAACATTAACAGTTCATAATAGCATTTCAGAACAATTCCAAAGCATGTTTTTTTAAATCTACATGATTTCTAAAGCACCTGTAGTCACTAGTGATATTGTGCAGATCACCCCAACTCCTCATCGTTTAATTATGTGAAATCTTTTCTTTGGTGAAGCACAGAATAATTTTCATGTATTCTTCTGTATCACCCACTGGAGTTACCATCAGAGCATATAACAAAATCAATGAATGCAAAGTCCAGAGCCTGTCAAAACTCAAAAGCATACCTGAGAGATCATACCAATTACAATGAGGTGCCCATAGACTGCAAGGGCATTCAAACAGATATCAAATGTTTCTCCACCTACAGATTCATATATGATGTCCACACCTCTTGGAAACTCTTTCTTCAGAACCTAGAATCGATCATTAGAAAAGTCGTTATTCAGAAGACTCTGGCTGACTTTATATATTCAATATAGATTTGAGTGTAAATGTAAATATATAATTAAAACATATCCTCAAGAAAAATCGTGAACTATACATGATGGTCAAAGATCATTCAAGTGTAAGGATAATGTTACTTTGAGGATTCTATCCTTCTACCTGGTAAGTAGAGGCACAACCAGACAATAGAAATGTACACTCGACTATCAATAAATATGAGATACTTATGCCAGCACTGAAAGGAACCAAAAGAAATGCTATCGAGATAGAGTATGAAAGGCAAATACCAAAAGCTGAAACAAAAACTCACATCTTTGATCTTTTCATTTCTGTAGTTGATAACTCGATCAACTCCTAAGGAAGCCAGAAACGTAGATTTACTTTCACCTCCACATGTAGCTACAACCTTATTGCCAGCTAATTTTGCAAGCTGTATATTCAGAACAAAAGGACATTCAGACTTAAATGCCTATGGCATTTTCTTAATAGAGAACCATAAACACAAAGGAAAATAACAAAGAAGATAAATTTGCCTAATACTCCAACTATCATGCTGAATGCAGTGAAAAGAGAATGCAAGTGGCCAGGAAAGAGAATGCAAGTGTTCCAGCTTTCATGATACAGTCATCTTGTGCAAGTTCAAAAAATAATCTGGAGCACTATAATTACACCACCTTCACAAAACTATAGAAGTAGACAAGCCATCGGGCGTTTTACAAAATAGGCATAGCCATAAACGTCATCAGCTCACCTGAACAGCAAATTGTCCTGTTCCACCAGCAGCTGCTGTGACTAAAACAACCTGCCCAGACGTCATTTGACCAGCCTAAAGGAAGAAATGCAGAATAAATCAAGTACGCATCAGAAAGAAACAAAATTATATCTTCTAACTTGGAATTCGAATTTTATCTGAACACAATATAGAGTTCAAAATACATGGTATATTTCAAACGGTGAAGAAAACAGACAACTGAAGAGATATAACCTTTTCAAGAGCAATTGATGCAGTCAACCCTGATGTTAGCATAGCGACTACCTCTGGGTCTGGTCTTGGCACTAGAATAAGACGTTTGGCTGGAATCTTCCATCAGAAAGATATAAAGCAAAAGTTATGTTACTGTCAGATGTTAATGGTGTCCATAACGCAAGAGGTTACAGAAGATCTCACTCAACGGAGGATACATGCAGCATGTTGGTTGGTAATTTATCTTTACTACTTAAAAAGAGTAAGATTTTGTTGTTGGTGGTGGTGGTTGGTTCTACGGTATGTGATTTTCTATGCATTGACTTGTGTATGGTATTTTTATGGCTTAGTCATGTAGCATCATGGTTTCGATATAGTTACTAGAAAATGGCTACTGGCTAATGGCTAATAGCTCAATTGACAGTTCATTCAAAAACCATGGAAACGCATGGACACCCTGCTAATTGTGTAACAGCAGAGACACAGAATGCAGTACCAGCATGAATTCAGTGTAGCTCCCAAAAGTCATAAGGGCCACAGGAGTGCCAACTTTGATATGTTTCACCAAATCTCCAACAGAAGCAACAATTCCCACAGCCTGCATTTATTTTTTAGAAGGCAAAATTGGGTCAAAGTTACAATATTAGAAAGGAAAGAAAAATTCTGATAAATGTCATAAACTGATAGACAATTGCAAAATGCTGCAAGTATCCATAATGCTTGTGAATTCTTGTGAATTCAGGAAATCAGACAGATGGTGCACATGTTTACACAGAAGGTCATATGAAAACATTATCAAACAGGGAGATCTTTTCAGCTGACGAATATTTATGGACCCTGTTCCTCTCATGAAAAAGCAGCTTTCATCTCCTGGCTATATAATTTTGACACTGATTCTATCGATGAATGGCTCCTGGCTGGGGATTCAATCTAATGAGATCTCCATCTGACAGAAACAAACCTGGAGGGAATGTAAATGATATGATTTTATTCAACGATGTCCTGCAGCACCTAGACCTGGTGGAAATCCCATTTCAGGGGAGATCCTATTCTTGGAGTAACATGCAGACTGATCCTCTCCTGGAAAAATTAGATTGGGTTTTTACTTCTGCTTGGGCTCTCAGTAATCCTGACACAAAGGTTACTCCATTGTCTAGACCCCTCTCTGATCATATTCCTTAAGTAATTTCAATTGGCACTATTATTCCAAAGTCCACCCTGTTTCGTTTTGAGAATTACTGGTTGGATTTCTCGGACTTTATGTCGACAGTGGAAATACACTGGAATTCATCCCCCTATTATGTAAATGCAGCAAGAACTTTGTCAGCCAAATTCAAACAGGTGAGAGCTGGTCTTACAAAATGGAGCAAGGGCCTATCCAAGCTAGGGAAGCTAATCAACAACTGTAATTGGGTTCTAGCTTTACTTGATGGGCTTGAGGACCAAAGACCGCTGGACTGTGTGGAAGCTAATTTCAGAATCATTGTAAAATCTCACCTGGCTAAGCTCTTAGAGGCAAAAAGAATATATTGGAAGCAGAGAAACACAGCTCGATGGGTAAAATTTGGAGATGAAAACTCAAGTTTATTTCAAGCTATGGTAACATACTCTTTCAGAAGGAATTATATATCCACCTTACTGCTGCAAGATGGTACATGTCTTCAAGAACAGGATCAAATTGCAGGTGCTCTTTGGCAGTCTTACAAATAAAGATTAGGGACATCTGAATTTGTTGGAATATCCTATGATATGGCAACATTGATACAACAAGCACTTCTACCTGAACTGGATCATGCATTCACTGTGGAGGAAATTGAAGCAGCAGTCAAAGACATGCCAGCAAGTCATGCCCCTGGACCTGATGGGTTCAATGGGTTGTTCATCAAGAAATGTTGGCCTATCATAAAGGATGACTTCTTCAGGCTTTGTAGGGATTTTGCTGAAGGAAATCTGGACCTTACTAGCATCAATGGTTCTTTGATTACACTCATCCCCAAGGAAGATTCCCCACAAACAGTACATGATTACAGGCCAATATCCCTGCTAAATTATTCTATCAAGCTCCTGACAAAACTCATTGCTAATAGGCTGCAAGCAGTGATCTTACTGGTTCACACAAATCAATATGGGTTCATAAAAGGAAGGTCAATACAAGATTGCCTGGCCTGGGCTTTTCAATTTCTCCACATCTGCCAGCAATCCAAAAAAGGAGATTGTGATTCTAAAGCTTGATTTTGAGAAAGCATTTGACAAAGTGGAGCACCAAGTCATCTTAGACATGATGCACTTTAAAGGCTTCTCTGATAAATGGATTAGCTGGATCAGGAGTATCCTTCAATCTGGGACTTCCTCAGTCCTACTTAATGGAGTCCCTGGGAAGCCATTTGCATGCAAAAGGGGTGTCAGACAGGGAGATCCCCTCTCTCCATTGCTCTTTGTCCTAGCTGCTGATTTGTTACAAACAATTATCAATGAGGCCTGTAATAGAAAGGCTATAAGTCATCCTCTTGGTCCTAATTTTGGAGGGGATTATCCAATTGTGCAATATACAGATGATACCCTGCTCATCATGCCAGCTAGTGCTCCTAACCTCTTCTGTCTGAAAGGTCTATTGAGATCATTTGCAGATTCCACAGGTCTTAAAGTTAACTTCAGTAAGTCTTTCATTGTGCCCATCAATGTGGAGGATTCCAAATGTCAAATGTTGGCTAGCTCATTGGGATGCCAGATAGGAACCATGCCTTTCACCTACTTGGGACTACCATTGGGGACTACCAGTGGAGGAATTTATGCCTGTGCTCACCAGAATGGAGAAAAGGCTAATGGGAATAAATAAGTTTCTTTCCTACTCAGGAAGGCTCATTCTTGTCAACTCAGTCTTTTCAGCCTTGCCGACTTTCTACTTGTGCACTTTTAAACTGCCAGTCCCAATCATTGAGCAGATAGAGAAGTGTTGTAAGCATTGTCTATGGAACAATGTTGATTCGACAAAGAAAGGGGGCTGCCTAGTTGTCTGGACGACTGCATGTAAGCCCAAAGATCAGGGAGGACTTGGCATAATTGATGTTAGAACACAAAACTCTGCCTTGTTGATCAAGTACCTGCATAAGTTCTACAATAAAGTAGATCTTCCCTGGGTACATCTGACTTGGAAGCACCTCTACAAATGTGGTAATCCTCCACATGCACGATCTCAGGTTGGGTCCTTTTGGTGGAGAGATGTCATGAGTTTTGCTGATAAATTTATGATTATAGCATCGCCAGTGGCGCACAAGAGAGACAACATTATGTTCTGGAAAGATCCATGGGATCTAGGTCATCTAAGGTTGAAATCTTACTATTACTAATTGGAGGCTCCTTTTGAAGCCTCCAGGTGAAGCCACCTAGGATTCCTAGGTGGACACTCTAGAAGAAGAGAGAAATCCTAAAAATTCTCACAAAAAAACAAAACACCCGACCATCAATCGATAGATTCAAATCATCATAGCCATTGGATCTATTATGTTTTCTAAAAAATTACCCACCTATGCCATTATGAAAATAGCCTAAAGTAACCCCCCTAAATCTATATATAAATTACCCACCTCTACCATTATATAAAATAAATTAAAGAAACCCCCTAATCTTCATCAAAATTACCTACTTATGCCATTATAAACAATTTTTAAAATAACCCCCTAATTTGCAACTGAATTGCCTACCACTATTACTTAAAAAACTTAAAGTAACCCCTTAAATTTGCATGTATATTACCCACACATGCCATTATTAAAAATAACATAAGGTAACCCTACATTTGAATCAAATAACCTTAATTTAAAGTATACAGCAATATATGATTCTAAATCATCTATATCTTGCACTATTGGTATACGATATAATAATTAAGGTTTATACACATGATGTGTGTCACCATTTTTAAGGATATATAAAGTGATGAGAATATAGATTTCAATGCTAAAATTGTATCTCAAACGTAGGGTTCATTCAACAAATTCAAGCGCATACCTGCGATGCAAAGTGAAAAGTTAAAGATTATAAATGTGGATGAAAATATTATAGAGTAATTACTAACTAAAATCTATCACATTGGATGAAGATATTAAGTATATATCTCCATAAGTATTGTGTTCTAATATTTAACAAATGAGAGGTAGCTTATGGTAATAGTTTTGTAGCAATGTAGTCTTATTTTTTTTTCCATTGGAGACTCCGCATTAGTTCCCACGAGACAATCTAGAAAAAAGAGACAAATTCTCATAAAAATTAAAAACATCAAACACTAATCCTGTAAACTCTAATAATCATATCCATTGATCTATTATATTTTCTAAAATGTTACCCACCACTGTCATTATGAAAATATTCAAAAATAATCTCTAAACCTATATTTAATTTACCAAGCTCAGCTATTATAAAAATAATTTAAAGTAACCACATAATCTTCGTCCAATTTACTAATACACATCATTATAAAGCATAACTTAAAATGTCATTCTAAAATTTTATCTATGTTACCCATGTATGTCGTTATTAAAAATAACCTAAAGTAAACACTTAAATCTTAATCTAATTATCTTCATGTGCATCATACAGAAATGTCAAAAAGTAAACTAATATATGATTCTAAATTATCTATTTATACCATTGTTAATATAAAAATACTAAGTTAAAGTATATACACATGATGAGTGCCACCATTTAGACCATTTATACATGTGTATAAGGAATCAATGAAAAATATTGATTCGTATGCTAAACATAATGTATGGAGGATTGGAGGTGTGATACAAAATGGAAAGTATGAATATGGATGAAAAAGTGCATAGAGTAATTATTAATTAAAAATCAATCGCAATTGGATAAAGATAGTTACATATCTATATAAGTATTATGTTGACGTATTGAAAAAAAAGAGAGTAGTAGGTAAACAATTTTTATTATTAGCTAGGAGTTTAATTTCTAAATAATTTTCAAATACAATAGCCTCTAAAAACATTAGCCCGTGCGGGAGCACGGGTTGATGGACTAGTTCCCTCAATTATTCTCCTTTGCCAAGAGGCCTAACTGCTCTGTCAAAACATTTGCCTCTAGCGATACAGAAAGGAACTTCCATTTGCCTCTCTCAAGTACTGCTGCCAATCAGCTAATGGAGCTCAATGGCCTAATGGATGGCATATCTCTCTCTGATAACAGCCAGGATGTTTGGCTCTTTTCATGGGGCTCTGAAATATACACTGCGAAGAAAGCTTACATCAAGCTTCTTGGGGCTCAACAATGTTCCCCCCTCTTCAAATGGATGCGGAAGTCATCTTGTAGGGGTAAACACAAGTTCTTTTTCTGGCTTCTCTTGAGGGATCGACTAAATACAAGAAACATGCTTTGTAGGAAAAATATGCTTCTGCCAAACTACAGTTGTGTGCTTTGCAACTCTAGCGCTGAAGAAACTGTTATGAACCCGTTCTTCTCATGTCCTTTCAGCCAGGCTTGTTGGGCCTTGTTACAAATCAATTGGGACCAGTGCGGCACTCAACCGCTTCGCCTAGCAGCACACCCCTGGACATGATCATTGCTGGTCGTCGTGATTTTGGTGCTCACATTTTCAGGGAAATTCTGATGATAGGCTGCTGGTGCATTTGGTGTCATAGAAATAGTATCATTTTTGACAATGGAACTCTCTCCTTGGCTGCTTGGAGAGTTCTGATGAAGCAGGAGGTTTCAATGGTTTTGATTAAGGCAAAGCCATCGGTCAAAGTGCCATTCTCTTCTTGGCTGAGTAGTCTGTAAAGTGTACTCTCTTTTTCTTTGAGTCTACGACTCACCCATGTAAATATTTTGTTCATATATATACAAAAAATAGGTAGGAGGCTACCCTGCTAACTTCGGTAAAAAAAAACCGAGCATGGAACTATGAAAAGTTACCTCAAAACCAGCATCAAATGGAAGGTGTGCAGCAGCTTCTTTAGCATTACCACTGAAATAACGACCAGAACTGAAGTTTACCTGAAATATATCATCAATATCTTCTGATGGATATGCAGTGGAGGAATAAAAACAGAAACAGTTGAAAATACCAATGCAAGGACTTACATCACTAGCATTTACACCAGCATATATTATTTTAACTAGAGCGCTGTGTGGTTCAATAGGTAATCTCAGGCGCATGCGCTCAAGCCTTGTAGCATTCCGAAAATTATGGCTGAGTGTGTGAACAACCCTACAGAAGCACCATACATATATGTAGAACTGACAGCACATTAGCCGATGGGAATGTAGTTCTAAATGGACCAACTATTGGTGTTATGATACCTCTCAAACATATTAAATTGATTAGTTATTGTAGGCAATACTTTACATAGATTTCCGAAACTACATTCATATCATGTTTAATGTTCTTAAAAATTTTGGTTCAAGCATAAATATGACAAAAATGAAGTAGCAGTGAATATTCTCAGCTATTTAGTCCGGCATTCTACTTGTAACAGTCAACCCAAGAACTATAAATGTTAAGAACAGAAACAGGGAAATTCCATAGGATGAAAAGGAACATAAATCAGAACATAGGATATATCCTTCACCAGCAATCCCTGGATGCAGTCATTGTTATTAACAAGATTCAACAAGCCATTAGAACAAGTATAAATGGAACGTAGAAGGACCACTTACATCTTCTGAAAGTATTCAGGTGTTTGGATGCTAGGAAATCTATTCTCTACCGATTTCCTTTGTGATTTTGAGGAATAAACAAGGTAGTTTTTTTCTTTTTCAGATGTTGGCCAATAAACCATCCCTTTCCGCTTAGATATCCAAAGACAAGCACCAGCCTTGCTCTCATCTTCTATTAGCTCAAATGCACCTAATCCAGACAAAAAAGGGGTTCTTTTCAGATAATATGGAAAGAGAAAGACTTCATAAAAAAATTTCTCGAACATGCAAGAAACATCATATGCAAATGCAATATATGTCAATATGGACCTTAAAATAGCACAGCAGTCCTTAAACTTGCATAGGTGTGTTTACTGGTTCCATGAATTTGAGGGCTGCGCTTGTACAAGGAAATCAAAGGAGGTAAAAAGCATATTTACCTGGAACACATGGTTGGCCTAGCAAAATTGATCCATTCTGGCAAGAAAATAATCTAACTAAACTATTCAATTCTTTATTCGTTGCAAAATTATTAAACCTACAGCTCAAATTCGAAACCAAAATTCTACAATTCAGGGGTCAATTTACAGTACAGGATACATGTTTCATATGCATGCATGAGTGCCCATATTTGATTTCATCAATTTAATCATCGCATCTCAATTGAACAGCGGTATACAGTTCTTCTAAGGCTCAATGGTAACCAGTTGTCATCATGACATGTCTATTATGGAAAAAACTAGACAATAAAGTGAAGCAAATAATTACAGCTTAACTAGGGAGAAATAGCTCACCTTTAACAACATCCTCCACCTTTAGATACCCACCAAGTGCATCCACAAGTACACGATTTACTTTTTCTCCCATATTAGTTTGGACAAACTGCATACATTAGTGCAACCTATAAATCTAAGATAAATAAGACTTGAAATATCATCATCCCAATTGCCCTTGCCCCTCCTGCAGCTAGCTGTGGAACATGCTTCTTTTTACAAGTTAGTTCAAGTTCATGTTCGTACAACTTTCACTTGAATGATTGTCCCTTGCCCTTGAGAACCCAGGTAATGAGCAGTCACACTTTCTGGTGAAATTGATATGTACTTTATAATGTCCATACGATTTTGTGTAGCAGAGGATACAGTACGCTCTACAGTACGATTGTCAGGTTAGTCCTGAACATTGCAGAACCTATCAGTATTTTTTCACAAGTTAATAAGGAATGTTAGAACAGTTTCAAAGTAGATGCAATGAATGCAAAATCAACGAGTGCAAGAAATAATTAGCCATATATGCCTCAAGTCATGCAAAATCTTGATACCTCAGGGCACAGTACATTGACACGAATGCCATGCCGCTTCAATGGGGCAAGTGATCTTGTAAACATAACCACACCCCCTACAAAAATGAAGTTTCAGGTCACATTGTGTACATACACGCCAAAAAGGTTTGTGAAGCCACGGTAATTTGGACCAAATCGAAAACTAATCAGTCTACGAATTCAAAGTCTTAGATAAATCCAAAACTGGTTTCATGTTCCAACTGCTCTGTTGCAAACACAATCAGCATATGGATAGTAAATCTGTCTTCCAGAATCAACAAACCTTTTGTCCCGCTATACACAGGTTCATAGCTCATAGGATATAGACCAGCAACTGAGCCAATATTTATTATGACACCAGGCTTCTTCTGGGATCGCATTACTTGAGTCTGTGATGAAAACAAACCCAACATTAGTAGTGCATATTTTCTTTTGGCAACAAACGAGCAAAGATAACTTGTATGAAAATTGTGTTTTGAAGTAGTGCAAAGTTGAAGAATTCAAAATTCGCAGATAATGCAAGGCAGATTTGCAAATTCTTGATTGTCACTGATCCAAAATTATATCCTGATTGCTCTAAATTGACAACAAGAACAGGTTATATTCTAAAAGAACTGTTACCTTTTAACCTTCAATAATGACAATAATATTGGAAAAGGACAAATACTACTTTTTATTGAATAACTGTATCAAAAGAAATTGAAATATATATGCATTTCATAATCACAAACAAGAAAGTGCAGACACGAGCAGCACTCACTGTTGCTGCAATTCTATTGTAGCAGTCGATGAGAGGCTTACTGCAATACGAGTACCATCGATAACGGCAACAAGGTTCACATTTACTGCACGCCTCCAAGTGGAAGTTCCATCAGATTTATCATCATAAACCAAAGATTTGTTGACAAATCCAGCACAGTTGATGCAGATATCTAGTCCACCAAATGTGTCCACATGTTTCCGGAAAGCAGCAGCAAGAGCATCTACATGAAAAACCAGTGTAAATCTTTAAGATCATGTCAAATATGGAAGGCAGGAGAAATTACAGTTCCAATGACCTTAGGCTCAAATTAACAATATTCTAGGATACAGAATTCAAAGATCTGACACGGAAGGTATGAATAGATCCCTGCGGCATACAATTTGATAGTGTCCCTGTGTTATGATCTTCCTAAATACATTTCTAAAGAACATCACGAGTGTTTGCTATTTGCTAACTTAATTCACATGATTTTCAGTCAGTGACCCTTGCATACAAGATTAATCTTCATCCCTTGCAAGAACTTACCTCCATTGGTGACATCGCACTTGATGAATATGGCAGATGGAACTCTAGCATATGCATGAATAAGTTTGTTTTCCTTCTGAACAATCGAAGCAACTTCTCTCCCATTTTCTTCGGAAAAATCGACGACGGTCACAAACACACCCTTCCTTGCAAGAGCAATGCAGAGCGCTTTCCCTTGAAAAACAAAAGGGAAGCTGTTAGCCAATGCATTATAAGGAATCTACAAAAACCGCTGCCCCCGCACAAAATCAAGCGTACCGAGAACGGAAGTACGGAACGAACTCGTGCTTTCAGCTATGATCCGAGCCTACGCCGAAGCGTGCGTCTACCTCACCCCAAGCGGCACTAGGTGGGTACACCACTGCAGGCTTGGGTGATGGTGAAAGGAGAGAGCATCGAATCCATGGCTAGTAGTAACTTCCGGCTGCCACCGGCGGCGGTGTTAGCACCACCGTATCCAGCCACCAATTGCGGCGGTCGTAGCAACGAGCACATCACCGGAGGAGAAAAGGACCCGAAAGGCCAAAGGCCGTGAGCCAGCCAGGCGACCCGACTACTACGACGGAGGGGAGCCCGTCAACGGAAAAAAAAAAACGAACAAAGCGCGCGAATCCTCGCTAAGGCCCGGCCCAACCCATTTACACCAGGGGGCGTTGCCGTTGCTCTTACTTACCGATGCCGGAGGCGCCGCCGGTGACGAGGGCCGACAAGCCAGGCTTCAGCTCCATCCCGCCGCCAGAGCCTCTGGCGGAGGACTCGTAGGTGACGGAGGTGGCGAGACTCGAGAGAAGCGCGAAGTGAGACGAGATGGGGCATGCGGACAAGGGAGAATATCATAGTAGTGCCCGGCCCGGCCGGGCGGTGGAGCTGCCGAGAAGCCGAGATGGGGACAGACGACGGCAACGAGGCAGCGCGCGGTGGTTTGCACGCCTCGGCCGGCTCGATCTCCACTCCACATGTTTATCTCCGTCATCTCGAGCTCTTTTCATCTGATGATTGATGAATTGATGATCAACCGTCAGTTGTAGGTAGTTATTCGAGCAAAAATGAGTGTGAAGGGTAATTTCTATTTGTTTTCAGGTGACATACATCATCTGTATTTCTAGAACCTTTTTTAAGCTTCATCTAAGACTGCATGTTGTTGTGTTGGATGCTACTATTCACACTTGCCATAGAATTAAATTTCTTGGGTTCGCACATTTTAGTCGATAATTTTCTAGTGCAGACATTACTGCAGTACTGCTGAGCCATCCGAGATACTTTTTTCACATGATGTACAAAAGCATACTTCCCCTGTAATAGCTATGTTTCATATGTGTTTTGAAGCATAGTACAACTAAAGGGTGTGTGTGAGATTTAATATCAGAGTTATTGGAATTTTTAGCACTCATATTTTTTAAAGCATGCATTTGGCTGTCTAAGGCATGAAGTCATTACCAGATTTTTTTTAAAAGGTAATGATCTGTACAAGATTTTTCAAAATGAAGCAGCACAATATGAAATCAGAGTTTCACAAGTGTGCAACAAAATGTAAATCAAACATTACAATACAAATTTTTATTGCTCACCCTCCCCTTAACTGAAATTATTCTCAATTTGGCAATGTATTTTTCTCAATCTGACTATTCTACTAGTTCAGTTAGCAAAATATAAATACTCACTATTCTGGTGGGGTTGTTAATGCATAAATATCCATTCAGATAAGAAAATATATTGTTTCAGCTACACAAGCATTCAACATATATATTTGAGACATTTAGCTTTTCAAATCATAATCTGTGTAAAGCTATAGTAAAATTCATGTCAGCCAAGGAAGCTAGATATGCAAACACTGTGTTTTGGAATGATATGGGTGATGATCCATACTTGTGTTTCATTAGCGAATATGATGATTGCTCTTTTAAACCCTTTTTCATATCTAGGTGACAGCCTGCAGAATCCTCTCCCCTTTTCTTCTCCATGATAGAAAATTGGTTTGCTTTTTACACCCAGATGAGCCTACGGATTTTACTAGTAGGCAACTTATGCTAAATTGACTTGCAATTCTTCATTTTAGTTTAGCATTTTTGTGTTCTCGTTTGAGCATATTTTGTATGCAGATGATTTGTCATGCCCATTATGGTTACTGATTTCATTTTTGGGCAACCTATTTTAAATCAACAAGTAAATTATTTATTCTAGTTTAGCAACTTTTATGTTCTTATTAAGCAATCTGTGTGTTATCATGATCTACCATTTTTATATTGATTTAACTCTTGTTTTGGTGCTTGGTGCAAGAGTGAGCTCACATAATGTTAATGTGGAGCCAATCCATGCTTTTTTGGTTCTAGAGAATGAGACATGAAGAATTGCTTTATATGTTTTTAGACTTGTCATTTTCAATTACGGTAGTGAATTGAATATGTGGACAATTGGGCATTTTGTAGAACTAGAGTTCATGATGGTGATGTTGACAGTGTGATATGATATAGTGTGAGTCAAGCAAAGTAGTGTTCTTTGTTAGTCAAAAAACCATTTTTAGGCAAATCACTGTTATTGGTTAGACACTATGGTAAGAGTTTGCTTCCACGTGATGCAGCTCTTCTTGATGTATCCCCTGATACTGATGTCCCTGCAAAAAAGGAGGAGCTATCAGTCTTTGTGAGGTTTGATATTTCTACTTTTTACCCCATGTTTTTGACATTTTATTCAGCATATGGAAGCAATATTTGCCCCTCCAACATGGTAGTTAAGGTTTTACTTTCATGTGTACACATGTTGTTTTGGAATTTGGATTGGTCCATTTTATATGTTTTAGGCAAATTAATGTACTTAGATAAGAAAGTATTGTTATTAGTTAGGCAAAGTACTGTTATTAGTCAGGTAAAGTATTATGTTTTAGTTAGGCATATTACTGTTCTTTATTTTATTCCATAGTAGCAGTTGGTTCTTATATTGTTTAGATTAACATAACCTTCTTGGTAGGCAAAGTATTATCATTTGAGATTATTTGAGGGGTCCTTCATGTTTTGTCAATAGATTAATAATGGTTCAAGTGTGGTGAATAAAATATATGGATTCGCTCGATTGCGTTTACTGGCATGCTTTTTTAAAATAGTATTCCTGTATATCTCCACACCTATTTATTTCCTTGCTACATACAAGCGCTCATGACCTGCATGTTTTAGCTCTTAAGGTTGTTGGATTCTTGTAAGCTTGGTGTTATGCAATTGTTTAGTGCAAGCTAATATAAATGTAATCTTTATTTGCTTTTGGCTACTGTTTCAAACATGTGTTGCTCGGCTGTACTAATTAAGTGCTTGCAGTTATTTACATCCTCAATAATTTAGTTCTTTTAAGCTTTATATCTGATGCATGTCTGATTAGTGCTAGCTGCAGTAGCACAGTAGTTATACTTTTTGAGGTATACACTGTAAACTTAGTGGTATTCTTTGTTAATAACAAATTGCTAGGTACTAATTTTATGCCACAATAGTTACCAATTTTTTAATTTTTTCAACTGATTTAATTGCAGTTATGTTTGTTCATCAGATCGTCACTCGGCAGCAGTGAAGTTGCAGCTCAACCTCGATTTGATCGTGCGCAGCTCAGTAGTAGTTGCAGTAGCTCTAATCTTTAGTTTAATTATTACGACAGTGGAGCAATCATGACTTTGTTCGTTAGTATTTTACATTGTGAATGTTTTAGTATCTAGATGGGTGAAAATGTCTTTGTTTATGTTCTAGTTTGCTTACAGTTTTCAAAGATTTGCTTTATGAGATCCCAAAAGTTGCTTTTTTATCGCAACTGTTCCGTTGAGCTAGCAGTATATTGAGATGGTAGAAAATGTCTAGAAGCAACCAAATAAGGAGGGGCGGTGGTGCATGTCTGGTTCTGGCGGGAAAATAGCCATTTCTGATCTGCGAGCTTTTTTGCCAGAAGTGTTAAGTGATTCTTCGGGTTTTGTTTCTTTTCCAAAAATGGAACGGCCGTACGGCCGGCCAAAATTACGAACGGCCGTAAGTTAGCCAAGTCCATTTATTTAACAATTTTTGAACAAGAAGGGTTATCTGGCAAAGTATCTCAACTATGCAAGTGTTAGCGCCTGCATGCCTGATAAGAAACGTTTTGCTATTCAACACCCAAGAAACGACTCTGAAGATAAATTTTGAAATTTGAATAATTTCAAATTGTGCATCCAGACAACCCAATCCCCCCCAAACACTACTACAACCGCCAGCCGCGGCCCATGTCGCTGCTAGGGCTGAGATGGAAACGGAAGCTCCGATCGTCGATGCCGACCCAAAGGATGTGCCGCCGGTCACATGCGCCGATCGCTACTGCGAGATCGAGGGCGGGAGCCACACACCAGATCAGACCACGGAACGGGGCCGCCGGAAGCTGGAATCGGAGGAGACCGCGCAGAGGATCCTCATCCGCATTTCCCTGCTGCTCGCGGCGGCCACGGCGGTCGTCCTGTGGCGCTCCCGCGGACAGCCACCGCTCGTCGCGTGGCGGCTCTCCTTCGCGCTCTGCCTCGGCTCGTGCACGTGGGCCGCCTTCTTCCTCACGGAGACCGCGGGCCGCGCGCTCACGTTCGCCGCCCGCGTCTCTCACGGCCTCGCGCTCGCCTGGTGCGCCGACGCGGCGCTGGGCCCCGCGATCGGGGTGCTCTCCGCGCACCTCGCCACCCACCTCGCCGCCGGCCTGCTGGGCTACGCGCTCGCGGAGCGCCGCCAGCGCGAGGGCACCGAGCTGTCCGCCGCCACCGTCCCCGTCGCGGCGGCGGACGACGAAGAGGAGGCGAGCAGGCAGCGCTTGCTGGGGATCGTCGCCTGGACCATTCTTTCCGTGCCGGCGGCGGGGGTCCCCGCCGGAGTGGCGTGGATCGTGTGGCACTCGGCGGGGTACCGAGTGGAGGAGCTCGTGCTGCACATGCTCATCCTTCTCCCGATCGCATCTATATATGGCATCCTCGCCGTGGACATGATGCGGCTAGGCGGCAACCTCGTCGACCCCGAAGGCTTCAGCTGCCTTGCCTTCTACTTCACGGTGGTGTTCATACTGCGCCTGTTCTTGTCCGAGGCTCTGGGCGACGTCGCGGCCATGGTCATCACTGCGCTTTTCGGATACTGCCTCTGCGTGTATGCTACCTTCAAGAGGATCATGAGGTAAGTGCTACACTGGATGATGAATTCACAGGCTATTTTGCGTCGAGTCTGATAGGTTCAATGTGGCCGTACAGGTTGGATGCGCCGGTTGAAGCAAAGCTGGAGATGCTGATGAAGCGCAACCCAAGCTGCCCAAGGTGTTTGTGTGAAGTAAAGGTGTAGGGCATTTTCTTCCTCAGCCAGAAGGATCCTTTTTTTCTCGTTCATGCATATTAACCTGGTTTAGTTTTTACTGCTACTGCAATCTTAGTGGCTAACTGCTGGGGCGGTGGATGTACTGCTTTGGATGCTAACTCCCTAAATTCTGGTTGTGAGTGTTGGGGCTTGACCACCCGAGGCAGTTTGTCAAGACCTTAAATTAGGCTGTTCTGCAACAGAGACACCAGAGATAGTAACACAGAAAGTCAGACATGGTCCATGCTTGACATGCAAAATCCTACCCAGTAAAGGCGGGTGGCCTTCATGGTTCGAAGTTGATTCCAGTTCTCTCCCACAACTGACCAGGACAAGAGAGCTTTAGATGAAATTTTGGGTTGGTAATTTACTTAGAACGCTGCCATTTGCTGAACATCTTTCCATTCCAGAATCAGTCATCATTTCCTCATCGATGCTTAGAATGATCCAAGAATCTGGCAGAGACACCATTTTATCCAAGACAAGTTTTACACACAAGGTGGAATTGGAACAATAGCCCACGGTTGCACAGATCACCTTGTGCCAATAGGATCCTAATCTCTCTGGGATTATAAACAGATCTCTGTGGATGACAATACACGTCATTGTCCATAGGTTATAGCTTAGAAACAACCTGACTGTATGATGGATCGATGCACACAACGACCTGAAAATGATCCAAGTGGAAATTTGTAAGTCGCATCAAATAGACAGGAACAGCTTCTACTGCTGTTTATGGAACTGGTGCTACCTTGCCAACACTCTTGCCAGAATGAAGATATTCTACTGCATCTGGCACCGAAGCAACACCCAGGAACATCTTGGGGTCTAGGGAAACCTGTTGTGTGTGGTATGGTAGTGTGACATGAAAAGACAAGTTAAAAAAAGGAAAAACGAATAAAAAAAGAATAAACTTAAAATTATCCCATGAATTTATGAACCATCATTGGGTAAAATATTTGAGTGATGTAGTTGTGTTGTTATTTCTGTTTTCCTGGACATACTAGCGCATTGTTATAACTTATAACTATGAAGCATACCTTCAGCTTTCGAGAGGCATACAGGTCAAAAACTTTGTCAAGATGATCTTGCCACAGATGAGCATACTGAACAAGGAAAAATCCAGCCTGCAATCGCAATGGAAAAAATTCAAAGTTTGATAGAGCATACTTAAGAAGTTATTAACGGATTCAACATCTATCAATGCAGCTCAATCACTGTCCCATGCAGTTTCTTTATTTAAGATGCATTATAAGTTTATAACCTAGATTTAGATGGAGATATTTCTCTCCTATAAAAAGGGATTGCTTGCCTATTGCTATTGCATCCTGAATTTGCAAAGTACCGACGAAAACGTGAATATATCATGTAGGCTCTAATTTATCCTGAATTTGCTAATGGACATCACATTTTTACTAGTACAGCAGCACATCATGTCATGCAGGGATCACATAGGCAGGACCAGCACAGATCTTCACCAAGATCAGGCCCACATTAGCTGTTCCACAGAATCAGGCTTGATAAGTTGATCCTTCTATCCAAAGTTCAGTTAGGCAATTAATTGGATAATAAGGCAGCAGCCCAGGATGTCATGAGATTGTACATCCTGCTATATTAACATACTGCCTCTACTATCATTAGGAAGCAATAAAGATTAACCCATCCCCTCACAACAATTCTCTACTTCTCATCAACATCCTCACGTGCATCATTCTCAGTGACATCCCAGTCACAGGCAGGAAACTAGACAAGGATTGGTCAGCTACATTTTGCAGTCACAGCTATCCATTGTATTCCTTGTCCCAGGGGCATGATACATTCAGTCGATGTGCATCTCAAGGCGTTTTTCTCAAACACGCAGGAGAGCTGCGTATCAATATATTAAGAAGAGAAGGGTTTAAAGAAACCCAAAGTTACAGCACAGGTTTTTGTTTTGGGCAAACCTGTACAAAAAACCCCTAAACTATCTGTTATAGGAACCTTTTTTCTAAAGCACCAAGACCTAAACTAGACCACAGACCCCAACTGCTCTTGTGAGGGCACTAGGGCGAGGAGATAAGAAATTCCTCGAGCCCCGGCTATAGTCCATAAACGCAGCTCCTCTCTGATCACATCACAGACTCCATTCAAGTCAGGTGGAACTCCATCGAACACAACGATTGCGATGGTTCCAAACTGA
Organism: Setaria viridis; assembly: GCF_005286985.2. NCBI lineage: Eukaryota > Viridiplantae > Streptophyta > Magnoliopsida > Poales > Poaceae > Setaria > Setaria viridis. The sequence goes on along the minus strand of NC_048264.2, from coordinate 32,237,264 downwards.
CCATGCACCCAGAATGATGATAGAATTTAGCCCTTTCCTGACCTGTCCTGATGCTCTCTCACTCACCTTTTCCCACCAATCATCAAAGGAAGTTTCATCAGGTTGTGGGGCTAGAATCTGCAAGCCCACACTTTGAAGCAGTCTGAACCAAACTTGCCGGGTGAAGACGCAAGAAACGAGCAAGTGATCAATTGTTTCATCCATTTGGTCACAAAGAGGACAGCGTTCAGGATGTGGGAGACCCCTTCTGGTAAGTTGGTCGACAGTCCGACACCTGTTGTGTGCAACCAACCACATGAAGAATTTGCACTTGCCCGGGGCCCAACTTTTCCATATCCTCTCACAAGGCCTAAAGCAAGTGGACCCAATAAACATAGTCTCATAAGCAGATTTTGCTCAGTACTTTCCTGTTGCCGAGAATTTCCATATGTGAAGGTCCTCAACTTCTGGCTGCAGCAATAATTCTGAGAGGAGCTCCCATAAACCAAGGTATTCTGATAGAACAGCTACTGAAAGCGCCCCCCTTATATCTGAAACCCATTGTCTATTAGTGAGAGCCTCATAGACTGTTCTTTTCTTGGCCCGGCTGGCTATTGCTCCATACAGATGTGGTACCAACTGGTCTAACCTCTGGCCATGAAGCCACTGAAGAATGGACTTGGATGGGGAAAATTGCCCATGGTTTCTCTGGTTCAGTTTTTTGCAGCCATAGCCATCTCATCCTGAGGGCCCATCCCAAATTCTGCAGATGAGAGATGCCAAGACCGCCCAATTCAGGAGGTCACGTGACTTAGGCCAAGCAACCAGGCAATGGCCTCCTTTTACCTCTTTCCTTCCTCTCCAAAGAAAAGCTCTCCTAATCTTATCAATTGCTTTGAGTGCCCAAGGCGGTAGATCCATTGCCATGACCAAATATATCAGCATTGATGTGAGCACAAACTGTACAAGGATTCTTCTCCCAGCCCTGGTAAGTAAATCAGCTTTCCATCCCAGTAGCTGTTCTGCAATTCTGTCAATAATGGGTTGTATTTGGGATCTTGTAAGCTTGCATAAGGAGAGTGGCACTCCAAGATATTAGCAAGGAAATTCCAGCAGCTGACAGGGGAGATGTTCACTTATTACTACCTTGTCTTTCTCTAAACATTGTATGGGTAAAACACTGCTCTTTCGACATTTGTTTTCAGGCCAGATGCTTCCCCAAAAAGCTGTAGAATGTCTAATGTGACTCCAATGTCACTGGCAGAAGGTCGAAGGAAAATTACCACATCATCCGCATATAGAGAGATCCGGTGTACATCTCAAGGCGTCAGTCCATATTATGGGCATATAGAAATTTCAACCTCTAATAGGTGTGCATTGAACGAGTATAGCCATTCTCTCTGCTAATTATGCACTTTGCTTTTTAATTAAATATGGAACCTCTCAGAACAAATCGAATGTTAAACCTTATTTGATGATCTGGCTCCATGAGAATCTAAGCTGTAGGGTGTTCTAAATGCGATAGATACATTGTCTACTAACAGAATTATTTAATGAACATCAAATATCAATGCAGTGCATGCTAACTAAAGAAGTTTGGTGACACATACCACAGTTTGACTTTTAGCTAGAATTTTCTCACATAATCCAGTGTAATTCTTTGGCTTCCACCCATCCTCTCCTTGATACTGAAAACACCGTAGTTACAAATATTCAGGTATAAGCTATAAAATCTTAATAAAAACACTATTACAACGAAAACAGGATAATGACCAAAACCAATTCAGAAAGGTGTCAACAGAACCACAATGATTAGGTAAACTCCAAGTCTCCAACTATTAACCGGATGCATAATGAGCAAATTCTTCATTAACACTAAGCACATTTCAAAAGATGCCAGGAGTTTATTCTTCCATCAAATAAAAAAATATGCAAGAGTCACAAGCACCAAGTCGTCAGCTTCAATTTTCCTAAAAGCTCTGAATGGTGAAGCGCAGAACAATTTTACATGTTCACCCTCAGATGTTACCACTCTCAAATCACAATATACAATTAAAGACATGGAGTTCAGGGGCTACCAGAATTACCTGGGAGATCATACCAATTACAATGAGATGCCCATGGACTGCAAGTGCATTCAAGCACAAGTCGAACATTTCCCCACCTACAGATTCATATATGATATCTACACCTCTTGGAAACTCTTTCTTCAGAACCTGAATTCAAACATTTAATGAGCGCATTGAAGAAAACAAACAAGGGATCAATTTAAATGGCTACAGTCCCTTGAGAGTCCAAAATGATTAATGATAATATCACAAATCTACGTAACTTATAGTTTCTAGAGAAACATTTGGAAAGGTTACGCTAGTTTAAGGACAACACGACTTCAAGATTGAATTCCTGCAAACAGAGGTAGGACAAAACCAAGCAACAGAAACATATTGGTTACAAAATAAACATGGCGGCATGGCGCATTTATGCCAACACGAGGATGTGATATCTCAGACACTTGACACATCAACCCTTCCATAGTAAAATCAAATTCTGTTCAGTGGATGTAAAAAAGGCCAATCTGAAAAATTGAAACAAGAACTCACATATTTGATGCTTTCATTTCTGTAATTGATAACACGATCAACTCCTAAGGAAGCCAGAAGTTCAGCCTTACTTTCACCTCCACATGTGGCAATAACCTTGTTGCCTGCTAGTTTCGCCAGCTAGTGAAGATATGAAAAGAAAAATCCAAATAAGGATATGTATTTTCTTAGAGTTCAGAGTTCAAAATCAATGGTTGCTTAGAGTAATATGTATTCCCTTCGATCACAAATGTAAGTCCACTACCACATCGACACATCTCAATTGAAACTTTGGCTAGCCAGAGTTATAAAAATGTATTATTTTAAATGAAATAGTTATATATTATAAAAGTATATTTCATAATGGAGAAATGTCAATCTTATGTGTCAATCCATATAAATTTTAGATATTGATGGTTGAAGTTAAAAAATGACTTAGGACAAGCCTAGATGGACAAGAACTTATATTCAAGATTGGATGAAGTAGACAGGAAAACGGAACCAAACATGACAACCTTGCCCATGTCATAAAATATCATGCTCAATGCTCAATCCAGTAAAAAGTGCATGTAAGTTACCAAAGTACGTCCCTAAGAGCTAGTTAACTATGAAAGAGAAATTAGACGAGACTAAAGGAAATAGTTACATCAAAACAATAAATCATAGTAATGATATCAACACGGTATCAGCTCACCTGAACGGCAAATTGTCCTGTTCCACCGGCAGCTGCAGTAACTAATACAACTTTCCCAGATGTCATTTGGCCCGCCTAAAGCCAGCAAAAATCAACCGAATCAGTCCAGGATGGAAAACAGATATACTGTAGAGGAGACAAAGAAAACAAACATGAGTTTATATTAAGTAAACCTTTTCAAGACCAATTGAAGCAGTCAGTCCTGATGTCAACATAGCAACAACCTCCGGGTCTGGTCTTGGCACTGGAAGAAGATGTTTGGCTGGAACCTTCACAAGAAAAAAAAAAGGCAAATATAAAAATCATTAGTGATAGACAAACATATCAATATTCAAAATTCAATAAGCTGGACATGATCCATTTCAAGAAGGACGGATGCTAGTAGGTAAATTTGTTGCATAATGGAAGGGCATAAAATGCAGCACCTGCATGAATTCAGCATAGCTTCCAAAAGTCATAAGGGCCACAGGAGTGCCTACTTTGATATGCTTCACTGAATCTCCAACAGAGGCAACAATTCCCACACCCTGCATACATTTAACTTCCTCATAAGAAAAAAAGGCAAAAATATTAATGAGGAGATTGTAATTTAAAGGTGAAAAGAATTACACCAAAATTATTCTGAGTTCACTGGAGGACTATACAGTAACTTGATTGAGTATCATAATGCCTATACAGAAAGTGGCAAATGACACACCTATGAAAGTGATAGTATTATTGAATTATAAGATAGGATGTGCAGTCACGTTTTGATATAAGTATATAGCATTATATTGTCTGATTTTCCCTTTTTATGGGCCAATTATAGTTTATGCCATGATGCATTTGACCACATGGTTTATGCACATGCTATGTCTACTTTTTCAAGTGAACTACGTGGAGTCATAACAATAGAACTGTTAACTTCCCGCTGTCAGTGAGATCATTTCTACAATTTTCTCTCAAAAACTATCAGTGGCATTGTTATGCTTGGGAATTTTATGGTATAAGAATGATAAGTTGCCACAGAGTACAACATCTCAAAAGCACTATTCGATATTGAGAATGCTATTAGAATGGACATGAAAGCATCAATTACCTCAAAACCAGCATCAAATGGAAGGCGTGAAGCAGTTTCTTTAGGATTACCGCTAAAATAACGTCCTGAGCTGAAGTTTACCTGCACAAGGCCATTAGATCGTCAAAAGGTTAACTGATGGGCATCATGCATCAAAAGAAAAGCAGAAAATAAAATGCAAAGACTTACATCACTAGCATTTACACCAGCATATATTATTTTAACCAGAGCACTGTGTGGTTCAACAGGCAATCTCAGTCGCACACGCTCAAGTCTTGTAGCATTGCGGAAATTATGGCTGAGTGTGTGGACAACTCTACACAAGCATCAATATGAAATGGTCATTAATAAAATAAATGCAATTTTGAATACCCCCACAAATTTTCAAGCCTGTATCTGGCAGGCTATTGCTGTTAAAGAGGACTTTTCTGATGAGTGAAATGTGATAACTGACAGGCAATATAGAGTTCAAAACTCAGCTTTTGTAGAAAACAAACCTACTAGATGTCATGCGCTGAAGACTAAAAGAAACGCAAAAGGAGAAAAAGAAGGGTGGTAGATCTCATAAGATCAAAATCATCAATTTGTCAGCTTGTGTAAACAATAGAGGCACATCTTTCCAGCCAAGCCAATGCTGTAACGCTATGAGAAGCGTGGAACCTAAAGGTGTTTAGTTTCTGTTTAAGTGGCTGAATCAGTGTCTTGAGTCTTAACTCATGATAGAAGTGCTAGAACAGAAAAGTCAACTAATGTGCTGGGGCTAGTCAGGCAGCTTATATCTTCTAAAAGAAAGAAACATAACATATCAAGACTACTTACATCTTCTCAAAAAATTCAGGTGTTTGGATGCTGGGATATATGTTCTTTGTCAGCATCCTTTTCGACTTGCTGGGGTTTACCATATACTTTCTTTGTTCTTCTGGTGTTGGCCAGTATTCCATCCCCCGTCGTTTCGTTATCCAAAGGCAAGCACCAGCCTTGCTCTCATCCTGTATAAGCTCAAGTGCACCTGAGGCAAAAAAAAAAAAGGTTTTGAATACAAGAGAACGAGAAAACATCTTATGCAAAAGATATCATTTTAAAGATCCCTCAACCATATCTACCATGGGACACCGTTTGGTAACCATCACTTTCTACAGTTCTCAAGCTCGGAAACCGAAGTGACTTATTTTTTTGACCGAAGTCAATAGGGGAAGCCCCAACCTATTTTTCATTTTGTTTTATTCCAGACCCATTAATTCGCTCCCACAGGGAGTGGAGCCCAGGCCAGCTGGATGCTACTCAGGTGCTCTAACCATTAGGCTAGAGGCCCTTTCCCAACCAAAGTGACTTATTAATGCAAGTTTAGCAACCTACCATCTACTTTATTGAATTTAGATCAGTGCATTCACATGTTTTACAAGAAAAAATGTCAACAGATGTTTGTGTTCAGGTTGATCATAAAAACACCCTATCTCATATAATATGAGAAATTTAGGACAGTTCCTCAGAGGCTTGCAGTAACATGTACTAACCATAGCACATAATTCATGGTAAAACACACGAGTCGTGTAACACTTCGTTACGGCTTAACAAGGTATAAAATGATGTACCATTAACAACATCCTCCATCTTCAAAAAACCACCAACAGAATCTATAATTTTGCCGCTCATTTGTTCCCCCATATTTGTTTGAACATACTGCATAATCAGTAGATCACAAGATCAATTCAAAATATAATAATAAACCAACCTCATATTTGTCCCTTCTAGCTGTTAATCATGATTCATCAGAAAAGATGATAGTTTCTACAAATTACAGAGATCAACATATCTGACCCACTCTGTAGGACAAGAAACTTTTTGCAGTGTCCTACAGACAGGTGGTTTTATTTAGTGTCCTATAGACAAACCCCTTGATTTTAATTAATATTGTGATCTTGTCCACACCAGTTTGCCTCTAGAATTACTCTCACTGGTGGGGATCAGAGGTATTGATCTCAGCAATTTTCCTTAAGATAGTGACCAGTCACACTAACTGGTCAATCTTTTAAGCTTGTCTATTAGTGTGAATCCATGAAATGTAGAACACAGTGCAGAATTGTTGAATTATTATTTTTTGAAATACAAAACCTAGAAAAACTTACAAGGTTAGGAATAAAATGCATACACAATACTGCAACAAAAAGCAAATATGCAAATTATAGGACAAATGATAAATATTTGCATTCAGTAATGCAGGTTCTTAATACCTCTGGGCAGAGCACATTGACACGAATACCATGGCGTTTCAACGAAACAAGTGATCTTGTAAACATAACCACACCCCCTGCCAAGAAAAATGAATTTTAAGGACACAAATCCACAAATAAATAGCCATAGTTAATATCCAAATTGACCTAGTATTGCAATCTTAATTTGCTGACCAGAAAGAGGGAAGAAGAAAAGGGTATATGGGATCATATACCTTTTGTCGCACTATATATGGGATCAAAAAACATAGGATAAAGGCCTGCCGCTGAACCAATATTTATTATGACACCAGGTTTCTTTTGCGATCGCATTATTTGACTCTGATGATTAGAAATTAAACCATTAGTCATTTGAATGTGGCATTTGTGACAATTAATAACATGATTCAAGATAGTTGGACAAAAATGAAGAAATGAATCTAGAACAAAAGGCAAGCCTGTTTTGCCTATTGTAATTTATCCAAAATGATATCCTACTTCTTGCTCTTCAGGAAACCCTGAGGACATGCTAAATGTAACAAAACTATTACTTCCCTGAATCAAAATAAAGTTATATTTTGGGATGAATGCAGTTAAACTTTGTTAAATAATGGCTATCAGTGTATCAAGAATATGTTTAGGAAAATATGTTTACAAATACATAACTAGATATAAAAACATTGCATGTCAAGATGTGCATCAACAAGTCATAATATGTAACTTTTACTGGCACCACAGTTGCACCTTGGTAACCATGTCGCTGTAAAAAATGATACTTATTTTCTCTAGTGTTATCCAATAATAAAAGCAAAGAAAGGTCAATCCAAAGATTTTATCTTGAAAGTATTGTATCAACAGACAACATTAACATAGGTGCACTTTTTAATCATTTGATATCTACATGTCTAAAAATAATAAAGGCCGCACAATAACAGCAATTACTGTTAGTACAAATTAACAATTTGAGTTACTGAAAGATCAAATTGGCAAATATTTTCCAACAATTAACAGTAGACTTACTGCAATGCGAGTACCATCAATAACAGCAACAAGGTTCACATTTACAGCATGCCTCCATGTTCTAGCTCCATCAGATGTATCATTGTAAACTAGTGGTTCATTGGTAATTCCAGCACAATTGATGCAGATATCTAGTCCACCATATGTTTGTACATGTTTCTCAAAAGAAGCAGCAAGATTATCTGCATATCAGTTATCAAATAGTGCATCTTTAAGATCATGGCACATCTGAAAGTTGTGCTTTCAGTTAACATTTGAAAGTCTAAAACTCTTACCTGCATTACTAACATCACATTTAATAAATATAGAAGATGGAACTCTAAGATCTCTATGGAATTTGTTATTTTCCTTTTGAACTAACGTAGCCACTTCTTTTCCATTTTCTTCTGAGAAATCAACAACAGTCACAAATAAACCCTTCTGTGCAAAAGCAATGCAAAGTGCTTTCCCTGAAAATAGAAAAAAAAAACCCAGTTAATACATTGGAAGGTATCTACATAGCCTGTTGTATTGAAGGGATACGTTTAACCCAGAAGAGGGAGCAGAAGCTAACGTAAAATTCTCCTCACATTAAACTAAAAGTCTAAGATCTAGATGATAATTAGTGTAGTACCAAGCCTATTCATAATTATTAGCTAAGAGTACAATCTGATTCTATGGTCAGATTGAACATATGGGCGCTAATTCGATCTAATATTACTGGCACTTGCCAGCTTTCAGTTCGGTTTAAACTACCCGCTACTTGCAGATGCAACCTTGCCATCTGGGACTTGCCAATTACATGCCAGCTTCCGGAAAGTTTTGAGTCTTTGGTTTTGTTGTGGACGGATTGTTGCATGGCATGGCTGCATGTTACCTAACATGTAGTACCAAACTAAGCAAAAAAGGAACTCTATTAGGCAAATTTATTCAAGCAAACCTGCAGTTTGAACTTTGAAGCATAATATATTGCAAGCAAAGCTTCTCTCACCAGCACTATGCTACCATAATTGGCAGACTACACCAATAGTTGGCAGATCATTCTGATACAGTATAATTGCTAATGCTAGGTACCAAATCTAATGCCTATACTAGAGGAGTGCATGCTTGGACTTGCTAGGTGTGGGGGACTGCCCGTTCCTGCTACAGTAACATCTCGTAACAATGCTCTAGAGCCCTTTCTTAGTGTGTACGGTCACAACAATCATCGCAGATTAAGAATGCGGTGCAATGTTCAGAGTTCACTTTTAGCTCCGTCGGAATGTACAGTTAACCCGTTGTTGTTGTACCATAAGGAGTACAGCGCTGCCCAACAATGTTAGGACTGACGAGTGACGACCATCGCCTAATCCATAGGTTTCCAGAAAAGCACCCGTCACCTCCAATTCAAGTGCTACACCGCATAATTCGTACCCTCTCCCTCCCCATTTCCCAGTTCCCACAAGTCAACGCGCAATAATGCATCCCCCAGGTCGTCGGAACGGAATCGGCCCCTTCGCACAGGCTAAACTAAAGCGGGCACGGCGCATCAGGACTCAGGAATCAGCAGCACTCAGAGCCGGAGACGGAGAAGCGGCGCTGCATACCTATGCCGGAGGCACCGCCGGTGACGAGCGCCGACATCCCGGGCTTGAGCTCCATCTCGCCCGCGGGGAGGAGCTGCTGCCGATGAGTCCGACTCTCTCGCCCTCTACCCTGCGACGGACGGAGATCGCGTGCAGTCGCTACTGCGACCCTAAACCCTGCACGCGAGTCGGAGAGAGAGACGAGGCCGAACTGAGTGGGAAAGGAGACGAGGCCGGCCTCGTTTATCTCGTGGCCGTGTCGCTTCTCGGTTCTCGCTGAATCGCTGTGCCGGTTACGGGGGCGTTTGTTTCCGCTTATTTTCCGCTTACCCGTGGAAACAAGTTATAATCCCACCTAAATATCCCGTTTAATTTTCTCTTCCCACCCAAACTGCTTAGCCCACAATCCAGAATACAACGTGGACTTCGATTTCCCATGACGCGGCCTGGAGGGCGCTTAGCCAGCAAGCGAACCAATTTTCCCCCACATACCCCTCCTCTCCACTGACACCCCTACCCTCCGACCCCCGCACCTCCATTCGCGACGCGCCTCTGCCGCACGCGCCTCCGCCTGCTGTGCCAGCTCCCCCAGCTGTGCCACCTCCCGCGCGCCAGCTTGCCACCGCCGCATCCGTGGCCTCCGTGTCCCTGCTCACCGCTCAGTCCTACCATCCCTCTATCCAGATCTGAGCCACCGGCTGCCGTCGTTCCCCGCAGGCGTCCGCGATCGGTCTAGTGGTGCCCATTCGGCCTCTTGTTCGCCTGAAGGCCACACCAAGCTCCTCCGAAGGCGACGCTTTCCCTCCTGTTGCATTTGTATCCCTATCCTCCCAAGAGCAAGGTAAAATTTCTATCACTGGATACACTAAAATAGATGGATGCAAAGTAGTATTCCTTGGTCTAATTGCTTCTCAGTACATTCAAATGGATTGCTCAAATGGCAGATGGATAGTTGCATAGTAGTAGTTCTTGATTTATGCTGCACTCAGTACTATGAAATGGATTGTTGCTCTCAGTACTATGAAATGGATTGCCGCTCTCAAATGGCAGATGGATAGCTAGTTCATTAATTTTATTGCTTGTTCATGATCAGTAACCAAGACTGTAGTTATATTTAATTGTACAATATTGTAATTATATTTTAGATGGAAAAGTCATCAATGGTTGTGGCAAAATGGGATTTATTTGTCGTGAAGGCTTTTAATGACATTTGTGTGGAAGCAGTCCTTGCTTTTAATCAGCCGCAGCAATGTTTGAATGCGGTGGGATATGCAAATCTTGTTAGAAAGTTTTATGAGCGTACCAAGAGGCCATACAATGGAGGGCAAATGAAAAACAGGTGGGATATACTGAAGAAAATGTATACCTAACAGAAGACTTTGAACTTGAGAGCAATCGGATTGGGAAGAGATCATTGGTTGTATTGTGGTTGATGATAAATGGTGGGAACAATAGAATGCGGTGAGCCCACTAACACTCCCATCAGAGATAGTTCACATACACTTGTTTGGTTTCAACATAATAGCATGTTGTTTTGGTTATATTTTATAGGCTATGCAAGACTGTGTACGGTTCAAAACAGCCCCACTTGAGTATGAGGATCAGATGCGAATCATGTTTGAAGCTGTCATTGTTACAATGAGACTTCATATGTTCCAAGTGGTGATGGCAATGTTAATCAATATGATGTTGCTAATGCTGAGGCAACAGTGATAGGGAGGCACCTATTGCCCCAACAAGGTCTGAGAGGAGAGCTAAAAAAAGGCCAGCTCCTAGTTCCCCTAAAGGAAAGAAGAAGAAGACTTTTAGAGACCAGTACATGAAGCGTTTGGTCGATGCATATGAGTTGAAAGCTCAAAGTAGTAAACATTCAGCTACTTCACAAGTTGTTGATCACGTTAAAAATGAGATTGAAAATATGTTGGATCAAATCATCAAGGATGGGGCTGAGGAGGGGAGTGACAAACACTTCTATACCACACAACTTCTTAAAAAAAAGGAGAACCGTGATGTGTTCATTACATTGAAAACATCAAATGGGAGGTTACTGAGGAGGGCTTGGAGATAAGGAAGGAGCACTAGGATTTTGCATTAGTGTGTCATTTCTCTTTCATTTCCTTATGTTGTGTGAGACATTATTTCATTCTCCTAAGTATGTTGTGTGAGACATTATTTCATTTTTCTAAGTATGTTGTGTGAGACTTTGTACCATTTATCAGTTGTGGTGTACTAATAGAAATTCATCTGATCTGGTTAGTGCTTTTTGATAGGCTTGCATTTTTTAATGAGTACCTCTAGTGCGGCTAGTGAATGTGAAGGCAACAATGACTCTGATCATACCATGGATGTTGGATGAGTCTGATGATACTGATGATGATTATATAGTGGCAATGCTTGGTCTGAACTACATGACATCCTCGGTATGAACAAGAAGAAGATTACTACTACGATACCAAGGATGAGTGGAATCCAATGGGTTGAGTTGCAACTATAAGATTCAGTGGAGTGCTTTAACATGTTCAGAATGAGAAGGCCAATTTTCTTAAGCCTTCATGACACCTTGGTACAAGATTATGGAATGAAATTAAGTAGACAATTTTGTAGCAAGGAAGTATTAGGAATGTTTCTATGGGTTTGTAGTGCACCTCAATCTTTTAGGCAATGCAAGAATAAATTTGGTCGCTCGTTAGAAACTGTCAGTACAAAATTTGAAGAGGTTCTTGAATCTGTCATGAGATTAGCTTTTGACATTGTGAGGCCTAAGGACCCACAATTTCCTGCGGTTCATCCTAAACTACAAGAAGTAAGGTTCTGACCTCATTTCAAAGATTGCATAGGAGCAATAGATAGTACCCATATACCTGTAATTGTGGCATTAACTGATCAACCGAAATACATTGGCCGGCATGGATATGCTTCACAAAATGTCATGTCGGTACGTGACTTTGATATGTTGTTCACATTTGTTGTCACTGGTTGGTCTCGTTGTGTCCATGACACTCGTATATTATTGGACACACTTCTCACATACAAGAAACAATTTCCACTTTATTTTCCAGGGAATATTTGCTCATTGTGATATAACATATAAATGTAACATGCAGGCAAGTATTATCTTGTTGACTCTGGATATCCTAATAGAAAAGGATTTCTTGCACCTTACAAGGGACAGAGGTATCATATTTTTGAATGGCAGCATGGTCAGCATCCGGTGGGATCGAAAGAAGTGTTTAATCATGCATATTCATCCCTTAGAAATGTAATTGAGCCATCATTTGAAGTTCTAAAGATGAAGTGACGCATTCTCTTGAATTTGTCTAGTTATCCAGTTAACAAGAAGTTTCCAAAATTATAGTTGCTTATATGGCCCTTAACAATTTCATTAGAGATAGTGTCGTACATGATGTGGATTTTTAAGAGGATTTTGAGGAAGATGATGCAATCCAACCCAACCTAGCACAAATGGTGGTGGTGCTTTAGGAGATGACATGGATATGGATGCATTGCATGATACTATTGCTGTCGCTACGGTTTCGTGATTTGTTGTTATACCCATCACGAATGTTTCCATACTAGACCGATCTATCATATAAATTTCATATTATTGTAATGCAATTTCTATTTAACAAACTCCAGAGACATTAGAATTATTATCTTCTCGTATTCACAACAAAAATGAGCTATTGTCAGCCTCAGGGGCATTCAGGTCATTTTACCAGTTAGGACTGACAATCGACACAAAATAATCAGGATTGCCAAACACCCAGCTTATTTAGACAGCAGATTCTTCAGACATACTTGCCAGATAAGCGGTTCTAGAAAAGCGCATACAAACAGGGCCATTATGCGTCGAGCAAAAAGTTGGAGATGCTGAAGAAGCAGCCCGTGCTGCCGATTCAGCGAAGGTATTTGTGAAGTAAAAGTACAAGTGAAACGGTGTAGGATATATTCTTGCTCAACCAGGATCTTTTACTTTTTTCTCATTCATGCACATTAACCTGGTTTAGGGGGTGTTTGGATCTTTAGTCCGGACTAAAATTCATGTCACATCGAATATTCGGAAGCTAATTAGGAGGACTAAATATGAGTTAATTATAAAACTAATTACACAGATGGAGGCTAATTCCCGTGATGGATCTATTAAGCCTAATTAATCCATCATTAGCACATGTTTACTGTAGCACCACATTGTCAAATCATGGACTAATTAGGCTTAATAGATTCGTCTCGCAAATTAGCCTCCATCTGTGCAATTAGTTTTGTAATTAGTCTATGTTTAATACTCCTAATTAGTATATAAATATTCGATATGACAGGAATTTTAGGAGCTCCTAAAGAACCAAATGGGGTCTTAGTTTACTGCTATTGCAATCGTAGTGGCCAACTGCTTTGGATGCTAAACTCCCTAAATTCTGGTTGTGAATATTGACATTTAAATTACGCTGTTCTACAACAGACACCAGAGATAGCAACACAGAAAAGGTCCACGCTTGACATGACAAGTTATGCCCAGTGAAGACGGCTGGCCTGCATGGTTCAAAGTTTTGTTTCCAGCTCTCTCCCGCACCTGAGCAGAAGTCCGGGACAGGAGAGATTTGGAAGAAATTTTGGGTTGGTAATTTCCTTTTTTTAATCGACCGTGCCTTAGTACGTGTACGTATTTCATTAGGAGGAAAGCAGTTTACACATACAATTCTTGATGCAGCCAAACAGGATTGGACCAACACAAGAGCACAAATGACTAAAAGTAGAGAAACAATGAAAAGAGAGTACAACCAAACTCACAGCCGATAGCAAGAAAAGAGAGAAGAACCCACACAACCAAGCCAACAACGACCAACACACCTGAACCTGCAATGGGGTACACTGATGACAAGATCACCCAAAGGTAGCCCACACACAACATAGATGGCAAAGCATCCACCAAGCATCACCCATGGCAGCAAAGTATCCGCCCAAAACAAACAATGGTGGCAAAGTATCCACCCAAGGCAATCAATCCATCCAGCACGACCTGAAGGCAGCGGCGGCAAAGTATCTGCCAACGAAGAGCAGCGGTGGCCAAGCATCCACCAAGCATCACCCACGGCGGGAAAGTATCCACCCGAAACAATGGTGGCAAAGCATCCACCCAAGGCAATCCATCCAGCACGACCTGAAGGCGGCGGCCGCAAAGTATCCACCAACGAAGAGCAGCGGTGGCCGCATCCACCAGACGACATCACGACAGTTATCCCAACGACCAAGGCAACGGTGTTCAAGTCAAAGCGAAGGCAGGTACAGAAAAGCCACTCCCAGGTAGAGGTAACGAAGGCCACCAACACCGCCCTGACGAATCCCGAGGTCCCAACAAGCCTGAAGGAAGGTGGTATGAGTAGCACCGGAGGTAGCGCAATGCACAGTCAGCAGCGGCAACCAGATCATGAGCTTCTAGACGACACCTCTGAGGGGGACGACGCCGCTGGCGCCGCCGTCACCCGACCATCACGGTCTAGGTTTTCACCTGTAAGGCTTAACCGGTCAAAGGGAGGGAGGGGGAGAGGGCAGCGATCGATGCCTCTAGGGAGGGATACGGCGCCCAAGGGTGTCATCATCGTCAACTCGCAAGCAGGCAAAGGCTTACGCCTAGAACCCACTCCCCACCCCCACCCAAAGCATGCCGCCGATAGTCCCGCACCGCGTCACCAAATGCCGCTGCACCAGCAAGCACCCACGCCGCCACGGCCACCACCACACGCGAATGGCAGGGAGGCGGTCGGCAATGGCAGCCACAGACCTATCACCGTCACCCTTGCCCGGGGGGGGGGGGAGGGGGGTGTTGGTCCGCGACGGGGAGGGTGAGGGTGGCGAGCCCCTCCGACGATGGCAGCTCCCTCCGACCAGTGGCTGCCCAGGACCAGGAAGCCCAGATCTAGGGCCGAGGGCGGCAAATCTGTAGACCGGTAGGCCAAGGAAGGCCCCACCGAATGAGGAGGGAGCGGGCCCCTCCAGCGACGGCGACACCCTTCGACCAGCGGTTGCTCGAGCCCAAGAGAGCATGGATCCGGGGCCAAGGGCTGCGGATATGCAGGCCAGCAAGCCATGGCAGCCCTCACTGACAGGGAGAACGGTGACCGGAGGAGGAAGAAGCGACCTTGAATCATGGGTTCATGGCGTGTGCGAGTGAGGAGAGGAAAGGAGGGTTGATTTATGGTGTGTGCGAGTGAGGAGAGGAAAGGAGGGATCAGGGAGAGAAGAGGGGAGGAGGGGAGCCGCCACTGCCGCCCGGCGGCAGCTGCTGACAGGCCATGTTGCTAGCAGCGGCGGCGCTATCGTCCTCCGACTCGGTCGAGGGAGGGCGACGTGGAGGTCCAGTAGTTTTGGAACAAATAGGCTTTTGGTAATTTACTTAGAACGCTGCCATTTGTGAAACATCTTTCCATTCCAGAATCCTTCATCATTTCCTCGTGGATGCTTACAATGATTCCAGAATCTGGCAGAGACACCATTTGATCCTAGACAAGTTTTACACATTGTGTGGAAGTGGAACGATATCACACGGTTGCAGAGATCACCTTTTCCAATAGGATCCTAATCTCTGGGATTATAAACTTATCTAATTTCCATGTCCATGTTTGCCCTTTAGCAAAGTCGTACATCTTATAAACTATGCACAAAACTGCGCTATACACCAACATATGCAAATTATTCAGTTCTTACCCCTGGGGAAATGCAGTGTGTTAAGTCACAGGCAGGGAACAAAGAACAAGAAGGGACTCAGGGCTGTACGTGTACCTATAACAGCCTAGCCTACTTTGCGACCGTGGACGACAATTGACGTCATTGTCCATAGGTTATAGCTTAGCAATGATCTGACTGTATGATGGATCGATACACACAACAACCTGAAATGATCCAAATGGAATTTTGTAAGTCGCATCAAATGGACAATAATAGCTTATAGTTTTGTTATGAAACTGGTGCTACCTTGCCAACACTCTTGCCAGAATGAAGATATTCTACTGCATCTGGCACCGAAGCAACACCCAGGAACTTCTTGGGGTCTAGGGAAACCTGTTGTATGTGGTATGGTAGTGTGACATGAAAAGACAAGTTAATAATGGAAAAAATTAATTAAAAAAGGGATAAACTTAAAATTATCCCATGAATTTATGAACCATCACTGGGTAAAATATTCGAGTGAGGTAGTTGTCTTGTTTTTTGAGGGAAAAAGAGTGTGTTGTCTTGTTATTTCCGTTTTCCTAAACATACTTAAATTGTTATAACTACGAAGCATACCTTTAGCTTTCCAGAGGCATACAGGTCAAAAAGTTTGTCAAGATGATCTTGCCACAGATGAGCATACTGAACAAGGAAAAATCCAGCCTGCAATTGCAATGGAAAATTTTCATACTTAAAAGTTATTAACGGATTCAACATCTATAAATGTAGCTCAATCACTGTCCCATGCAGTTTCTATACTAGCATGTAACTTTGAGCAAGTACAAGTGATATAGCTACCGAAAAGTTTGGTATTCTTTATTTAAGATGAATTATAAGTTTATAATCTATATTTAGATGGAGACATTTCTCTCCTATAAAAATGGTGATGCTTTTCTGTTGCTATTGCGTCCTGAATTTGCAAAGTACTGATGAAAGCATGAATATATCATGTTGCTCTACTTTTATCCTGAATTTGCTAAATGGACATCACATTTTTACCACTACAGCAGCACATCATGTCATGCAGGGATCGCATAGGCAGGACCAGCACAGACCTTGGCAACGCCAAGATCAGGCCCACATTGGCTGTTCCACAGAAACTATCCAAAGTTCAGTTAGGCAATTAATTGGATAATAAGATATCTTAATGAACACGTTTGTTAGCATCCGTTGCTTATATGAGATTGTACATCCTGCTATATTAAGATACTGCCTCTACTATCATTAGGAAGCAATAAAGATTAACCCATTCCCTCACCACAATTCTCTACTTCTCATCTACATTCTCGTGCACCATTACAGGCAGGAAGCCAGCCAAGGATTGGTCAGCAACCTTTCGCGGTCGCAGATACCTGTTGTGTTCCTTGTCCCAGGGGCGTGACACATTCAGTTTCACGTCTCAACCATAGTAAGAAATAACTGGATGCCCAACGTGTTGCAGCCGATGTACGTCAGTCCATATTATGGGCATATAGAAACTTCAACCTCTAATAGGTGTGCACTGAACGAGTATAGCCATTCTCTCTGCTAATTATGCGCTTTGCATTTTAATTAAATATAGAACCTCTCAGAACAAAGTACAAACCAAATGTCAAACTTTATTTGATGATCTGGCACCATGAGAATCTAAGCTGTAGGGTGTTGTAAATACGATAGATACATTGTCTACTGATAGATTTATTTAATGAACATCAAATATCAATGCAGTACATACTAACTAAAGAAGCTGGGTGACACATACCACCGTTTGACTTTTAGCGAGAATTTTCTCACATAGTCCAGTGTAATTCCTTGGCTTCCATCCATCCTCTCCTTGATACTGAAAACACCGAAGTTACAAATATTCAGGTATAAGCTATAAAATCTTACTAAAAAACTATTACAAGGAAAACAGGATGATGACCAAAACCAATTCAGAAAGGTGTCAACAGAACCACAATGATTAGGTAAAGTCTCCAACTATTAACCGGGTGCATAATGGGCAAATTCTTCATTAACACTTAGCACATTTCAAAATATGTCAGGAGCTTATTCTTACACCAAATTAAAAAAAATGCAAGAATTGCCAGCACCAAATCTTCAGCTTCAATTTTCCTTAAAACTCTGAATGGTGAAGCGCAGAACAATTTTACATGTTCACCCTCAGATGTTGCCACCCTCAAATCACAATACAATAAATAAAAAGACATGGGCTTCAGGGGCGGCCAGAATTACCTGGGAGATCATACCAATTACAATGAGATGCCCATGGACTGCAAGTGCATTCAAGCACAAGTCGAACATTTCCCCACCTACAGATTCATATATGATATCTACACCTCTTGGAAACTCTTTCTTCAGAACCTGAATTCGAATATATAATAGGCACATTGAAGAAAACAAACAAGGGATCAATTTAAATGGTTGCAATCACTTGAGAGTCCAAAATGACTAATGGTAATATCAGAAATACATTACTTATAGTTTCTACAGCAACATTTGTCATTATGTACGACACAGGAAAGGTTACGCTAGTTTAAAGACAACACGACTTCGAGAGTGCATTTCAGCAAACAGAAAGGTGGGACAAAACCAAACAACAGAAACATATAGTTTACAAAATAAATATGGCACATTTATGCCAACGCAAGGATGTCATATCAAGCTCAGACACTTGACACATAAATCCTTCCATAGTAAAATCACATTCTGTTCAGTGGACGTAAAAAAAAAAGGCCAATCTGAAAAAATGAAACAAGAACTCACATCTTTGATGCTTTCATTTCTGTAATTGATAACACGATCAACTCCTAAGGAGGCCAGAAGTTCAGCCTTACTTTCACCTCCGCATGTGGCTACAACCTTGTTGCCTGCTAGTTTCGCCAGCTAGTGAAGATATGAAAAGAAAAATCCAAATAAGGATATAGTTCAGACTTCAAAATAAATGGTTGCTTAGAATAATATGTATTTCTTTCGATCACAAAATGTAAGTCCACTAGGACATCGACACGGTCTTCGATGAAACTTTGGCGCGCAAGATATTTAAAAATTTCCTATTTTAAGTGAAAATAGTTATATATTATTAACACCAATCTTGTGTGTCAATCCATATAAAGTTTAGATATTGATGATCGAAGTTAAAAAAATTGACTTAGGACAAACCTAGATGGACATGGACTTGTATTCACGATCGGAGGAAGTAGACAGGAAAACAGAACCAAACATGACAACCTTCCATGTCATAAAATATCATGCTCAATGCTCAATCCAGTAAAAAGTACATGTAAGTTACCAAAGTATGTCCCTAAGAGCTAGTTAACTATGAAAGAGAAATTAGATGAAACCCAACTTAAAAGGAATAGTTATCCTGTTCAAGTTTGAAAAGTATAAAACAGTAAGTTCTTGTACCTCCTCGCAATCCATAGTAATATACTGCAATTGAGTATTACATCAAAAGAATAAATCTTAGTAATGATATCAACATGGTATTAGCTGACCTGAACGGCGAATTGTCCTGTTCCACCGGCAGCTGCAGTAACTAAAACAACTTGCCCAGATGTCATTTGGCCTGCCTAAAGCCAGCAAAAATCAACCGAATCAGTCCAGGATGGAAAACAGATATTCCGTAGAAAAGACAAAGAAACCAAGCGGGTTTATATTAAGTAAACCTTTTCAAGACCAATTGAAGCAGTCAGTCCTGATGTCAACATAGCAACAACCTCCGGATCTGGTCTTGGCACCGGAAGAAGATGTTTGGCTGGAACCTTCACAAGAAAAAGGCAAAGTAAAAATCATTAGTGATAGACAAATATAACAATATTCCAAATTCCATAGGCTGGACATGATCCATTTCAAGAAGGACGGATGCTAATAGGTAATTAGTTGTGTAATGGAAGGGCATAAAATGCAGCACCTGCGTGAATTCAGCATAGCTTCCAAAAGTCATAAGGGCCACAGGAGTGCCTACTTTGATATGATTCACTGAATCTCCGACAGAGGCAACAATTCCCACACCCTGCATACATTAAACCTCCGCATAAGAAGAAAAAAGGGCAAAAATATTAATGAGGAGATTGTAATGAAAGGTGAAAAGAATTACACAAAAATTATTCTGAGTTCACTGGAGGGACATACAGTAACTTGATTGAGTATCATAATGCCTATACAGAAAGTGGCACATGACACACCTATGAAAGTGATAGTATTATTGAATTATAACATAGGATGTGTAGTCAGGTTATAATATAAGTATAAAGCATGGTATGGTGTCTGATTTTCCCTTTTTATGGGCAAATTATACTTCATGCCATGATGCATTTGACCACATGGGTTATGCACATTCTATGTCTTACTTTTTCTAGTGCATTATGTGGAGTCATAACAACAGAACCGTTACCTTCCCGCTGTCAGTGAGATCATTTCTATGATTTTCTCTCAAAAACTATCTGTTATGCTTGGGAATTATATGGTATAAGAATGATAAGTTGCCACAGAGTACAACATCTCAAAAGCACTATTCGATATTGAGAATGCTATTAGAATGGACATGAAAGCATCAATTACCTCAAAACCAGCATCAAATGGAAGGCGTGAAGCAGTTTCTTTAGGATTACCGCTAAAATAACGTCCTGAGCTGAAGTTTACCTGCGGCCATTAGAGCACCAAAGGTTAATCGATGGGCATCATATCAAAAGAAAAGCAACTGAAAATCAAGTGCAAAGACTTACATCACTAGCATTTACACCAACATATATTATTTTAACCAGAGCACTGTGTGGTTCAACGGGCAATCTCAGTCGCACATGCTCAAGTCTTGTAGCGTTGCGGAAATTATGGCTTAGAGTGTGAACAACTCTACACAAGCATCGACAAGAAACAATCATTAATAAAGTAAATGCAATTTTGAATACCCCCATAAATTTTCCATCCTGTGTATCTGGCAGGCTATTGCTGTTAGAGGAATTTTCTGACGAGTGAAATGTGATAACTGACAGGCAATATAGAGTCAAAACTCAGCTTTTGTAGAAAAAACAACCTACTAGAAAATGTCATCTGCTCAACGGGTCAAGACTAAAAGAATACCAAAAAAAGAAGGATGTTAGATCTCATATGATCAAAATCATCAATATGTCAGCTTGTGTAAAGAATAGAGGCACATCTTTCCAGCCAAGAAAATGCTGTAGTGCTATGAGAAGCATGGAACCTAAAAGTGTTTAGTTTCTGTTTAAGTAGTTGAATTAGAGTCTTAAGTTTTAACTCATGATAGAAGTGCTGGAACAGAAAAGCCAAACTAATGTGCTGGAGGCAGTCAGGCAGCTTATATCTTCTAAAAGAAAGAAACATAACATAGCAAGACTACTTACATCTTCTCAAAAAATTCAGGCGTTCGTATGCTGGGATATATGTTCTTTGTCAGCATCCTTTTTGACATGGGGTTCACCATATACTTTCTTCGTTCTTCTGGTGTTGGCCAGTATTCCATCCCTCGTCGTTTCGTTATCCAAAGGCAAGCACCAGCCTTGCTCTCATCCTGTATAAGC
Organism: Setaria viridis; assembly: GCF_005286985.2. Classification (NCBI taxonomy): domain Eukaryota; kingdom Viridiplantae; phylum Streptophyta; class Magnoliopsida; order Poales; family Poaceae; genus Setaria; species Setaria viridis. The sequence goes on along the minus strand of NC_048264.2, from coordinate 32,215,960 downwards.
TCAAATGCACCTGAGGCAAAAAAAAAAAGGGAGGTTGGGAGGGGGGGTGTTGAAAGATGACATTACAAAAGAAAGAGAAAACATCGTATGCAAAATTTCAAAGATCCGTCAACCATATCTACCAGGGGACACCGTTTGGGTAACCATCAGTCCATCACTTGCTACAGTTCTCAAGCTCAGAAACCGAAGTGACTTAATCATGCAAGTTTAGCAACCTACCATCTACTTTATTGAATTTAGATCAATGGATCCACATGTTTTACAACAAAAAAATGTCAACAGATGTTTGTGTTAGGACAGTTCATCAAAGGTTTGCAGTAAGATGTAGTAATAATGGCACATAATTCATGGTAACAAAAACTACGAGTCGTGTAACACTTTGTTACAACTTAACAAGGTATAAAATGATGTACCATTAACAACATTCTCCATCTTCATATATCCGCCAGTAGAGTCTATAATTTTGCGGTTCAGTTGTTCCGCCATATTTGTTTGAACAAACTGCATAATCAGTACATCACTAGATCAATTCAAAAAATAATCATAAACCAACCTCATATTTGTCCCTTATAGGTGCTAATCATGATTCATCACAAAAGATGATAGTTTCTACAAAGTACGGAGATCAACTCATATAGCCCACTCTGTAGGACAAGAAACTTTTTGCAGTGTCCTACAGACAGGTGGTTTTATTTAGTGTCCTATCGACTAATTGCCCTTGATTTTAATTAATATTGTGATCTTGTCTATACCAGTTTGCCGCTAGAATTACTTAATTACTTTCACTGGTAGGGGTCAGAGGTATTGATGTCAGCAATTGTCTTTAAGATATCCATGAAATGGAGAATACAATGCTCACAACTGCAGAATTGTTTGATTTTTTTTGGAAATACAAAACCTAGAAAACGTTAAAAGGTTAGTAATAAAATACATGCACAATACTACAACAAAATCGTATATGCAAATTATAGGACAAATGATAAATATTTGCATTCAGTAATGCAGGTTCTTACTACCTCTGGGCAGAGCACATTGACACGAACACCATGGCGTTTCAATGGAACGAGTGATCTTGTAAACATAACCACACCCCCTGCCAAGAAATGAATTAGGTCACAAATCCACAAATAAATAGACATAATTAATATCCAAATTAACCTAGTATTGCAATCTTAATTTGATGACCAGAAAGAGGGAAGGAGAAAAGGGTATATGGGATCATATACCTTTTGTCGCACTATATATGGGATCCAAAAACATAGGATAAAGGCCTGCCGCTGAACCAATATTTATTATGACACCAGGTTTCTTTTGCGATCGCATTATTTGACTCTGATGATTAGAAATTAAACCATTAGTCATTTGAATGTGGCATTTGTGACAATTAATAACATGATTCAAGATAGTTGGACAAAAATGAAGAAATGAATCTAGAACAAAAGGCAAGCCTGTTTTGCCTATTGTAATTTATCCAAAATGATATCCTACTTCTTGCTCTTCAGGAAACCCTGAGGACATGCTAAATGTAACAAAACTATTACTTCCCTGAATCAAAATAAAGTTATATTTTGGGATGAATGCAGTTAAACTTTGTTAAATAATGGCTATCAGTGTATCAAGAATATGTTTAGGAAAATATGTTTACAAATACATAACTAGATATAAAAACATTGCATGTCAAGATGTGCATCAACAAGTCATAATATGTAACTTTTACTGGCACCACAGTTGCACCTTGGTAACCATGTCGCTGTAAAAAATGATACTTATTTTCTCTAGTGTTATCCAATAATAAAAGCAAAGAAAGGTCAATCCAAAGATTTTATCTTGAAAGTATTGTATCAACAGACAACATTAACATAGGTGCACTTTTTAATCATTTGATATCTACATGTCTAAAAATAATAAAGGCCGCACAATAACAGCAATTACTGTTAGTACAAATTAACAATTTGAGTTACTGAAAGATCAAATTGGCAAATATTTTCCAACAATTAACAGTAGACTTACTGCAATGCGAGTACCATCAATAACAGCAACAAGGTTCACATTTACAGCATGCCTCCATGTTCTAGCTCCATCAGATATATCATCATAAACTAGTGTTCTATTGGCAATTCCAGCACAATTGATGCAGATATCTAGTCCACCATACATGCGTACATGTTTCTCAAAAGAAGCAGCAAGATTATCTGCATATAAAATGCTGTATCTTTAAGATCATGGTACACCTGAAAGCTCAAGTAAAGTTGTGCTTTCGGTTAAACTTTTAAAGGTCTAAAACCCTTACCTGCATTACTAACATCACACTTAAAAAATATAGAAGATGGGACTCTAAGATCTCTATGAAATTTGCTATTTTCCTTTTGAACTAGCATAGCAACTTCTCTCCCATTTTCTTCTGAGAAATCGACAACAGTCACAAATAAACCTTTCTGTGCAAAAGCAATGCAAAGTGCTTTCCCTGAAAATAGAAAAATAAACTCGGTTAATACATTGGAAGGTATCCATATAGCCTGTTGAATCGAAGGGATACATTTAGCCCAAAAGAGGGAGCAGAAGCTACCACAAAATTTTCCTCAGATTAAACTAAAGGTGTAAGATCTAGACGATTATCAGTGTAGTACCAAGCCTATTCATTAAGAGTACAGTCTGATTCTATGGTCAAATTGACACATGGGTGCTAGTACAATCTATATCACTGCACTTGCCAAATGCCAAATTTTAGTCCCGTTTAAACTATCCACTACTTGCAGTTGCAACCTTGCCATCTGGGACTTGCCAAACAAAGAACCTTGCTACCAATTACATGCCAGCTCCTGGAAAGTTTTGAGTATTTGGTTTTGCTGTGGACAGAGTTTGTTGCATGGCTGCATGTTAAATGATGTGTAGTGCCAAACAAAAAAAACGAATAACTCTATTGGGCTACTTTATTTCCAGCAAACCTGCAGTCTGAACTTTGAAGCATAATAGATCACAAGCAAAGCTTCTCTCATAAGCACTATGGTAATATAATTCGCAGACTACTCCAATAGTTGGCAGATCATTCAGATACGGTATAATTGCTAGGTACCAAATTTAGTGCCTACAAGAGAAGTGCATGCCTGGACTCCTAGGGGTGGGGACGACTGTCCGTTCCTGCTACAGCACCATCTGTAACAATGCTCTAGAGCCCTTTCTTAGTGTGTACGGCCATAACAATCATCGCAGATTAAGAATGCTGTTTAAAGTTAACTTTTAGCTCTGTCTGAATGTATAGTTTACCCATTATTGTTGTACCGCAAGCAGTACAGCGCTGCAGTTACGCACCCTGCACAACAATGCTAGGACTGACGACCATCATCTCCAATCCATAAGTTTCCAGAAAAGCACCCGTCACCTCCAATTCAAGTGCTACACCGCATAAATCGCCCCACTCCCTCCCCATTTCCCACAAGCCAACGCGCAATAACGCATCCCCAAGCTCGTCGGAATGGAATTGGCCCATCCGATCAGGCTAAATTAAAGCGGGCACGGCGCATCAGGACTCAGGAATCAGCACTGAGAGCCGGAGAGGGGGAAGCGGCGCTGCTTACCGATGCCGGAGGCGCCGCCGGTGACGAGCGCCGACATGCCGGGCTTGAGCTCCATCTCGCCGGCGCGGGGGGTGGTGGGGAGCGGGCGATGAGCTGCTGCCGAGGCGTCGTGGGGTTGAAGGCGAGAGAGTCAGACAGAGAGACGCAGATCGGGAAGAGGCGATTGGGTAGCGAAGGTATCGGGCCGGCACACGGAACTGCCGAGGCCGAAGTGGGGAAGGAGACGAGGCCGGCGGGGTTTATTCGGCGCAGCTCTCCTGTTTATCTCGTGGTCGTGTCGCTTCTTCGTTGTCCCGGTTTCCGTCCCCATTTCCCGCTGCCTCGCCGCCTCGGCGTGACAGCTCCGTTATTGGAAGCTGACAGCTGAAGCACGCGCCGGGTGGGCGCCGGGCACACCAGAGCCGTGCTCCAACGGCTTCACTTCCCGGCCGATAGTTTGCGGTTGGGCCGATCGTTCTATCACCAGTTTGTGATTGCATTTGTCACGAACCCAAACAATCGATTCCAGCCTTTTCAAAAAAAAAATGATTCCACAATTTGCAGCACAAGAACAGCAAAAGGAAGTACAAGAGCTGAGCATGATTCAGAGTTTATGGAAGCTTCTAGAAGGGTCTACACGCTAATAGTGCATGGGAGGAGGAGGAAGGAAATAGGGGTACATCGAGTACAGACTGTTGTTCAGGTATTTCAGATACATGATTGTGTGTGCAGTGCAGCGCATTTTGCCTAGGTGACAAACTTCAAACCCTCTAAACATTTGGTGCGGATTACCGGTGAGCAAAGATGTGTCAACCGGATATCATTTTAATATCAGAGAGGTGCAAGTTTCATGGAGTTCTAGCGGTTTAGAGTTTTAATTTGTATCTTGTTACTTTGGTAGTATGTTTCATTACCGTCACTTGTGCCACTCCCAATCGAGTCGGTCGTACCAAAATGACCAGGGCCAATGGGAGGTTGGCAACATGAGTTATTACACAAAAGTTGGTTGTTTGTAGCTTGCCATACTGATTTTTTTAAGGAGCAACGGGGATCATTAGACGACGCTATATTACACAAAGTTCAGAGCACCAGGATTCAAGCGGAAGAATGTGTATGTTCAAGCTCGATTCAAGCCCTGATTTGTAAGACATATTTTTTGAGACTAGTTATCTAGTTCCGATTTCAAGTGTAGGTAGAAGAAGTAGTACCCGTGGAGAATAGACGTCATGTCAAAGAACAACAAGAAAAAAGGGGATGTTTTTTAATGGGAACAAGGAAATGTTTACAGCTATCGTGATATAAATTCTTCTTTCATTCCTTGTACCGAGAAGAACTTCCGATAAAAACAAGAAACAAAAGACCGATCGAGCAGCATGAACATGTACATACGAGGGGTACTAGCCCGGTAGCCCCACTACTACCGTTAAAAACGACACCATTCTGTTAAACTAAACTGGATTTATAAGATAGCATTAGCATTAGCATTAGCTGGGATAGCCTTTTGCCTACGCATACTCCCACTTCACTGTCTTAGCAAGTCCGTACAAAACGGTACAACTGTACAAGTACCGTTGAAAAATGGCGCCCCTCTCATCTTACCTCCATTTGGAGCTTGCCGTCTGCATCGCCGAAAGAAAACCAAGGACTCCAACATTGATGAACCTCCGTTACAGGCTTACAGCTATTCAGCCTTTGCATCACATCACTTAATTAACAACCATATAACGCATTAGCTCATCCACAATCAGTTTGGTTAACGGAAAAGCTGGAGGACGAACTGAATGGCCATCATCAACTTCAACCGTCCCGAAGCCGGACCGTTAAGTCGTAGCCACAAATCCTGATTCCTGAACGCCTCAGCTTTCTACACGAACACAAGCAACAGGCTGAGCACGACGCGGCTCGCGGCGGATCCGGCGGGCACACGTGCTGCGGCCGCCGTGCGCTCGCTGGACGGCAATGGGCCTGCCGCCTGGCCGCCGTTCTTGGACTATCTTCCCAGCCATCCATGATCCATCCCGGGGAGGACGGGGCCTCGGTGCATTTTTCTAACGTTCCATCCAATGCATAATGCACACCAGCCCACACCCACCTGGGGCCTGGGGGAGTCGCGGAGAGCAGGGGTTGGCGGGTCGCATTTCGGAACGTGCTCCACCTGTTCACCGTCGTCGTCAGATGATGGGCGCGAGGCAACCGTGGCCTGATCGGTTTTGTCCCCGCCGATACGTCCGCGGGTGCGCCTGACCCCGTCAAACGAGACCAGGCTCCCGTCGCAGCCGCGCCCACGAGCCAAGCCGGCCTTCTCGGGTTCTCAGACGCGCCAGCTCAGCGCGGCGCCTCCAAGGCCCACGCCGAAACACATGGAGGAAAAGCGGGTTGGATTGGAAATTTTACACCTCGCAAGTGAGAGAGGGGGCCACGGGAAACGGCATCCCAGATTCACAAGGCCAGGCCGAGGCCGCTACGCCGGGGCGCGCGAGAGAAAACGGAGTGGGAAGCGAAGCACGATAGGAGAGATCGCAACCGAGCCAAAGCCGTATCAAAACCGCATTGCGTGTTGGTGCTGATAAAATCGAAACGGCTGCGCGCCGATCGAGCGATCCCTCCTCCTCCTCCCCTCCAGACCTCCTCATCACCCTGAGTCCCTGACTGACCTCGTCGTCTCCTCCAATAATCCAGGTCGCCCCCGTCCGTGTCCCAGTCAATCGCGTCCGCGCTCACGCACCGCGTGGCGGCCACGATCGGGGGGCTCCCGCTATATCTGCGGGGCCACGGCGCTTTTCCTCGAGCGATCCTCTTTCCGGGGGGGTTCGCTTGTTGCGACCGAGCGCGCGGGCGAGAGCCGATAGCTAGCTACTAGTAGCCGCCGCCCGAAGGCCAGAGTCCCCCGTGTGGGTCATCTGTGAGGGTTTTGAGGTGGGAGAGGCTCGTTCGGTCGATGGCGATGGCGGCGGCGCCCGCGGTGTCGCCGGGGACGGTGCCGCTGGGCGTGCTGCTGCGGCGGGAGGTAACCAAGGAGCGGATGGAGCGCCCCGACGTGCTGTGCGGGGAGGCCAGCCGCAGCCGCAAGGGCGAGGACTTCACGCTGCTCCGCGCCGACGCCGGCCGCCGCGTCGCCGGGGACCCGTCCACCTCCTTCTCCGTCTTCGCGGTACACCCACATTGCGCTATCTAGTCTCCCGTCCTCTTGTTCTGACTGCGTCCAGGAGGGCCTGGCAATGGCAAGTAGAGATCGCGTTCGCCTCCCTGGAGTTGTGTGTGGTTTTGGACATGCAGCAGGGCTCTCCCTCCTTGTACGTGCCTGTCACTACGCGCTTGCTTTTCGCCTTTTCCGATTGGCATAGTTGTTCCAACTTTTTGGTCAAGGGAGAAAAGGTTGCTATCACTTTTTTGTTTTGAATGGAGGAACAGTGATGCTGCAAACATCATGCATACGAAATGCCTGACACCTTTGATCCTACTCCGTAGTGATGATCATGGTTAATTTGAGTTTACCCATGTTAGTCGTGTCCTATTTTTGTGCTGTTATGATAACCATGTCAGATTTGGTTAGTGGGTGAGTGGTCGTATTCTACTGGGAAGCAGACGATGTACAGTGAACTCCTATATCAATCATATTTTGATCTGTTGTGTTTTTGTGATAGCTATCAGATGATACATTGTTGATCACTGTGTTTTCATAGCTATTTGATCATTGATCACTGTGTTTTCTGGATATTAATTTGACCGTTGATCACTGTGTTCTGTTGATAGCTGTTTGATGGGCACAACGGATCTGGAGCTGCCATATACGCGAAGGAGAATCTGCTGCACAATGTCTTGCGTGCCATTCCTACGTGCTTGAGCAGAGATGAGTGGCTTGCAGTGCTCCCACGTGCGCTTGTTGCAGCGTTTGTCAAGACGGATAAAGATTTCCAGAGGCTAGGTAATAAATCAGCCCTGTTCTTGTTCAGCTTATGATATTTAACACAGATAGCACATGTGTTAGTCTTATTTAGTAGTCTTTCATTAAACAGGCACAAGTTGCACATGTTTTTTTCCTACTTTTTGAAAGCCAAGGCAGTGCACATGTGTTTATCATTTATCACTTTCTGCTTTAATACGGAATAGAATATGTGAGAACCTTGTAGTTTAGTTCAGATTTGCTTGTATAACTGCCTTTTCCTGTTTGCATGTCTTTTAGATACCTGTAAAGATTAGTTTCACCCTTTTCTTTTCTGATGAACTGTTATATTTATGGTTTCAGCCGGAACTTCTGGTACAACTGTGACATTTGTGATTGTAGACGAGTGGGTTGTAACGGTAGCATCTGTTGGTGATTCACGTTGCATACTAGAATCTGCTGATGGTTCTTTCTACTATTTATCTGCTGATCATCGTTTCGACTCCAACCCTGATGAGTAAGTTTTGCCACTGATGTATATCTATTGATATTTGTGGGATTCTTAGAATGTGCTTATTTTTCTAGGGTTGAACGAGTAACTGCATGTGGGAGTAAGGTTGGGAAAATGGATATTGTCGGTGGCCCAGAGGTTTGTGGTTCATCCTGAATACTTTGTGTGCTTAAATAAGGATATATAGTGGATGTTTGGTGTATAACTTTCCATTGCCTGCAGTCACCATGATTTAACTGTCAAATTTGTGAATTTAATTAGGGAGATATCTTATCTTATCTCAGAGACTGCAAGTTCTCCTATATCTATGCACCGATTAGCATTTTTGTTCAACACATTCTATGGTTTCCTTGTCTACGTCAATAATTCTATCCTATATCTGTTAAAATGTGTTGGATTTATAGATTGTATCTGTTGCATTTTCAGGTTGGTCCTCTGAGATGTTGGCCAGGTGGCTTGTGTCTATCTAGATCGATAGGGGATTTTGATGTTGGTGAATGTATCATCCCTGTTCCACATGTTAAGCAAGTGAAGGTTTGTTCATCTCATTTGAAAGCTCTGTTCTGCACCTCACCTGCCTTGTTCCAAACATGGCCTGTGACCCTGCCAACTTAAGTTCTTGGAGATGGCTTTACCTAAAATGCCACAACATTACAACCATTTAGTGTCATCTGGTTTTAATTATGACATCTGCAGTTCGCACTCTCTAACCCTGCCTGTGATGCTCTTTGATCTTCTAATCATGCATGTTTTCATTACAGCTTTCCAATGCTGGAGGCAGAATTATCATCGCAAGTGATGGTGTTTGGGACGATTTGAGTTGTGAAATGGCTCTTGACTGTTCTCGCGGGTTCCCATCAGATGTAGCTGCCAATCGAATTGTTAATGTAACTCTCATATTTTACCTAAAGAAAAACTCACAATATTTCTTTGATTGATCACCACAATTTCTGATCCTCAACTCGTAATATTTTATACTATTTAGGAAGCAATCCGGCCAAGAGGAATCAGGGATGATACTACTTGCATCGTAATTGATATACTACCTCCAGAAAAATTAGCTCCAACTCCTCCTAAGAGGCAGGGGAAAATTGCGTTCAATAATATGTTTCGCAAAAAATCTCCAGATGTGCCCTTTAAAACAGATAGTGAATATGCTGAACCAGACGTGGTGGAAGAAATATTTGAAGATGGCTCTGCAATGCTTTCTAAAAGGTAACATGCAGTGAGCTTAACAGTTTCCTTTTTCAAATTCTTCACTTGCACTATAGTTTGGGCATCATGTATTTCTAAAAGTAAAAAAACATAATTGCATAAATTTATCATAAAAATATAGTTGGGCTTTCCTTGCAATTGAAAGACAGGTACTAGCATCACTATAAATTGTTATGGAGGTGTCGGTATGTGTACCAGTGCATCAATGTAGAGTAGATATGGTCACTATGATTATGTCCATGTGTTTATGGCAATGAAAGAGACTTTTTTAGCTTGCACACACTCAGCTAGTGTAATTGCAATGGTTATCCAGATCTTGTACTCCACATGATTGTCCCATATGAGCAACATCAGATCTTGCTGTCTGCTAAAGAATAGCAGGACTTATAGTAATTATTGGAAACAGAAAGTGAGTTGGCATTACTGATTGATGGTATCTGCCACACAGCCCCATTTTTGTTTCCTTACATGTTATATATGATCAGGGTTGTCTGCTGATTCCTTTCCCAATCCCCGCAACCTTGGATCCTCTTTCTTATGATCATTGTTGTTCTGAAACCATCCAGATCTTGGTTGATCACACATACTAGTTTTTGGATAATTCAATAATATCAATAGAATTTACAGTTTATATATCTTTGTAGAAGAAATATGTCACCAAACCAAAAATATTGATCTTTCTATGGTTTCCTTTCACTGTTGAGCTAAAGGGGTTCTGTAGTTGAAATGAATAAAAGGCAGAGTGCATATGCTTCATACATTATAGTACCGTCAATTCTGATTCTCGTTTGGGTCCTAATATGAATTGAAAATAAGAAATACACATGTAATCGTTTGGGTTTCAAGATGTAGTCCCTGGTAGCAATCAACAGATATTTTGTAAAATGCTCATGAGAAGCAAATCCCTTGTTATTAACATCAAACATTATATTACATTTTTCCACTTGCTTTAGATCTCACACGTAATCATTACGTGCAGGCTAACCACCGGATATGCACTTGAGAAAATTTTTGGGCGCTCTAGTTGTGCAGTTTGTTTGTCACGGTTGAAACCTGGGCAAGGGATTTCACTGCATGCCAACCCACTGCAATATGGAAAACTACAAGGTTGGCAAGGTCCTTTCCTGTGCCATGTCTGTCATGATAAGAAAGAGGCAATGGAGGGTAAACGAAGACGAAAAGGTATGAGAAAATAGTTTGTATATTCTCCTGTTATCTGATTTTTGCTTTGTTTCAGAATTCATATGTACTACTCTCTGTGTACTGCTATCCTGTTAGCTAACCACCGAGGTTGCTAATTTGTCTTTTGGTGCATGTTTGTCTTTGCAGATTCTTCACCAACTGTCTTTGGTCACATGTGCTAGGCCTGCCTAATTGCCGGAACCATTATTTCGGACCACTAAAGATTCTTTTATTCATAGCTGGAACCCCAGTAGTCAGCCCATAACAATTCTTTGGCTAGAATTGACCGTTTCAGTCGAGAAATTCAACGTATTTTTGGCAAACAGCCTGGAGATTTATTCATTTGTTGGACTAGCATAGGAAAACCCATCTTGTTTTTCAAAAGACCACGGCTGTGTTCAGTTCAGCACAAGCTGAAAGCTGCTTCTACGGCTTCTCACTGTACAGAGGTCGTTGTCCTTGTATATAGAGCTCTGAATGATCATTGGTCTTCTTGTAATTTGTTGACGCCAGTTCACTGACGACGCCCGAGAAAAATGATTAGCCTAGCGAGGAGTCTCTTTCGAGATCCACTGGTGATTGTTTAAGTGAGTGCTCTAATAAGCTTTGGATTCTGTTGATCGATGACACTTGGATTGCCCATGCCCGTTGTTTGTTAAACACCCACTGTCAATCACCCGGAAATCAATATGACTGACTCCTGCACGTCAGACCCGTTCCAGGATACATATAGTGACATCTATCACAGTACTGCTCAATGCTCATCATGTAACTATCACCTATCCCTTCGAAAAAAAAATTCATCTATCCTTACTCTGGACCGCCTACACGCCCCTGCTCTCATCCAAATGCATCCATCTTGTCGCTTGCCCGCTCGCGCCAAACCGCCAGCCAAAGCCATTTGCCTGCCGCACTGTGCTACACCAGTGCTCGCCCCGCGCATTTTCTAACAAATCCAGTGACAAAATTCGCCCATTTTCTAAATCCAGTGACAAAATCCGGAGAAGGGAATCTCCGGCCCCTCCCGGGGATCGCTCTCCCCCCACACTGTCATTTGGCACATCCCCGTCCCAGCTTTGTCTCCTCCGAGGCGGAGGAACATGCCGGTGACGGAGCCCCACGGAGAGCGACGACGCGATCGAGGACTGCAGCTATCGCTGTGCACGGCTAGCTACGTCGTGCCAGCGCCCCCACGTACTTACTGCCCCCGCCGGGCTACAGCTCACCTAGACACCTACTGTGGATTCGCACGCGCCACCTGAGACCTGACCGCTACGCTTAACCGCCCAATTGATTTGGCGGGGGCAGCGGACGACGAGTCGATCGGCGAGCGTCACGCGCTTGGCTCACTGGCTCGGCTGATTATTAGACGGGCGGTCCGGCCCGGGCTTGCGCGGCGGGTGTGTCGCGGCCGGAGCCGTGGCCTCGATCGCCTTCTCTGAACGCGCGACGGGGGGACGGCGAGGGATGGATGGTGTGACCGGTCGATTGGTGCCGAGTCATGTGAGCGGAGGGCGGGGGTTGTCGTCTTGTCGATGAGCTGCTACTGCTCGTCCGTCCACTCCCTGGCACGAGCTCCGCGCGCGCGGCCACGTGCCGGCCGCTCGTCCGCTTGTTTGGGCCTACGGACGCCATGGCAGCGAAGAGCTTTGCCGCTACCGTCGCCTGTCGTCAGGTGTAGTATAGCATCCATGGCCAATGGGAAGCTTTGCGTACGGCGAGGCACTGGACTGTTGTGTCAAAACTTCGCCTATACCGTTTTTCGTTGATTACAGGGCCCTTGTTTACTTCACCCCCAACTCCTAACTTTGACACTATGTAAAAAGAAGATTCCCCATCACATCAAACTTGCGGTACATACATGGAGTACTAAATGTAGACGAAATCAAAAACTAATTGCACAGTTTTGTTGTACTTTGCGAGACGAATCTTTTGAGCCTAATTAGTCAATATCTAGACAATAATTTACAAATACAAACGAAACGATACAGTGTCGCATTTATGGCAAAATGCCAATTTTACCACTCCCAAATTAGGAACTAAACAAGGCCGTTTGCTTGGAGAGATGTGTGGTAGAAGGGGGGGTGGAGGGGGGAGGACATGAGGCGAGTTTACGTGTCTGTGACAATTGGGTGATGCGGAAAACTGTACCAAAGCTATTATAGTGTGATCGCTGATTGATTGTCGACTAAAAACGCTGTGATTGTGATTTGCGAACCAAACAGAGGCTTGAGCTGACTAGCCGAGTTTGACGAAGTGCACATTTAGAAGTGAGCGCGCAATGCTCAATCGAAATGATTTCAGAAGTTGCAGAGATTCTCTCTAAAGAATGCATGACAAACGCGCCAGCAATATTAACCACCTCTGCCGGCGAGAGATGGACATCAGAAACGACAGCAGTACGGCACGCTTCTTTTCCGGTGATGTTTGTTATGTCTGCAAGCGAAACGTCATAACTGGGATTATTGCTCACAGGATTAGAGTAATCAAGAAAGATGACAACACGAGCTCGGCAACAAGGACACGGAGGAAGAGCACAAAAGTTTCCAAAGTGATAAAAGCTATTCCCAGTGGAGATTTCATATGAGTTTCATTCTCATTTAATGATGTGACGCATCAGCAATTCTGCTGACATGGCATGATAATCATGAAGAGAGGGAAGGGAGCAGTTTTATCAGGATGAAACTTTGTATGCACTGTTTCCAAGACTATAAAACATGTTGAAACTGATATTGGGGTTAGAGAGTTTCATTTCGTACGATCACGTCCAATCACATGCCTCATAATTAAATGTTATGGACAGCCTATGAAACTGCAAAGTGAAACTGTGCTTTGGGAGGCTTCGTTTCATTTATCAACTTAAATATCTTGTAATGACATGGCACCCACCGAGAATACCCCGTTCATCAACTGGACGACGTAGCTCCCTGGTTAGTTCATCACATCCTTTCTCTGATTTAAATGAGTTCTCTTCTCTCTGAGTCTGCCCACACTGTTCCCGTGTTCCGCAACCAGACGAAACATCCCCTCATCTGGATGCCGTACCCGTCCCAGTTGATCAGCTCGATCGACCAGATTACGCAGCAAGCAAACAGTGGCCACCATGCATGTTGCATGTCCCTTGGATGGATCATTCCGGGACCACCTGCATGTCCGAGTCATCGGGTGGTAGTGGCATGCCAGGTTGGTCCGTGTGTCCTGAGCTCTAGCTCGATCGGCGCCGGCAGCCGCAGCTGTGCAAATGACGACGGCGAGTAGGCGACGCTGCTGGTCAAGTGCTCTACAGGCTACAGCGACACCCCCCGGCTCTAATGGCGGGCGGCCAATAATAAGCAAGGGCCCTTGTGTGTGCGTGTGTGATGGACTTGTGGTTCGCTCTGCCGTCAGGTTAACAGTAGTGTATCAAGCCTGAAGTGCCCTAATAAGCTAGCTGGCGACCAGTTGCAGGTTCTGGTGGGGGTTCATCATTGGCTTTGGGCTGGGGACACGGGCATCATATCAGCATGGCCCGTGTGGGCTACGGATACACGTACATGTCAGTTGACGATCGGGGGCTTGCCGCAATTAGTGCGCGGTCCGTTTCGGATTATCGCGAAGTACTTACGTGTCGTCCGGTGGGTTGACTGGTTCGTTCAGGGCTTTATTTGAGGTCCTATAGACTGTAGTATATATGTATTTTACTAGTACGTACTTATTAGTAGTACAAGCTTGGCTACATGTCAAAAGATAGGAGCTTAATTGGCCAACCGCTGAACCATTCGTATTTCGACATGTTATGAAATCGGATTCAAATCCACCAGTGCAGCTGAAACCTGAAAGTTATCATCTGTCTTTCTCAGAAGGAAAAACAAAGGTTATCATCAGTGGATCAGACGCAGTTGTTTGAGAGGGAATGGTATTTAACGGAGGTTCTTGTTTATCTTATCATCAACGTAATCAAGTCGCATGTAATCTCATTCAACAGGTTGATTTGCGTTGCATCAGCCGTTTACTGTTTCCCCGATCATGGCGACCACATCACATCAACGCATCAGTTCGATGCCGTTTTCCTTCTTTTAATATAGTCGCTATATCAACGCCACCAGATAGTTCATTCAAGCGCTTATCTTCTCCTCCTTCACCGTCCCAAATGCCAAATTCACATAGCAAAGCTCATGCTTGCTGTTAATCACTAGCGTCCTCTGGTAGCTCTCGCCGTGCATGCACCCCCCTCCCCCACACCAGCTGTCCACCTAACCTTGTCACCCACACGTACGCGTCGCGAACCCTAGCGCGGGCGCTCAAAGCCATGGACACGCCGCGGCTGCGGTCACCACGTCCACCTCAACTGTCCAGGCCAGCCCCGCCCCCGCCTCTCCCTCCCCCACCGCCGCCCCTCTCCGCCGCCACCTCCCCCTCCCACGACGGCTTCTCCTCCTTCCCCTCTCCCTTCGGCGGCCACCTCCCCCCTCTCCCCATGTCCCGCACCCCCGTCGGCCGCGTCGGCAGCGATCTCAGCCACCTCAACCACGCCAGAACAAGCCACCATCACGCCACCACGAGTAGCAAGGACAAGGACAGGGATAGGGCCAAGAACAAGGCCTCGCCTTTCTTCTTCTCAGGCCTCGGCGCCGCGTGGAGAAAGGAGAACACCATCAATACCAGCAGCAGCGACGCCGCGGGAAAGCAGCAGGCTGAGGACAAGAGGAAGGATAAGGCGAAGCGAGCGCTTGACTTGGGCCAGCGGGTAAAGAGGCACATGGCGTCCATGGTGGAGCAGCTGTGCGCCTCCTTCTCCCGGAAGTCGGAGAGGGAGAGGCGGGAGCAGCGGCGCCGGCCGCACTCGTTCTCGGGGCACGGCCCGGGCGCCGCGAGGGAGATGAGGGAGCGGGAGCGGTGGAGGCGGCGGTGCGGGCAGCTGTCGTCGGCGCCGGCGTCGCTGCGGGTGTCGCCGGCGAACAGCGGGCACCTGTCGGTGGGCGGGTCGGTGAAGGTGTCGACGTCGTCGGAGGAGAGCACCATGGAGGAGCTGCAGAGCGCCATCGAGGCCGCCATCGCGCACTGCAAGAACTCCATCTCCGTGGCCAAGCAGACGGCGGCCGGGGACGGCAACAAGCTTCAGTAAACCGTAGTTAGTAGGGGCGGCGGCGCTCGTGCGACGTATGTGCTGGCTCAACGTACGTGTGGCTTATGATCGAGCTTTGGATCGGAGATCAGAATTCCGGAAGCTGAGCGGCCGGGATTAGGTTCGATCACACGCAAGGGCATGTAAATTAAGATACGGAAGAACAGATGAAATTAAAGCAGTATACAGATATATAGTGTATTTTTCAAAACCTCGAAATTTGTTGTGAGCGCCTTTATTTTCTTGTGTTTGTACTTCGCCATCCTATAAGTAAATTTTTTAGCCACTCCTGGCTGACGATGGTGATGGGAACTTGCGTACTGTGAGTAGTGACATACAACTGCTAGGGTCCATATTCTTGTGCCCTTTTCTTTTAATTACACAGGGATGGAGAAATAGCACAATTCAGAGAAGCTTTTTTTTCCCCCAAAGATAGTTTAGACTTTAGAGCAGCTTCAATGGTGCCCAGGAACGAAGCCATGAATTTTTCTTAAGGGGTGCCGAACTAATGCAAATAATAAACAATGCTAAATAATGTTTTTTTCCTTTGTTACGTAGAAATCTATAAAGAGCTAAGTAAAGCCATGGCACCCCTGTTCCCCATTGCCTCCGTCTCTGATGGTGCCATATCAGCTATCTTTAGTGGACCTATCTCAGCTTCATACTTATGTGGAGAATAATCCAAGCTAATTACCATAACACCTTGTGAGTCCCACCTATAGCAAACATATCGTTTCTCCACGCAACATTCTCCTCCCTACTGCATTAGCTGCTCCAATTGAAATTATTATTTTTCATTCTTGAACCAAATGCCCAAGCGAGCACCGTGTGCTTGGAAATTTTTTTAGCCTAGTATCCCCTGCTCCAATGTATTACACAATTCCTGCTGCCTACACTACAATTCGTCACCCAACTTAAACATAATACTAAGTCCATGTGATTTGAAAAGACATCCTGGTCCTCTCACGAGTCAAGTGGTAAAACTGGCCGGTAGGCGATGAAATAAGCCAAACGGCAGGTACATTGCAACACGGTAGTATCAACATGCAATCCACGTAGGTTTTTGCTGATGTGGAAAAGAGAGCAAGGAGAGAAAAATAGGTCGTTATGAAACAACCGTGTCATAAGGTAAATTTCAGAACTCTGAGACCACTATTCTACCATTATGCGAGTTGCAGTTACCATGCAACTTACAATATTTCCTTTATTCCATCCATAAATCAAAGGATTTAGGAATACTAGAGACAACAAAAAAATAAATCATTATAGTATTTGTGTAATAAATCGTCTCAAAGTTACATGCAAGGGAGACGTTCAGGTGCTCCAGCACCTTTAGGTGCTTCCATGCTCCCACAATAAAAAACCGCCAAGCAAATACATGAAAAATAAAAAAAATATTTATGCATAGATGATGCAAGGATCTATGTGCATGTGAAATTTTGTGTTGAACAAAATTTTGTGCAAGGAGAAAAAAAAAAGAGAAATCAGCCTATAAATAGTGCAGGTTGTGCTATTTCTCTGAGACCCTCGACTGTTTACGGGCTTATTTCACTTTTTTTTCCGCCTCGCACAAGCATCCGTTGCAACTCAAACTTTGCATGATGGTAAATGCTTGCTTGTTATTTTATGTTTTTGGTGCAATTTTTCATATGCATCTAATAATTTTTTTTCAACAGGAGTACGGGAGCATGGAACCCGCGGGAGTACACGAAGTGTTCTCGTCGTTGTCAATGCAGCCCACACGCTCAAGATGGATGACCGGAAATCGGCCTACTAGACAAGTCTTGACTACTTGCTTGTCTTGGGCGGTTGGGCCTAGTTTTCAGTTTCGTCCGATCCACAAACTGCTGCCCTGGCCCAAAAACATCAGAAGATCCCGACGTCAGGCTCAGTCAGGCCCAGAGCAGAGCGTGCAGGCAGCAGACGTCGCTCGCACCCAGGGCTTGCGAACCTTTCGTCCGCCAGGCCCCGGTCGCGCCGCGGCAAGCCAAGCCACGCGCAGCTGCCCTGCACGCCTCCACCGCTCGGCCCCCCCCGGCTCCGGCTCCCTTCAGATGATCAGATGGGATGACCGAGAGACCTCAGCAGGTGCAGCCGCGGCAGGCGGCAGCAGCCGCCCCCGGGCCCCGCCCCGCGCGCATGGCAGATGCAGGCAATTGTTTTTTGTCCCGTGGCCACGGTCGGTGTGGTGCCTGCCTGGTCCCCTTGGCACGCAGCGCCAGAGATCGAGCGCAGCCGGCAGCCGGCAGAGGCGCGGGGAAGGAAGGGATGGGGTGGCAGAGCCGCGGCCCAGGCACGACGACGGACAGCTAAGTCGCCTCATAAATTTGCGCACTGTGGCGGTGATCACCACTTCATCAACAAGTTAGGAGGAGTGGACTGGACTGGCGGAGGGAGGCCGGAGGAGGAGGAGGCATTACGCGACAGGGAGGGGCAGGGCGGGAGATGCGCTGGGGCCCGGCCCGGCCCGGTCCGGCCCGGCAGCCACAGCCGTCCGCTTCCCCACGCCCCGCGCCGGCGCAAGAGGACAAGAGGCCCGCATGCCGGACGCGGACGACGGATTTGATTAGCAGATAGGAATATAAGGATAAGCGCCCCCCGTGGATGGCATGCCTGTGCCACTGCCGCAAATCTCTGCACGCTACCTTTCCATTCTTGTTTGAATCTTTGGTGACGACGACCAGGCCACCGCAGCTTTGACCACACTTGCTCAGCACCTACTAATACAAAGCATCTCCAGTACCGGAGAAATATAATGCGATTGACGAAATTAAGGCTGCGTTTGGAACCAGGTGCTGAAGTTTAGCTCTGGGTTAAACTTTAGCACTCTCAACTGAAGGGCTAAAGTTCAGTACCTTAGGCTGTTTGGAAATGAGGCTAAACTTTAGCACCTGAATTGACAAAAGACTCATTTATCCTACTTCCTTCCTTTCTTCCTCTTTCTCTTCCCCTACTCTCGCTCTTCTCCCCACCTTCCCCAGTCGCGCCAGCCTCCTTGCACGCCGGTGGCCCTGCACCTGCTCGGCCTCCGTGCCCCTAGCTGCCCTCCCTCCCCCACCGGGAGCCGGTGGCCGTGCGGCCAAGCTCCCCTCCCTCCCCGCACTGGCGAAATTGTCAAAGAGCTTGATCGATTCATCACCTCCGAACCTTGCTCCTCACCCTCCCGCCGATCTCCGCCAGGTCGCTCCGGGTCCCGGCGATCCGCGGGGACAGCACCGCGGCCTCCTCCCTATCCCCAACCTCATCATCCTCTCCCTCCTCGACCTCATCATCCTCTCCCTCCTCCGCCGGAGCCGTGGAGCCGGCACGCGAGGTCGAGGCCTCCGGTGGCGTCAGGCTCCTCCGCGCCGGGGCCTCTGGGTTAGGGCCACCGCCACGCGGCGAGGACTCCTCCTCCACCGGCCCTGCCCCGCTCCCGACGGCGGAGATGTGCTCCCTCATCGCGCGCCTCGCCGACGCGGAGGACGGGCCCGGTGGTGCCGACGACGGCCGGCCCTGCGCTGAGAGAGAGGGGGGGTGCGGAGGCGGCGTGGCTAGCGGGGGTGTGGCGGGAAGGAGAGAGAGGGAGGCGGCGTGGCCGGTGAAGGAGAGAGAGGGGGGCAACCATGAAAATTTTGGATAGAGGGACCACTTTTAGTAAGTTTAGCACCTTTTAGCATCCTTTGGAGGTGTTAAAGGAAATAGGGGTGCTAAACTTTAGCACCCCTGTTTGGGAATCCAGGTGCTAAATTGGGGCTAAGAGTGGGGTGCTAAAGTTTAGCACCTCTCTCCACTCTCTCCAAACAAGCCCTAAATGGGGATTGTGAAGCATGTCCCAGTCCTAGACTCTCGGTACATGTGCAACACAAAAATATTTACATACTACCTTTTTTTGAATGAAAAGGCATCATGTTTCCTACGAAATTCTGGACATATGGTCTTCATTGGACTCAAAAGCTACTTGTACTAGCTAGCCACAATGCAAGCGGCGTTTTGTGCAAAAGTGAGTGAATTGAGGAGCGAGGGGGGGAGGGGAGGGCGGCCGTGCCAAAAGCAGACAAGAATGGGAACAGCTAAACAACACGTACAGGGACCACACACCACGTGGGGAGGGATAATACTACATTTAACTGGCCCTTTCAAAACATCAAAGATAGGCACAGCACAGCTAGCTGGAGTTAATTTGACTACGACTGCGACTGCTACACTACAACCATTACAATGCAACTCGAGCATCCGCGGATGCATCTACAGGACGAACCAATTACTGACTACGTACCGAGGAACAAATGATCAAAAATCCCTTTTACATGCACCCAGAATAAAAAGAAGAGGAGAATGAAGCAGCAGCAGCAAAGAGTAGTAGTAACAAGGAAATGCACATTCGTGCGTGGCCTTCCGGACGTCTTCTTGCTCTTCATTGCTTCATCTCCGGTTAAGCACTGAGATATGATCGAGAGCTAGCTTGCTCGACCGACTGCCGAATCGTCATCAACAAGCTGACGATGAGCAGCTAGCTCAATAACCACCCAATAACCACCATCATCCATTTCTTCGCCACTCACAATTCATGCTAGCTGCTTCGATCAGTCTCTCGTGCCTCCCTGCTGGCCTCCAAGATCCTGTGAATGTCAAACGCATTGGTGAGAAATGAGCAGAAAAGATGGCACGGCTAGTATACTCTTGTTAACCAAAAAAATATGCGCAATATAATCTGTCGCTCTCGACTGTGCGTCCATATGCGATGCATCCGCTCCCAGCTAGCTTGGAGAAACCTTGGATGCAGCAAGTACTACATACTCTACGGCATGCAGGCTCGTTGTTGCAGGTAGTTTCAACTTTCGATAAGGATTCAGCGGAAAACGCCAATGGTGGCCACAGGATAATGGGACAATGCTGCACTATACCCACCAGACTACCAGAGTGGTACTTATTGGGCTGATGCTGCGAACTAGTAAAGATCCATCCGAGATGCCATGCGTCTTACCGTTTGGGCGTCGGTGGACGTGCCGGCGTCGGCGGCGGCCTGCTTCTTGGGCGCCTTCTTGAGCCCGAGCAGCTCCTTCCACCGGATGTTGGGCGCGCGGGGCACGCGGCCGTGGCGCTCGTCGGCGCGCAGCTCGTCGCGCAGCGTCACGGGCCGGCCGCCGCCGGCGCCACCGTGCGGGGCCTCCCGGAGCGGCAGGAGGCGGCCCTTGGAGAAGAGCTGGTCGGCGGCCATCATCGGGTGGCTGCCGACGGAGAACTCGAAGTCCGTGTCCCCGGGAGCCGCGCCCCCGCGGGCCGCGGCCGGGGGCGGCGGCTCCACCGCGAAGTCGCTGGAGAAGGACATCCGCGGTGCCATGAAGGGCGCCGGCTGGTGCTGGTGGTGCTCCGGGTTGTACATGTTAACACATGCGGCCATGCACCATGTCGCCACGCACGCGGGCTCTGCTATCTGGTTGCTCCGCCTCTCCCCAGCCCAGAGCTAGCTCCGGTGAGCGCTCTGATCTTGTGCGCGAGTCAAGCTGCGTGGAGATCAAGAGAGGAGCTAGCTAGTACACTACACTCTGGCCTGTGAGTGAGCGAGTGAGTGGAGGCTGTGGAGCAAGCTCAGTCAGCTCGTGGAGTCCTAACTGGCCAGTGGGTGTACTTGTGATTAGTGAGGAGAGCGATGGCTGCTTTGAGGAAGGGGAAGAGCTCTCGTGGAGTGAAGGGGGTGGGGTTGAGCCGGGGCACGAGCACGATATATAGTGGGAGGCCTGCCGGGCAGCCGGGTGGGAGGGAAGCGAGCGAGCGAGCGTGGGTGCGGACGGACGGGGACGGGCGACCCCGCGAGCGTGCATGGCCGGGATGACGGGCAGACGGACGGAACGGCTCCCTCGATCGCCGGATGTGGCGGTTTGGATGGACGCGGAATGTGCGCGCGTGGAGGCACGCGAGGGTAGCATCTAGATCTGCCGGGTAGGGTGGTGGCTAGGCATGGCGCCGTGAGGATTTTTTAATGTCTTTGCTGGGGGCTTTGGATGTTCAGGCGGGGAAGCGGATGACTGGATGGTGATCGAGCTAGGGGATGCATGGGCGCTGCCTGCCTGCGTGCACTTGCTTCTTTGGAGGGTTGTTGCCGGGTATGAAAATGGGAGTATTCTATTGAGTCGTTCCTTGACGCTTTGGTGGCGTTGCGTTACTTCCTCATACAGTTACACTAAAGCCCATCTTTGGAGGGTTGTTGCCGGGTATGAAAATGGGAGTATTCTATTGAGTCGTTCCTTGACGCTTTGGTGGCGTTGCGTTACTTCCTCATACAGTTACACTAAAGCCCCATCATTACCGTTTTGTAAACCCGGGTTGCGCAACCGGTATTACTAGTTCGGTACTAAGCCTTCAGTATCTGTTGAAATAACCGGTACTAAATTGCCTACCACGTCGCGTGTGGCTGTGGGCAATTTAGTACCGGTTAGTCTCCCCAACCGGTACTAATTTATTTTTTTCTATTTCTTTATTCTACATTAGTATTTCGTACTTATTTCCTTTACGTATACTAGTTCTAATACGCTAATATATATAAAATTATATTTATCTATAATATTACATTTGAGATACTATTATATATATAGACATATTGTGCATACACATATATGAATAATATTATATTGCATCAACTTTTCAAGTTCAATATTTCGGATCAACTATTCTGAACCCGAGTCCTAACGGTGATGCAGATTTGATCCATCATTATGGAACTTCCCCGCTAGATTTACTACCTCGTCCTGAAGAAATCCAGAGAGTTGTTCTTGAATTGCCCTAATTTTTTCCGTCTCGAAGAGTGCTTCCTTCATGTGCATCATCTGTGTCATTGGCAAAGATTATTATATAGTAGATCAATGGGTTTGCATAATTAGAACTAATTTATTGTTAAAAATTTTGTACACGTACTCTGAATTCGTGGTCGGTCACACTCTTTAGACCTACAAAGCCATGGATGAACTCACATACGTAGTATCCGCATAAATTATTCCCCGACTCTTGTCTCAAACACCATATATATGGCAAAAAAAGTTATGAAATATTTGTTGTATTCAAGGAAGTGTCACGAGATGTGGAAATTCAACACATATCGGGAATTCAGGCTTCAAATCAAGTTTCTTTTTGAATTCACCCGTGTGATGTTGACAGAATCGAGCCCATGCTTTGTTCAGAATGTCTATCAGGTTTTTTTATTGATCTCTTGGTTTTCTCAAAGAGTCCATGACATAGACCACGCTTTGATCAACCACGACAACAAGAAGTATCCAGTGGAAACTGTACATATATGCATAGCCAAAGCTAGTTAGTCTTATATTTAACTGCTAGTTCAAAAAAAAAAGAGATGGAAAACACGCTCACTTGAAGTTGTACGGTAGAAGTATGTACTTCTTGTAATGTTGGTTGTTGAGAAACTTATATATATTTTTCAAGGTCCGATTTGGTCATCTCTTAGATTTAACTCGTTTACAACATCCAGGTCCATGAAGCCTATGTCATAGTATCCGTTCCTCCGACAAGTTTGAATCTCCATCCTGCATGATACAAAATTGAATAGGAGTTAAGAGATCGCACAATGACTAGAGCGGGGATTTTGAAGTTAGAGCAAATTAAAGACTTACAGAACCCAGAAACTGATAAATGACTTATCAAGTGCGTCTTGATCGTAAAGGTAATAGAGTTCCTCCAGCGGCACATTTATAATGTCTTTCCCACGAAAATAATGTTGATCTCCAATCCGAACTTCGAGCATGAGTAAACCATTGGTCGAAGCCTCCATGTACCATTGGTGCAATTTGTACATCTTCGTTGGAAGACGGTCCACCAACTGCGGCCACACAAGCAGTTTACCAAACTCATATTTCCATTTAGCAGCCCCAGGGTGCTTTGGAATGTGATCCTCCCCTCAAAGTTGAGCTGGGGAGAGATTTGTATCTTTGGCGAATTGAAGCAGTTTCTGATCAAACTTCGAAAGCACCTTGAGCGGGGGAATCGATTGGTTGGCTTGGGTTTCGAGCTGTGGAATAGTTGACCCACTTTTCTTCTTCTTCTAAAAAGCCTTTGTTATTTGTTGGACGTAGTCAGATAGCGGTGGTTTCTCTGCCGTTTTCTCCATGCTTCTAATGAAAACCCGAAGTTTAACCTTATCAAGTGGTGGATCTTTCTTCACAGCAGGTTTTTTTGTGAAGTGAGCTTTAACCTCAGCATCCACTACTACGCGAAGTTCCGCATCAGTCATATCACAAGGTTTCTTGGGCTCTGATTGTTTCTCCTTCGGCTTATTCTGCTTCTTCGTAGCCGCAGTAGGCGGAACTGAAGGCGTCTTTCCCCGTGTAGCCTTGCTCATAACAGGGGGTGGTGGACTCATGCTAGGATCCTTGTTAGCTGGTGGACTCATGCTAGGATTCCTGTCTGGTAGTGGAGACGGTGCCCTAGCAGATGGCGTAGGTGATCTTGCCCTTGAGCCTTGAGGAGATGATCCCAAGGTCGGGGGATTCGCCTGCATAATCCTTATTGAGCGCTTGAGCCATAGAATCTAACCATGGATGGCTTCTCCTAGATTCTTTTCCCCGTCACCTCCAGGGATCTCCAGTTCCAAGTCATCCCAACCGTCGACCACTCGATCCACCCAAACTTTGGCATAACTGCGAGCTGGAATCTCCACGCCATGAATTGTTTGGCTTTGTGCTGGTTGTTCAGCCACACCATAAGCCACCACGATGAGCTTGTTTTTCACGGGAGTAACAAGCTCACAAGGGGCTCTCCCGGTGATGTCGTCCACGGGATGGCATTGGTTGTCCTCAAATATGTTAGAAGATCCTCCAGCTGGGGCTTCCGTGGAAGCGATGGTGCTTCGACGCTGAGAGGGGCTTACGTCGACATTAGCCCCTGATGCTGCAGCTGCTTGTTCACTGGCTTGTTTGCTAAGAGCTAGAGCCACATGCCGGTCGATTGATTCCTCCATTCTTGCCTTTGTCAAATCTACGTGTTCTTGCAACTCTCGCAGTTGTTGTGCGTGTTCGGCCTTACTTCTTTGGTGACTTCTGTATGAATCAATATGCTCACAAAAGGCAAATTTCCATGGAATTACTCCTTTGCCTCAGCAACATCTAGGGTGTTCTGGATTACCTAGTGCCATAGTCAGCTCGTCCTTCCCTCGATCAGGCATGAAAGATCCTTCGGTCGTTGCCTTTATTAAGTCAGCAAGCCTCGTAGCCGCTTCTCTTAATTCTTGGCCGAACACAAATGATCCATCTTCGGGATTGAGCGTGCCACCATGAGGATAATACCAATTCTTTGCTCGCTTCAGCCATTCAAGAGTCTGCGGTACCGTTCCCCTAGAAATTATGTCATCTTCCATCCACTGCCATTTCATTATCCCCTTCTTGTAACCTCTTGACCCAAGACGATGAAAGTATTTCTTTTTTTAGAATTGTCAGTGTTGGTTTGAGTTGCCTTAGCGCTCTTTTGCGACTGCTTGAACTGCACAAACGAATCCCAGTGATCTCTTAACTTTGGGTGCTTGGTGAAATCAGCTGTAAGCTCCTTCTTTATGTAGTCTTTGTTCAGGTTTTTTTTGTATGTCTGAAAAGCAATTGCACCCTTCTTGAAGCTCCAATCTTTCACTTTTACTTCATCTACATCTTTCAACATGAAGTTTTATTTTATCTGATTCCATATCATTTCCTTCTCTCACTCAGGGACCATGCTTATGGGGACCGTGCTTGTGGAAGCGATGCTATCATCAATTTCAGGGCTTTTCCAATTCTGAAAGCTCATTGGGATGTTATCTCTAATAAGAAACCCAATTTGATTCACCAATTTAGTCTTAGCATTGGAAGGAGCAATTGGTTCACCATCTTCATCAATTTCCGTGATGATGATACTACCCTCTAACTTCTTCTTCTTGCCTCGTTTCTGTTTAGGCTTGCTGCTCGATCTAGATGGCTGGAAAATGAAAGAACTATTAATTCCCAATAATCTTGATAAGTAGAGAATTCAAATCATGTTTTGTCGGTGTGAAATATGGCCGACAAGTAAATATTTGTAGTTTTGCCGTACGTTGGATCAGATATGGCCTAGCACACAATGACACATGATGTATACTAGTTCAGGCAACGTGCCCTACATCCAATGGGATCAGTCGGTCGACTTTATTTCTGAGCCCAGGTGCTCAAAGTTTGTAGTGAGGGTACAAACGAGAGGTGGATGAGAGGGGATGCCTGAGTCCTAGCCTTGTTCTCGTCTCGACGGAAGAGAGTGGCAGGAGCTCAAACGTGCTCTAAGTGTGTATGGGTGTGTGTGAGAATGTTTGTCGCAGAGTCTAAGAATTTCCAAGTGAGAGCGGCTGAGTTTGAAGAGTCTGAGAGTATGTAAGTGTAGAAGCGGGGGGTCCGTCCCCTTTTATATTACAAGGGGACAATGCTTACAGGTCGGGGAAGGATAAGAAAGCAAGTGTACGGGTGGTACCTAGTCTTGTCGAATCCCACATTGGTGGATATGGTATGGCCTCCGTCCTCGATCCCTGTTCTCCTTGTTAGGCCACTATGCCGTAGCGGGTAGATTTTCGGTGCCACTGTGCAGACGTGCGTTGGGCGTGGCGCGGTACGGCTTTGCGTACGACCGGCTGACTCGAGCATTGCCTCGTTATCCACCCCACCTGCTTCCTCGGCGCACTTCGGGTGGGTGTCCTCGGTCGGGAGTCCGAGTCTGCCTTGACCGAGTCGGTCGGGGAGGTCAGAGCAAGTGGTACGGCAAGTCCCCGGTCGGGGGATTAGGTCGAGAGCACTCAGTCGGGAGCGATTGGTTGGGAGTACTCAGTCGGGGTCAGACTATGGTCCTACCCCCGGCTGGCTCCCTCTGATCAGGGCGCCGACCAGGCCTCCTGGTCGGAGGACCCGGTCGGTGACCGGATCGTGGTCTCGGCCCGGCTGTGCGAAGCTGGGCCGGCCCAAGTGCACATTGTTGTTGTGCCCTTTATTGGGCTAAGTGTCAAAGGAAAGTAGTCCCGCTAGGGACCCTGGGTCTTTGTACTCGTCAGGAGCCCCCAAGCCCCTTTGGAGCTTTGTTGAAGCCGTGAAGGGGCTGTCGGTCGGAATGCCCCATCGCGGGAAAGCACACACAATGGTGTTGTTTAATTTTGTTTTTGTTTGCAAAGCGGTTGGGCCGCATTGAGGGGTCTGGCCCCATGTTCAAGACGATAAGGACGGATTCCGCGTGGGAGCCGTATCGGCGCCTCATGATCCAGTACTTTCGCGTTGGTTTTTGGCGTACGGCGGTTGAACTGTCATCTCAAGGCCTGGCGCCTTTAATGCGCGGGCGCTGAACCGTCACCTCGATGTTAGGCGCTTTCATCACGCATCCATGGATGCGAATCGTAACCACTCCCGGATCTCAGCCGTTCGCCCGGCTATAAATAGGGAGGCTTCCCCGTCCGGGGCCCCCAAGGCTCGAGTTATAGATCCCATGGCTCAAATTATAGATCTGGTAGATTTGAGGCTCTTGCTCTTTGCCCTATGTGGCTTTGGCCGCTCCTCATGATACTAGAAGATCTCTCATAATAGGTGTTCCACCTCCTTCTCATAGTCTCCTTCGGTATGCCCAGGCGCCACGATACGAGAAGACTCTCGTAACGTGGATCCACCATGCAATGAGGGGTTGGATGAGAGGACGAAGGCACCACCTCGGGAGGAAGCAGGGGCATGGCCTCCTTTTCCTCCATGCCATGCTTGTACCTTGGGCCACCGATCGCCGGAGGTCATCATCTTGGTCTGTCACGTGCATGGCGGATTCGACGGTGGAGAGCAAGTTCACCCAGGTGTGCGGGACGTGACACTCATACTCCCTCCATGCCTTTTATTCTTTGTCCAGGTTACCACAAAGGGAGGAGAGAACTTTGCAGCTGAGCTGCCTTGGTTCTTTTACCTTCCTCTCCTCCTGGCGCTTCCTGCTCGGGGGAAGGAGGTTGATGAAGAATCGGCGAGGATGGGTCGACGAGCAAAGTTTTGAGCGCAACTTTCTTGTATTGCTTGCGCTCTTTTTGTTTCCTTCGTTCCCGAGCCGTGGGGTAGTCCCCGGGTTATACTCGCACGCTTTGCGTGATATTGTAAAGCCTTTGGGCTCCTGTGTTCGCACGCTTTGCATGATATTGTAAAGCCTATGGTTATGTCCTTAGCTTAATGAAAGCTTATATTCGACATGTGAATCTTGTGCCCACCGCGCCATAGAGGTGGATTGTCGTCAGGACTTTGGCATTTTTCCCTTTGTTCGCTGCGTTGCGTAGGGTAACCGAGTGGTTCAGGCATTCTACCACCCGAGTAGGTGCAGACGCCCAGCTCTCGAGGGGACGACTGGTAGAGGCTCAGGGGTGCATCAGATAGACTCTGACACCCAGCTCCCAAGGAGATGGCTGGCATGGGCCGTAGGGGCGCGCCGAGTTGGAGAGGGTGCCCGGCTCTCAAGGAGGGGACTTGTTTGTAGTCCGTCCACCGTCGGGTTCGCGCTAGCGGACCTGATGGGTCTAGCCCCCGAGCTTGCGGCTGACTAAGGAGTCGGTCAGAGGCTGAGCATTTTGGTACCCCCTTTGACCAGAAGCGAGTTGAGTGGACATTTGTACCCTTCTCCTGAGGAGGGGATCCGTTGTCAGTCTGGCTTCCACCGAGTGCGCGCGAGCGCACCTGATGGGTGTAGCCCCCGAGCCTGCGACCGACTGGAGAGTCGGTTGGAGGCTGAGCACTTAGATACTCTTTTCTGGGGGCCGTGGACTTTGGCGTCTTCGACGATCGGGGTGAGGTGGTCCTTCTTGCGAGTCAGGGTACTTGCCTGTGCTCGTTCCAACCGTGACTTGTGTCATCGATCGCATTCCTGAGTCGGGATATGGCAGCCCGAGCCCTCGAGTCCTGTTGGGCTCGGTCAGCGTCGGTCGAGTTTCATGCATCACCCCGTCCACGGTCTCCGCGACCGGAGGGGCTGACCTAATGTTGCTTGCCTCGATGGCTCGAATGACGCGCTCGGTGAGCTCGCTAATGGGCACGTCCGAGTGGAATCCGGGCCCCATCGTTCGTAACAGGGTTGGCATAGCCTTCATATGGCATTCCACTGCTCCTTAACCTGCCTCTCGGCAGATGCTCGAGCCGTTCTAGAGACCGACTCAAGTGGCCCGCTGGCCTCCCCTCGATGGAGATTCTATGGGCAATGGCTCGAGGTCAGGATCAAATGAGAAGGTCGAGATGATCCCGTCCACTTCTGAGCAGGTCGGGTGAAGGCCACTGGGGCTGTCATCTACGTTTTTCCCTTGGCTCTGTTTGATGCGAGGCGGCCTCGAGCCCTTCGCGGCCTTCGAACCTCGGTCGATCGCAGCTCATATTGAATGAACCGCTATTGCTTCGTGACGTGATGCAAAGCAATTGAAATGCAATGATTGCATGTATGGTATGAATGTACGATGCATGAATTGATGCACGTGTGAGATGGATGAATGAATGAGTGCTTGTTTGCAAAGCGAGTAAACGGGGGGTAGGTAATGTTACCTCGATCGAACTCTCGGGCATCGCCCCGTTTGCGGTTTTTGCAACCGGAGGGGCTAAAGTAGCATTGCTTGTCTCGACAGTTCGAGTGATAGGCTCGAGGGACTCATAGTAGG
This sequence comes from Setaria viridis, assembly GCF_005286985.2. Classification (NCBI taxonomy): domain Eukaryota; kingdom Viridiplantae; phylum Streptophyta; class Magnoliopsida; order Poales; family Poaceae; genus Setaria; species Setaria viridis. The sequence goes on along the minus strand of NC_048264.2, from coordinate 32,186,887 downwards.
TACACCTAAGTGGAATCCATATCCGTCGTTCGTGACGGGGTTGGTCATGTCCTGCACATTAGTTCGTTCGAGTGACAGGCTCGAGGCACCCATAGCAGGTATCTCGAGTGGAATCTGAATCCGTTGTTCAAGATGGGGTGGGTCATGCCCTGCATGTTAGTTTTCCTCTGCCTTTACCTATCCCCCATCGGATGCCTGAACCGTCCGACTAACCCAAGTGCCTACCGGCCTCGGTTCGGTGGAGGCTCTATGGTGGGTCCCTCCGCTCCATCCGACCAACCCGAGTGCCTACTGGCCTCGGTTCGGTGGAGGCTCTGACGGTGGGTCCCTCCACTCCCCTGCCTCGCAAGGCGAAGGGGCACCTGCGTGCGGTTGTGCCCGTTTTTCACAGCTTTGCTGGAGAAGTAGGTGGGTCCCTCCCGGGCCACGCCCTATCGCGTAGGGTGGCATCCCGTCAGTTGCGTCCTATCCGCCAGGGCTCCGTGCCCCCTTCCCTATTAAATAGGGGGAGGGGTGGAGGTCTTCTGACTCGTCCTTACACCTTTCCTCGATTGTTGCTACTTCTGCTCTTACGCCAAAACTTCCTTGTGCGGTGTGGTGAGTTCCGAGAGAGAAGGGTCAAGGGTGAGAGTGAAAGAAGTCTTATAGATCCGTTCGTTGCCTCCCGTTGCGTGATGTTGAACTGGAGGCCGTCCGTCATGAGGGAGGAATTGCTGGAGGACTTCGCGCGAAAGGGGTTGCTGGCGCCAAAGGCAGTTGCGGGTTGGAGAGCGCCGGAGGTGGGGGACGTCGTCCCGCGACCTGGGCCCGATGAGGTCATCTCCTTCCTCGCTTTCCATGAGCGCGGGCTTGGATATCCCGCGCATTGGTTCGTGCGCGGGCTCCTCCACCAATGGTATTGCCGGCTTTGTCACCGTTTGCAAGGCCTTCCTCGGGATGGAGCCGCACATGGGCTTCTTCATGAAGTTCTTATCCGGGCAAGCCTGGTTCGAGGAAAGGGGAAAGGTGAGCCTGTCAGGCCCGGTTAGGGGGTTTGCGCTTCAGAGGAATTCAAGGTCGCGTACCTGCCGTACACCCCCAATGATTCTAATCGGGGATGGCACGGCGAGTGGTTTTACATCCGAAACCCGGCGCAGGCGCCGTTCCCGAAGTTCACCGGAGGGAGGCCGACGAGATAGGAGAGTTGGGTGTGGGGACCCGCTTTGAAGCAGAAGAAATAGATGGAGGTCCTCGAGCCAGCGCTGCGGCAACGTGTGGAGGAGGACCTCAATGGGCTGCGGATCTTCGACACCTTCATCTGTTAGCGGATCACTCCGCTGGGGCAGAGGGCGTGGCCAATGTGGAGGTATTCCGACCCATTGGATCATGATCGCGTGTCGCCAGTGGAGTTGCCGAAGAACGAGATCGAGGCATGCCTCGATCAAGTGTTGCAGTTGGGGGGTGACACGATCCTCAGTGGGATGCCGGAGGCCTTCCAAGCTAGAAGGCAGCCTGACTTGGTATGTCTCTCCCCTTGCGCCATGCTCTTCTTCATCCAGTCCTTCTGACTAATTTTGAGCCATTCACCTCGTAGGGTCTTGAGCATTACAAGTCCTGACCGAGCCTCCCAAAGGGACCGAAGGGCGTGCCCCTTCAGGCAGCCCAGAGGACAGCAGCGGACGAGAGGAAAAAGAAGAAAGCCGCGAAGGCCAAGTGGTAGGAGGCGAGGCAACGAGAAATCAGTCGGCAGGTTTGTGGCGGTGAGAGCCCGTCGGCTGTAGGGGCGGAGCTCAAGTCTTCCGACCCCTCTAGGTCGAGAGAGGGTTCGGACTCTTCGAGGGATGAGGCCAGCGGGAGCGTCACCGTGATTTCGACTGGGTGCCGCGAGCCCACTGTCGCACCCTCTGTCGAAGCGCGTGGACAGAGGGACCTTCTGGCGCTCGCAAGTCAAGGAAGCGCGCCGCGGACGGAGACGTGACCCGTGAGCTAGAGGCGAAGCGGGCGCGGTCACCGCCACGCCGTTCGGAGGTGCTGCTGGCGCTGCAACCCCCGGCGTCGAGTGGGACATTGCGCGGTGGTTAGCTGGAGGGATGCGGTCGTACGCTGTGGCCCAGGAGTCGGCGGACGCACCTGGTCCTCGGCAAGGGGATAATCCACTGGCTGCTCAAGTGGGTCCGCCACGGGTTGGTGTGCCCCCACCCTCAGTCATCCTGGAGCAAGCCGGCTGGGAGCCCCCGAGTGGTTCTGGTCCGATGGACTTTCTGGTTCCTCCGATCATGTACATGATTGTAGCTTTTCTCGCCCATTTAGACACGTTTTTCGGTGTGAATAGTCCATTCCCGTATCTTCTGTTGCAGTAATCCGTCATTGGCTCCCCTGGTCATCGCGCCGCCTCCTGTACACACGGAGTGGACGCCCAACCTGCATCGGGTCATGGTGAGCGATGGGAGGAGCGTACTGGAGTCAGCCCGATCCACGTTGATGGTGCTCATCCCCCCTCCCGTCCGCCGCACCTGCGCCAACGGCTGCGATGATAGTGACCCCTGTGTCGACGACGAATCCCATGGCGATAGCGGATTTTGTGGCGGTGGTAACTATGGCACTCCCTCCCCTACTGGTCGTGGAGGAGGTGAGAGAGGAACCGTTGCTCCCCGTATCACCCGGAGGAGGGGCGCACGCCGTCGGCTCACCCTTCTGGTCAGATTTGGAGAGGAGCGAAGAAGTCGGGGTTGAGACCGCCAATGAAGTGGTGGAGGTCCACATGTCCCCCAAGCTGGCCGAGGCCCATGCTTAGGTGAGTACCCTCCCGAGCCCGCCCGGGGATGGCGTGTTGAGGGTGACTTGAATGGAGGAAGAGCCGTTGTTGGCGGGCCGTGACATCCCAGTGGTGGCCCTTCCTTCCATCGGATGGGAGGTCACTAGGGTGGCGGATTCGGGCATCCCGCCATCTCAAGAGTGGGCAATGATCCCGGTGCCACTCGACGCCGTGGTGGCCAGACCTACAAGTGGGTCGGGGGTGTCTGACGACCTGGTGTGGCCTCAGCCGGGCGAGCCAGGGAAGGCCCGGTTCATGCTCCGCAATAGGAGGGAGCGGGAACTCTGGGACCCGCTCGTGAGCTGTAGGCTGTCGATGCGGTTGGGCCTTACCTCCGTCATGGCAAAGTTGAAGGAGGCCTTGGAGGAAGCTGGCCTTTCCAATTGGGCCATGTCCGTCGACCTGGCATGCATCGGAGACGTAAGTCTTCTGCAATCCTAACTTCGTCCCTGGTCTTTGCTTATTCAATGGTTGCCTTAGTGCGTCTGCCCTTATTTTTCTATAGCCTGGAGATGATATCGACTGGTAAGTCCCGGTTCCTCTGGGAGGAGCACGGTCGTCAAGAACGGGACGCGATGGCATTGCAGTAGGTTGGTGATCTTGCTCACGAGCTGGAGAATGCTCGTCGCGAGTCCTAGGACCAGGTGGCATGCCCGACCACTGCCGAGTGGGAGCTTGCCGCGATGGAGTCTCGCCTGGCGGAGGCTGTGGTGGCGGCCCGAGGGCGTCAGGAGGCGGAGCGACGAGCGGCCAAGTGGGCGATTGTCGCTGAGTAGGTGTTCACCGTGGCGTAGAAGGCCCTGGGGGCAGAGCGAGCAGCTCGAGGGCATGCCGAGCAGGAGGCCGCTCAGCTACAAAAGAGGGTGACCCAGCTAGAAGAGGGGCAAATCATCCTTGAGAGCACCAGTCAAGAGGTGGGTGAGAGGAATGCCCTTCCGCGGCAAGAGTTGTAGCGGTCGGAGGAGGGATGAGTCACGACCGTTGCTGCAATGGAGAGTAAGTCATACCATCCCGAGAGTTTGAGGCGGGGTCATACCCCTTTTCTACCTTCCGCTGACTTGGTCTCCTATGCAGTCCTGGAGGGGGAGTTGAGGATGACCCAGGCAACGATTACTTGGAACGCGGAGGCATTGGCCTGATCCCTAGCAGAACGGTGCACCCCCGCGGATGAGCTCAACCAACTCCGGGACGTGGCGCAGGTGGTGGTGACTGAGGTGCTCGGGTTGGGCCCGAGTATCATCAGGCCTGCCATCCAGGTTGCGGAGTTTGCAAACACGGTCAAAATGCATATCTCCAATGGTGTGTTCCACGGGGCATCAGGGGTGCTGACGTCAGTGGCGACCCACTACCTTGACCTGGACTTCGAGGCGATCTGTAGAGGGTACGCCAACAGAAGGAGCTTCAAGGAGATCGGGGCGCTGGGTCAGAGCTTGGCCTTGGGCGCGCAAACGATCGGCGCTCCCATGACCACGATGTGGGTGATAGAGGCTTGCCGCTTGTGGATGGCCAACGTACAAGTCGGGAGGGGGCCACCAATCATGATGCAGTGGTGCAGGCCAGGACGGAGCTGGGTGTTGCCCTGACCGAGACTGACCCGAGCGTCGGCCCAACTGCGACTGGGGAGGCCTCGTCCTTGACAGCTGCACCACCAACCGACCATGCTGAGGGAGATCAATAGAAAAAGGGTAGTTAGTTTCTTTATTTTATTAAGGAATTTGCGGGGGGATCGTGAGCCCCCGAGTGAACAATTTTAAGTACGTTTGTGATTGTGATGGGGAGCTGGTCTCACCCATCCTTGTTTTCGCCCTTAAGAAATTTCTGCTTTTCGCCCTTTTCCTTTCAGACCTGCCCGTTGACCGTAGGCTACAACCTTAAGAACCCGGGCGTGGCCCGCGAGGCTCAGTTGCTCATAACTATAGTCGTGGCGGGGTTCGATCAGTCCGCAAGCTAGAGCATAAGTTGCTTTTAGGGTGAGTTACAGGACGAGATGCCCTTTCGTTTGGCCGCGCCCTTTCGTTCGAGCGTGGTGCGTGGTTACACAAAAAGTAAAGAGGCGGTGGTGCCGCACTGTCACACCTGGTTTTAAGGATAAAATCGAGTGCATTGGATACATGTGCGCCAGGATCAAGTTACACACATGTACGACATAAATGAATAACAAAGACAGTGGCAAATCGATTAAAGAGAGTAATTAACCATTATTACATGACTGAAAGTCTCAATAAAACACAAGTATAACTTATTACGCAGTAGACTCCAATGGAAGCGAAGACACCACAGGCAGCTGACTGAACAACCGTACGCCTAGAACTCCTCAAAGTCGTCAAGGTACTCCACTAGATTCTCTTTGTCCGAACAATGGTTTTGTAAGGATGAGTACACTTATGGTTGGTACTCAACAAGTTGTGGGGAACAGTGTAGTGTAAGGCCAATCAAAGTATGGCTAAGGCTTAATCAACATAAGCTTTTAATTTAGTTGGTCAAATTTTATTAGCATATAACTAAATGTGAGTTTATACCATCCAAAATTAAACAAGAACATAAATACAGTAACAACATATGTATGAGTGAAATAACAATGATTTAAGTCCATCTTTCAATAATATTATCATGTGAGGGTTCAGGCCGCTCTTAATCGTGAGCACAGCTGATTGATCAGTTTTATACTCTATAGAGGTTGCACCTCTTTACCCACAAGTCGCGTAAAAGTTCAAAAGAACTTTGGACCCAACCATGCGATGTTTGCAAGGCACCATACCACACTTTCGAGGTGTGATTGCATAGGGACGATACGAGGCCTTTACAAAGGTTCGCTAGTAAGTGGTAACCCGATAAGGTTTCGGGTCGAAGCAAAGAATAACAGTCCCCTAGTGGGTACAGTGTCTTAGCAAAGCCCACCTCCCAAGAGAGCGAGTGCTATACCCCATCAACGCCTCCCCTCTTGCCCTTTCGGTAAGATTACCCCAGACTAGAGTTTCTAATTATTTAGCTAAGACCATAGCCATTTAGTCTTGTGGTAGCACTGTTTTCCTGGGTAGTTCTCCATGTTCCGATTAAACATTCATGATCTTGTATTAATAAAAGGTATAAGAAAAGTTATGCAAGTTTAATCATTGATTTTAGTTAAACCACCATAACCCAAGTAAGCAATAAGGATGAGCTACCCAACATAAAAGTAAACCTGGTTGGTCAAGGCATAGGTAAATAAAATCTAGGTGAACCTTAATTGGGACCCATCATGTTTAAGCTATTAAGTGCATAGCACTGTTGTATTGAACATGAAAGTAAAGGTGAATAGGACTTAAAGAAGTGATCAAGGACACGACTTGTCTTCTTGGCCTTGCTCCTTCTGCTCATACTCCTCAAAGGCTTGATCTTCAAATCTCTCGAACTGCTGACCGTATACACGCGTCACACAAGAACATACAAGAAAACAAATGCATAACTGTTGGCGCTAGAAATCATTGATCGTATTCCCAGCGTCGGACACACGACCCGGGAGAATCTGCTTCGCTCCTGTTCGGGTGATCGCCCTGGTGCGGTTCGCGCGGCGTGCCAGCCAATCTGACCTGTTGATTGGCAAGGAAATAGACGTGTCAGTTCCCAGGGGTTGCGATCGGCTAAAGTTCCGATCTTAGGAAAGCTTATCAGCGAATCGGCCGATTTGCAGTAATGAAGGAAATCGGCTATGAAGCAACCGATTATCAAGTAACGTTTGTAGAGAAAACTACTAGAGCAATCTAAACAACGTTAAGATAGCAACACTAGGAACAGATCCGATCGGCTATGTGGAAAAAGCGGTAAATTAAGTAGCAAGATATAATAAAGCCGAAGGTTCTAATTCCAAGCTGGATAAATGGTGATAAAACTAGAACAACAGGTAAAACCTAGAATTCTAGTGAATATCGATAACTAGTGAATAAATCTAAACGAAACGACAGCGATGCGCCCGAAGTTAAAGCTTAGAAGTTACTCGATAAACGGAACTTACAAGATCAGCTGGAGGTCAAGTTGATGCAGCCCCGCCAACCCGTACGAACTCGTGAAAAAGGAGAAAAAGTGTTGGCGAAGTCGCCTGCTTGAAAGTAAGTACGAGGAAAAAGTAGTTTGTTGTATTGAGTTGATTGCCTTTTACAGATCCATAAGGGTGGCTATTTATAGCCCCGTACAAACGACTTCTTATCCGACTAGAACTCTATCTCTAACTTTAAACAGAAAAACTTCTTATCCGACTAGAACTCTATCCCCAAATCTAAACAGAAAACGAATATTTACAAGTACGATTCGTACTATCTTCACGCGCTTCACGGGCTAACCTCCTCTTCATCTTCATAATCCTTTTTAAGCCCACATCGGCCCAATCACCTCTTTAGAAAGGAGGTAACAGATCAGGACCCACACATCAAGGGCTCAAACTCATCCCGACCCTGGGCACTAGGGTCGGACGAGGCGGAGATCCTCCTTTGGAGGGGTCGGGCGCGTCCGACCCCAAGCCTTAGGGGTTGGGCGAGGCGGAGATCCTCCTTTGGAGGGATCAGGCGTGTCCGACCCCAAACCTTAGGGGTCGAGCGAGGCGGAGATCCTCCCCTGGAGGGTCGGGCGTGTCCGATCCCAAGCCTTAGGGGTCAGGCGAGGCGGAGACCCTCCCTTAGAGGGTCGGGCGCGTCCGATCCCAAGACTTAGGGGTCGGGCGAGGCGGAACTCCAAGGATCAATCGGCCGATCCTCGACTGAAGCACCAAATGGCCGATCCTTGACTGTAGCAGCAATCGGCCGATTTCCAATCGTCGCCCTTGTATCTCGCCGCATCTTCCGATCTTTTCTTCTCCTAACGGCGAGTTTACACGTGTCAAAATCTGGCGTCAACAATAACATAAGAAAACAGTACAGCAATCATAATAAATAGAGAAAACAAGCTTGGAAAACTATTCTACGCATTAAAACGAACACGAGGACGTAAAGACCGCTAAAAATGGAGCTAGGATGCAAAAGTTACACTTAAAACAAGTTACAAGGGCCTATGTGCAAGAAAACTAGACTTCTAGGGGCTAAATTGCGGAAAAATAAGGACCTATATGTAATTACACATATAAACCGAAAGTTTAACTCGCAAAAACACCTCTACGGATGGCAGGTTAATTTTACAAAAATGCAAGGTTTAAAACAGAAGAAAACAGGACTTCTTTTAAACGATCTTTAAACTGAGGTGGACTGCAGGTTGATTAGAGAATAACGCAGGGGCTCTTCCGCAAAAGAGATGCGGTGCGGCATGCATTGACCAATACGACCCGGTCAGATCAAATCTAGGCCGGTGTCGCAACGGACAGCTGGCGGCGGTGTGCGGCGGTGCTTCGCCGACCAGTCGCTGGAGTTGCTCGAAAGCGAGCTCCTGACCACGGTTTGACACGTGAGGCACACCAGAAGCACGAGAAGACCCTAGCGATCTTGTTTTGGCGGTTGACGGCGGTCGAGACTCACCGTGAGGCGGTGCTTGGTGGCGGCGAACCTGCAACGGCGCTTGAAGCTTGTGACGGCTCACAGAGGGCTAGGGCTAGGGTTTTGGGGGTGTTGTGGAACAGGAGGGTGCGGCGCTTTATATTGGGGTGGAGCACAGCGGCTTGGCCCGGTCGATGTGGCGGAGTGGGCCCAAGCTCGATCCAGGAGCAGAGATGCAGCGCGCAGAAAGAAAAGAGGCGCATGCAGAAGGTAGGAAGAAGAAAGGAAAGAAAAGAGGAGGGTCTGTCCGGCGGGCCTCGCAAGGTAGAGAGAGAAGGGAGGGAGCGGCGTGGTGGCTAGCTGGGCTGGCGCGATGAGAGTGGGCCAAAGGGAGCTGGTGCGGAGCTGGGCCGAGGCGAGAAAGCGGGCCACTTGCTGCTGTGCGGTTGGGCTGCAATGGAAAAAGGAGAAAGGGAGATGCGGCCCAGGAGAGAAAAAGGAGAAAAAGAGAAAGGTAAATTCAAATTTTGAAATTTAAACTTCAATTCAAATCCAAGCACACAGAAGTTATGCGGCAGCATGAATGCACAAAGAACTCCTATGCTGGTTTAACTTAATTTTGGAAAAATGCGTTAAATGCCTAAAAATTTAAATGTGAACCTAATTTGGATGAATTTTATTGAGTTTGAAATTTTAGAATTTTTGGGTGTTACAGGCACCTCCGTGGAATCCTCGAGTGACTCGGCCCGAGAGTGCTCGGGCCAGGGTGTTGTAGGAGCAAGTGTTGAATGGAAAAGGACTGGTAATGAACTGAGCTAAGGAAAGAAACGACGTAACTGCTCAATGTTCCAATTGTTGGTGAGGATGTTGCCATCATCATCCTTTAGTCGGTAGGCGCCTGGTCGGATCACCTCGGCCACCGCGTATAGTCCTTCCCATTGCGGAGAAAGCTTGTGCTTGTCCTTGGTTGTTTGGGTCCTCTGGAGCACAAGGTCGCCGACCTCAAGGGTTCTTCCCCGAATCTTCTTCTTGTGGTACCTGTGAAGGGTCTGTTGGTAACGGGCGGAGCGAATGAGCGCTGTCTCATGCACCTCCTCGAGCAGGTCAACCGCGTCCTATTGAGCCTTTGCGGCTCAGTCGGGGTCGAACGCCTTTACCCTTGGAGCGCCGTAGTCGAGGTTGAATGGAAATACCACCTCAGCACCGTACACCAGGAAGAAGGGGTGAACCCTGTTGACCAGTTCGGGGTCATCCTTAAAGCAACTCCAAGAGTTTCCCAAAAAATTCTTCCTCAAAATGAAGTATTGGGGGCTATGCTAAAAAAAATTTCCCCCAAAAATATATCAGACCACAACATAACACCAAAAACCTACTCCCCAATATTTGCCACATCATCGTAGTTCGGCTTACCTCCAGATCAGACCCCCCGACAGCCCTGCCCTGCCTCCCTGTGCTACTACGCTCCATCCTCGCTGCCTCCGTGGCTTTGGCCCCCGCGCGGCTGTGCGCTTCGGCATCCTCGCCACAGGTTCACGGAGTTCAGCTCAGCCTTCCGCATCAGCACCTGGTGCCGCATAACCAACCCCCTTTCCCCCAAAATGGCCATGTGGCTGCCTCCCTCCTCATCGCCGTTCTGTCATTGTACAGGTAGTACAGGCCATTAGGATGCACGGCGGTGGCAGCAACGGCGGCGGCTATGTCTCCGCGGTCGTTGACCCGAGCATGCAGCGCGATGGCCTCTGTGTGGCCTTGTAGGCCTGGAACTTCTGCAACGAGGTCGGCCAGGAGGCCCCTGGCATGGGTAGCCCCTGCGGCGCCGACAGCTTTGATCTCGGTTGATGCTCTCTCTCATCTTCTCCTGCCCTTCCATTCTTCCAGTTCCACACGCTGCGGTTTTCCAAGATTTGAATTTCGATTATTCATCAAGGCTAGTGAAATCTTTGCAAAGACTAGCGCTGGTGAGCACAGCCAGTCGGTGTATGAGGTGGTGCACCGGGTAACTAATGCCGACAACGACCTCCGCACGGGCAACCCGTTCCTAGGGGTGCTGGCGAACGCGACCGTCACCGATGTCGACTGCTATGCGGTAGCCAAGGAGCTCTACCTCGGTGCCTAACAACCTCGTGCCGTGGCAGTTCTGGATGGTCATGCTCAAGAACGGCAACCTCGACACCACCGCGGCCATCTGCCCATCCCGCAGAATTCCTGGTTCCCCTGCCCGGGAGGTGCCAGCCGGTGCATGAACCAGCCACTGGTGATCCATAATCGCACCACGCTCGACGACACCGGCCGGTGGATGCGTGGTGGTCTCGTCAGCACCTACGAGCTGGACGCCATGGATCCTGACAGCGGTGATGTGTTCTACTACTTAATCACGTGGGAGAAGGAGATGGCGGCGAGCACCGGCGCCGGTGGGTGGGCGTTCCCCTGGCATTTGCACCCGCGCCGTTGACCTCGTCCCCTCCTGCCCCCGCACCTGACGTCCTCCCCGCCGCCCCTTTCCACCCCACCGGTGCACGCACCAACGACGCTCCCCCCTCCTGCGGCGTTCGCACCCGTGCCATCGACCTCGTCCCCTCCCACCCCCTCGCCGATCGTTGTACTCACCATCCCCGTCCCCTCGCCAGCCGCCCCCGCCCTGACCCCATCGCTCCTTCAAGCAGAGGTCGGGGCGAGCGGCACGGGGTGACCGGCGCAGCCGGCGCGGGGAAATCAGCAGCCAGCACTGGGTGAGCATGCACGCGCGTGGAAAAAAAATGAGCATGGGAAGCATCTGGTGCGCAGGGGAATCGGAGCTCGGGGGATTGGGGAAGACAGCGCGTCACGAAAATATGCGGGGCGAGGGGGCGTTTTTTCGCGTCACCAATCTTTTGGGGAGTTTTAGGTGGACTGTTGGAGTTCATTTTTTCCCTTTTTTCCCCTAAAGAAGATATTGGGGGTAGATGGTGTCGAGGAAGAACTCGACCGCTTCTTGTGAGTGGATGTTAGTGATGGGCTTCGCCTCTATCCACTTTGTGAACTTGTCCACCGCCACGAGCAGGTGGGTGTGACCACCTGGGGACTTTTTGAGGGGTCCAACCATGTCGAGGCCCCAGACCACGAATGGCCAAGTGATGGGCATGGTCTGGAGTTCCTGCACCGGCAGGTGAGTCTACCAGGCGTAGAACTGGCACCCCTCGCATCTACGGACCACCTCCTCTGCGTTGCGTAGCGCTGTGGGCTAGTACAAACCTTGACAGAAGGCTTTCCCAACCAGCGAACGCGGGGCTGCATGATGTCCGCAGATTTCGATGTGGACTTCGAGGAGAAGCTATTTCCCCTGGTCGGTCGGGATGCACTTCATGAGTACCCCCGACGGACTTCATTTGTAAAGTTCATTGCTGATGGCAACGAACGTTTTGGCGCACCGAGCGATTCATCGCGCTTTGGTCCTCTCTGACGGTAGGACTTCTTTGAGGATTTAGGCAAGTAGTGGCGCCCTCTTGTCAATCGGGTCAAGCACCATCACCATGGTGTCTGGGTCGGAGCCCCCAAGCGCTTGGTCAGGGTCAGGCAACATTGATGTGTTGGAGCCCTCGATTGCCTGGTCGGGGCCGAGCTGTGCTTGGGTCGGATTCACCCAGATGCGGGGGGATGGCTCGTGGAGGTCGTTCACGAAGACCCCATCTTGGGGCGGATCCCGCTTGGCTGCCAACTTCGCTAGGGAGTCGGCGACGTCATTGTCCCTTCATGCGATGTGGTGCAGCTCCATTCCTCAGAACTTGCCCTCGAGCTTGTGCACCTCTTGGCAGTACACTGCCATGAGTGGACTTTTGTAGGAGGACTCCTTCATGACTTAGTTGACCACTAGTTCCGAGTCGTTGTGGATGTAGAGCCGCTTTGCGCCGAGCTCAATGGCAATACGCAGCCCGTTAATGAGTGCTTCGTACTCTGCGACGTTGTTTGGGGCCTTGAAGTGGAGGCGGATTGCTTAGCTGAGCCTGTTTCCCTCTGTTCAACGTCAGCATCGTGCCGCGCCAAACGTCGCGCATGGATGACACTGCGCGCATCATGGTTCAGCCCGATCAACTCTCGCACGGGCTGACGCCGCGGCGCTGGCACCGGGTCGGACTGTGGAGTTGCCGCAGTGCTCCACCCTACCCGACGTGCCTATGGGGATGAGCGGACGGAGCGGTTCGGCTGTTGCGGCCCCAGCACGCCAGTTGGGCAAGAGGTTGCGTGTCGCTGTCGTGACGCGGAGCTCTCCACCTACTGTACAGCGGCGGTCTCCACCAGCACCCGGAGGTTTTGGTGTATTGCCTGCTCCTAGGGGTCAGCTGGCTCAAGGAGGCTGCGCAGAAGCATCACTGCGGCGACGATGTTCTGTCTGGCCCGAGTGAACTGCAGGAGGTCGTCCCCTCCTACTAGGATGTTACGTTGGACCTGATGGGCGCGGCCTCGAGCGCCGCTTGCAGGGTTGCACGCGTGTGGTGCGGAGTGATGCGCCGGGCGCGTCAGCAGTGGTGGCTGCTGGTCCTGCTACCATTGTCGTAGCTCATCGCCATGCGCCTGCACTTGCGCCAGGGCCCCGCTCGGTGGTTCGTTGGGGTGTGAGTCTCGACAGACTCTACCACCTCCGGAAGCTGCTCCGAGGCATCCGTCATGGCGCACTCCCGGGTCGAGGATGGTCGAGCACCATCATGTCGCCAATGCTCGAGCCTTCGCTCTCGAGCTCCTTATTCCAGAGGTCATGGAAAGAGGTGGGAGCATAGTCCGCCATTCCTACGAGCTCACGCGGGTGGAGAGACAACGTCATGACCCTCTAGAGCCCCTGTGTGTACGCGTAGGCGAGGACGCAAGACTGAAGGGGAGCTAGGCGTGCGGTGAGCATGACGGGGACATGGGAGCGCCTCTGGAGAGCTGCCTAAAAATGTTAGCCAGTGAATACATGACAGTATCCACGTTGTTAATCGTGGGGCTCGTGCCCAACACGGACTCGATGCGGAGCGCATACGCCTCCACATCGAGATCGTCGAGTGGCTCGCGGAAGATGATGCAAGCCACCTTTCCTGGGGATGCCAGGGGAGTCGTCTCCTCGTGGAGGCGGAGTACACCGAGCTGATCGGCGATGAAGTCCAGACTTCTGAAGCGGAAGGCCTGGAACGGTGCGAAGATAGGTGGAACCCATGTCCCACCGAGGGTAGGAGCGGGAAACTCCAGCGAGCCGAAGCGAATCGTATCGCTCGAGCCTACTATGCCAAAGGTGGCGGTGAGGAGGGCCATTCGATGACCTGCAAAACGCGAATGCAATGGCGTCTTCCCCATGGATGGCGCCAACTGTCGGTGCAAAATATGGCCGACAAGTAAATATTTGTAGTTTTGTCGTGCGTTAGATCGGATATGGTCTAGCACACAATGACACAGGATGGATATTGGTTTGGGCAATGCGCCCTACGTCCAGTCGGGATCAGTCGGTCGCCTTTATTCCAGAGCCCAGGTGATCAAAGTTTTGCATTAGGGGTACAAACGAGAGGTGGATGAGAGGGGATGCCTGAGTTCTGGCGTTGTTCTCGTCTCGGCGGAAGAGAGTGGTAGGAGCTCAGACGTGCGCTAAGTGTGTATGGGTGTGTGTGAGAATGTTTGTTTCAGAGTCTCAAATCTTCCGACTGAGAGTGTCTAAGAGTTTGAATAGTCTGAGAGCACGTAAGTGTAGAAGCGGGGGGTCGGTCCTCTTTTATAGTACAAGGGGACGGTCCTTACAGGTCGGGGGAGGATACGAGAGCGACTGTACGGGCGCTGCCTAGTATTGTCGAATCCCACGTCAGTGGATATAGTATGGCCTCCATTCTCGGTCCCTGTTCTCCTCGTCAGGCCACTATGCCGTAGCGGGTAGGTTTTTGGCGCCATTGTGCAGACGTCCGCTGGTCGTGGCGTGATACAGCTCTGCGTACGGCCCTCTGACCCAGGCGTTGCCTTGTTGTCTGCCCCACCTGCTCCCTGGGCCCACTTCGGGTGGGCGTCCTCGGTCGGGAGTCCCAGCCCGCCTTGACCGAGTTGGTCGGGGAGGTCAGAGCAAGTGGTACGGCAAGTCCCCGGTCGGGGGATTAGGTCGGGAGCACTCAGTAGGGAGTGCTTGGTTGGTAGTACTCAGTTGGGGTCAGATTGTGGTCCCACCCCCAGCTGGCTCCCTCTGATCGGGATGCTGACCAGGCCTCCTGGTCGGAGGAGCCGGTTGGTGACCGAATCGTGGTCTCAGCCCGGCTGTGCGTAGCTGGGCCGGCCCAGGTACATGTTGTTGTTGTGCCCTTTATTCGGCTAAGTGTCGCGGGAAAGTAGTCCTATTGGGGACCCCGGGTCTTTGTCTTGTCATGCTTACAGTTAATAATTATTATACCTCGCCTTGTTGCCTATCATTGCCTTCCTCGGCAATTGGTTGCTCCTTATTGCCATCACCAGACATGTTGAGGTAGATGTCAGTCTGGTTGTGATCGACCTCTTCGTTTGGTTGATCAAAGTAAGTTTCACTTATTTTTATACATTTCTATGAATTAACAGGATTTTCTATAATTTCTAGATACTTTAAGAATTTTTCTATATTTTCTAGCTAATTAAACAAATTTTCCTACAATTTCTAGCTATTTTCTAATATTGCAGAAATAAAAAATGAAAAAAAGATGATGTCAGCGGCGAAGATGGCGTCAGCGGCGTAATCTAATACATGACATATCATTACAATGCGTTATTACATTAATTTATTCTAATACATTACACGGTGTAATCTAATGGAACATTAATAACCTTCCTCTTGACGAACGTCCCTTGGTTGTGATCGCGGCGTAAGTATGGAATGTCCTCTTTGGCTAACAGGATGCTTGAGTCAACCTCAACTGAAAATGGAGGAAGATCATCAAACTGATCATAATTTTCTAAAATGTCAGTCTTGTCCTTAACTCCAATGATTTTTCTTTTCCCTGGAAGAACTATGTGGTGCTTTGGCTGGTCATCTGACTTATTAGCACGCTTCCTTATTGGTTTACTTGACATGTCCTTCAAGTAGAAAACTTGAGTCATATCATTGGCTAGGACGAATGGTTCGTTTCTGTATCAGGTCCACTATTGTCATCCCATAGTTGTATGTCGTTACACCTCCTCCAGTAAGTTTCACCCATTGGCACCAAAATAGAGGGATTTTCAAAGATCCATAGTCCAGTTCCCATATCTCAATAATGACACCACAATATCTTTCTTTGTTTCCATTGTTGTCTATTGCATCTATACGGACATCACTATTTTGGTTTGTGCTCTTTTGGTCTTGGGCTCTCGTGTAAAATGTGTACCTATTTATCTTGTATCCTTGGAATGTCGATACTGAGATAGATAGACCCCTAGCCAACCATGCTAGTTGTTCTTCAATCGTGTCATCACCCATCAGTCATCGCCGCAACCAAGAGGCAAAAGTGTCAATGTGATGATGTGTAATCTAGGCCTCAGTCTTCCCTCAGTTTGAGGACCGTAAAATAGCCTTGTGCTCCTCCATATATGGAGTGACCAGGGATGATTGTTGCAGGATCATGAAGTGTGCTTTATGAAATGTATCCTCATCGATGTCCATCCGAGCTTTCCTCCCTAGTGTGCTCTTTCCCTTCAGTCTACCCTCATGGAGTGATACAGGGAATCCAATTGAACTCAAGTCATCAATAAAGTCAACACAAAACTCAATGACCTCCTCTGTTCCATATCGCTTTGCGATGCTTCCTTCTGGATAGGCATGATTACGAATATACTTTTTTAGAACTGCCATAAACCTCTCGAAAGGGAACATATTGTGTAGAAATACAGGATCGAGAACAAAAATCTCTTCAACAAGATGGACTAGAAGGTGGATCATGATATAAAAGAAGGAAGGTGGAAAGACCATCTCAAAGCTAACAAGGTATTGCACCATGTCATTCTGCAGCTTTAGTAGATTGTTTGGATGGATTACCTTCTGAGAAATCATGCTAAGAAATGCACATACCTTCACGATTGTCATTCTCACATTCTCTTATATAATACCCCTCAGTGCAACAGGCAGCAATTGTGTCATCAGGACGTGGCAGTCATGGGCCTTTAGATTTATGAATTTCTTCTCTTTAAAATTTATTATTGCCTGTATATTCGAGGAGTAACCTGATGGGACCTTGATACTATTCAAGCACTCAAACATGCTTTCCTTCTCTTCCTTGTTGAGAGTGTAACTGGCAAGATGCAAGTAATGTTCATCATCTCTCTTTTTTGGATATAGGCCATCTTGTTGTTTCATACATTTTCGGTCCCGACGTGTTTCAATTATATCCTTTGCCTTTCCATATGTACCCAGGAAGCTAAGCACGTTCACACAAAGATTTTTCAATAGGTGCATCACATCGATTGCATTACGGACCTCAAGGACTTCCCAATAAGGTAGCTCCCAAAATATAGACTTCTTTTTCCACATGGGTGCATGTCCATCCTCATCGTTCGAAACATGTTGGCTACCAGAGCCCTTGCCAAAGACTACCCTCACATCCTTTACAATAGAAAATACACATTTACCATTACGGTGAATGGGCTTAATACGTTTTTCTTCCACCCCTTCAAAATCTTCCCTTTCTTTCTTAACGGGTGCTTACCACGAAGAAATCAATGATGGTCCGTATACATGACCTTCCTATAGTGTTTCAAATACATGTTGCAAGTATCATCTAAACAATACGTGCAGGCTCGATATCCCTTGTTTGACTGTCCGGACAGATTACCAAGTGCCAGCCAATCATTGATGGTTACGAACAACAATGTTCATAGATTAAAAGTCTCCTTTTTGTCCTCATCCATACATGTATACCTTCTTTCTTCTATAACAGTAAAAGTTCATCAACCAACGGTCTTAGGTAAACATCAATGTCGTTGCCAAGTTGTTTTGGGCCTTGGATAATTACCGGCATCATAATGAACTTCCACTTCATTCATACCTAGGGCGGATGGTTGAACATACATAAGGTCACAAGCCAAGTGCTATGACCACTATTGAACTCACCGAATGGATTGAATCCATATATACTTAAACCAAACCATATGTTCCTTGCATCCTTTTCAAACTCGAGAAATTCTCTATCAACTGTTCTCCACTGGGACCCATCAGCGGGGTGTTTGATCATTTTATCTTGCTTACGTTCTTCTTTGTACCAACGCATCAACTTTGCATGTGCCTTGTTTCTGAACAAACGCTTCAACCGTGGTACTACAGGGAAATACCACATTATCTTCACAGAAACTTTCTTCTTACTAGCCTGCCCCTCAACATCACCGGATAAGCCTCCAATTTATCATATTCCTCACCACAATAGAGGATATAGTCATTAGGATATGCATGTATCTTTTGTACCTCCAAACCGAGAGGGCAAACAACCCTTTTTGCTTCGTACGTTGAGGATGGCAATTCTTTCCCCTCGGGAAGCATGTTCTTTATTATTTTCATTAACTCATCAAAACCCTTATCAGAAACTTCATTTTTTACCTTCCATTGCAGAATTTCCAATGTGGTACCCAACTTTTTGTGCCCCTATTTGTAATCTGGGTACAACAATTTCTTATGATCATCTAACATACGCTCGAACTTTTTTTACTCCTTCACGTTCTCGCAGTCTTCCTTTGCATATCGCAACACCTGACCTAGATCATTGATAGGACCTTCTGCCTCACCCATCTCTTCTTCAGCCTTGCCCATTGGAGCATCCGCAAAGGCACCTCCTTAAAGCCAATCAGGAATGTTATCATCTTCTTATTCTTCTTCATCTTCCATCATAACTCCTCTTTCCCCATGCTTGGTCCAAACAAAATAGTTATATATGAATCCAGAACTGTATATGTGGGTATGAATAGTCTTTCTGGATGAGTAATCCTTCTCATTCTTGCAATTTCTGCATGGACAACAAATGAAACCAGACAACGGTTTGTTGGATTCTGCCGGATTGAGAAAACCACACAAGCCATTAATGTACTCTATGGAGCATTTGTCTGCATTGTACATCAATTGCTAATTCATCTACAAAGTATTACCGAACTAAAGATATTCTGATCATCCATACAATTATACATCAAACATAACAAATATGATACAAATACCATTAAACTCAAATGTTGCTGAAAATTTAGATAGAAATATATAAATTTAAATTCAGACCCAAACAACATGATACACTACGACAAACTCAAATGTTGCTGAAAGCTTAGATAGAAATATAATTTAAATTTCGGACCCAAACAACATGATACACTACGACAAACCAACCACTGAGTACTATCTAGGAGAACTTTAAGCATCCTTGGGCGGCGAAGACGAACTCATCCTGTGGTTTATTTGTCCCTCCTGCAATGGTAGTACTAAGTGGACCTGAAACACTTGGACTGGCGGTGGAGCATAACGACCACCAAAAGGAGGGTCCTGACCCACCGCAACAGCATCTTCATGACATCTTTGCAAATAACGAAGCATTGTTTTCTCCCACGTGCTCATTTTCTTCAACTTATCATGAGGGTCAACTATGGTTTTCCCCTTGCCGCGAGAGAAACGACGATCGCCCCCACCATCGCCACTACCTCCAGCAGCAGAAGCCATCTCTATACACCACAATTTATTTAGCTCATATTTACAAATGACTAAACTATAAACAAATTACATATTATCCCCACAATTTACTTAGCTCAAACATAACATATAAATGAAAAATTTCTCCATTGTAGCTTATTCTAAAAATGACTAATTATGTACCTCTATTTCATCTTATTATCTCTATGTACCACAATTTATCTCGCTCATATTTGCCATAATTTATTTAGCTCATATTTGAAAAATACTAAACTATGAAATTATTCCTCTAACCTCATATCAATTTCTTTGACTAATTCGAAACATAGCATCCAAAAAATTATAGATTATTCTAAAAATCACAAATATGAGCTCTAAATAACACATGCATATAAATGAAAATTTTCTCCATTGTACCTTATTCTAAAAATCACAAATTACTCTAGCTCTCAAGCATAAAACTTAGTATACTAACCATGTATCAAGGGAAGATGAATTTTCTAACCTTTAGAACACTTGAATGAGTGAAATCCCCACGAAATGATCTTCAATCTGGCAGCACCTCCCCTATGGCGCCATGGATAGGATGAAGCTCGAGCTGTGGTGAATGGCTCGGGCAGGAGGAAGAAGAAGGCAGATTTATAGGAGGGAATTTAGTACCGGTTGGGGGCATCAACTGGTACTAAAGGGTGCGCATTAGTATCGGGTGGAGATTCCACCCGGTACTAAAGGTCTGGTGGCACATTACTACCGGATGGAGGCGCCAACCGGTACTAATGTGCACCCTTTAGTACTGGTTGGTGCCCCAAACTAGTACTAAAGGGGGTCACGGGGTGGCCCTGAGGGACTAGCTGATAGGTCTGGTACTAATGTGAGCATTAGTACCAGGCGCAATTGCAACCGGCACTAATGCAATGGACGAAAGGTCCATTCTCTAGTAGTGTATTGTATAGTTGCCCCAGCTAGGCAGGCAGAAAGGTGTTAGCTGTTAGCTGGTGGTGTGTGTACTGTTGTAGTTTCTTTAGTTGATCCACTACATAAACTCTTCTTCAAACCATTCGTGCTAAATCAGTATATACTCCATCTGTCTTGGAATACAAGGCATCCAAAAAAATTTAGAACATATTAGCAGGAGTAGAAAAATATGCATGTACTCCTGAGTTATACAGGGGGAGTAAACCATTCTCATTCATGTAGTGTAACTTAAAGCAAGGAGAGAATTCATCTCTTGTTGTAGCTTCTTGGCACAACTTCATGTAATTGGTCATCGATTTACTGGGTCAATGACTTGGTTTACATTTTATGGTGTATAGTAGCCATCATCTTGAAATAGTCATTGTAGCTGAACTGAAACTTTGGTGTTGTAGTTTGTATCAATCTCTTGAAATATAGGAAGGCGTCTAAATCTGTAATCATACAAGCCAAGTACCCCCTCTGTCCCAAAATATAGCTATGTTTAGCTTTTTCAAAAGTTAAATCTTTTTAACTTTGACCAACGATACCTCTAAAAATAATTTATTTCAACTAAAAAAGTTACATATTATAATAGTTAGTTTCATGATAAATGTACTAATATTATCTTTATGCTATTAGTCTCTATGATTATTTCTCTATTCGCAGTCAAAGTTGAAAAGCATCATTAGTCTCTATGGAGGGAGCAATAGTCTTACTAAAGGAAAACATTAAAATTTAGAGTCAAGTATAGCTTTCACCTTGTATGAATTGTCAATGTTGAGAGTATGCGTTGATGTCCTTGAGATGGTCTCATTAGTAATCAAAGCATCATTGGATACTCAATTTGGTCCATGACCTTTCAAATGATTAGTTTGGATCCCCAACTTTTCTCCTTTAGTCTATCCTTTATGCTAAGAGGAAATTACTAATCGGAAGATAACTCAATTTCTTCCTTGGTTCAAAAAAATTCCCTTCATAATATAACATCACGTTCTAACTTTCGTTATTTATTTGATATTTTCATCACTTATGTAAGTTAAGTCAGGCAAAACAGCCTTCAAATCACCTCCAAAATTTATGAAACTTGTTTTTGTAGTGATAAAAAATGAAGATGAACATGTTTTTATTCAAAAAACACACATGTACCTTTGCCATTTTAAAAATTCAAATTCACCAGATGAAACTAATTTTAAAAATTATCTGAATTTTTATAGCACCAAAACACTTTTAAGAAATTATGCGAAAATAACTTATATTCGTTACATAGAGAACAATGAAGAATGGGAAATTTAGAAGAACCTCATAGTTCTCTATGTAACTTATGATGAGAAATAATTTAATAAATTACTACATCTCATGTGAGGAATACTAGTTGGTTCCCATAATTTTTGGAAAGTATTTGGTGCCACAAAAGTTCAAATATATTTCAAAAGTAGACAAATTTGCATAATTTTAATTTGAAATCTGCAAAGGTGCATGTGCATTTTTAAGCAAAATGATTTCATCTCCTTTTGTTCTATGACCAAAACATGTTTCATGAATTTTAGAGGTGATTTGGTGGTTATTTGGTCCGACTTAACTGAAAGAAGTGATGAAAATATCAAATAAGGAATGAAAGTTAGAATTCGGTGTCATATAAGGGATAGAAAAATTTTCAGAGCTAAAAAAAAATTAATTGGGATATCTTTTGGTGTCAAATAAGGAATTTTCTTTTACGCTAAATAACATGGAGCTACACATTTTCTTAACTAAACCATGGAGCTACACATTGGGTGTGAAGCACCTCCACCATGCATTGAGGATAGCAGTTTAGCCATCTATCGCATGCCGATGCTATCGATACTGGTGTTCTTCCTTACTCAAGTTGATCTCTGCCCATTGGAAACACATAATAATAAGGTCTTTGATGGGGTGCGTGGGAGCAAAATACATCACACCAATCATATTCTCGATCTACTCGAGAAGACAGAAGGTGAGTAGGGTGCCTAATGTGTGTGTATGTATGTATGGAGCTCCACCTCATCACAGGGACTATTTCGACCATTTGAGACAGAATGAGGACAAGGATGAACCATGTTAACGTCCAGGGATCACATTGAGCACCAGGGAAACTTGAGGGACCAAATGAGCTATTATCCCTACTTATTTTTTCATCCTGTGTTCTTGTTTAATGTTTACAGCTTGTTGCTGTTTATGTTGGAATGGTCTACAATGCATACTATTGTTCGAAACTTTTTTACTACTAATAAAATTATTAGCACTCCCATTGTCTCAGGACTATACATTATTGGACAAGGTTTCGGGCTTTTGTTCCAAAAGTATAGAAGGATCAGGACCGTACGCGTGGGCGGTGGGCCACTATCCACAGCAACGGAGATATCCGCCAATTATGGAGGTTTAGCAAAAAAAAAAACAAGAAGAAGAAGAACGAAACAGATTACGCTGAAGGCGAAACTAATTATGTTACTTGGGAACTTTGTTCTTCGAGGACTATTTTGAAGCTTTCCGCTGGGGATGCGCGGCTATTGTAATAAATACTGGCCACACATTCATGATACGATGTAGAGGCTGGTGGGATTCCATCAGCTAAAAGCCTGCCGTGTCGTTTTCATATAACAAATCCAACCCGTGGTTACTGAGACTGAGGACTGACCAACATGTCTGCATTTACCCTAACAACTTCTTCGCTGAAACCAAGCGCTTATTGTCATTCATGTCGTCGTACTACTCGTCCTTCCTAAATGATCCCAGCAAGTCGCATATGATTTCGTTTTGCTTGTCTCGACGCGAGCAGAGAGCACAGCACACTGCCAAGTTGTCGAAGAGATCCTGAGCAGCAATCTAGCACCCCGATAATGAGATTCAGAGAGGGGTTAGTGGCTTTGATCGATCACTACGGCTGGAGCGAGCCCGGACAAGACGATGGCAGCACATGCTCGTTTCCTTTGGGCAAGTGGGTGTGCTCCACCTAATGCTCCCGGCCGGACACATTCCCCTGCAGCTAGCAGGGCCATGACCGCCTTTCGGCCGGTTTATCTATGCGCCTGTCCCCGTCCGCCTGATAATGCCGTAACTATGGCTGGCATACCAAGCTTTCGTTGCAGTATTTTATGGCCAGACCGCATTGTTAAAGCAAAGCAGCTGTACTAAATCACGTTGTAGCTACATGATGAGCAGTGACCCAAAAGGGGTGGGCATCCTCCTACTACGTCGCGAGTCGCGACACTATGAGTGCTCCATCTCTGCATATACGGAGTATGCTGCTAGCTGCTTCATGCTTGCATTTATCGTTTTGCCCCCCAAGAATGGTTAAAAACGCTACTGTAGATGTACTGTACAGTGTTGCACTGCTACCAGTACAGAGTATATTTACGGTGGGAGGACCTAATAGAATCTCTAGGCGGCAGGGAGAGAGAGAGAGGGAGAGGGTTGACTGGGGTTTGACTGGGCGCATGCATGCAGGGGATAAGCTGGCGACGTGGACAGGTCGAAAAGACCACGTGATCCGGAGCGAGATCCTCCACTCCCGCTGCGCGGTCTTCCCATCCCATCCATACGTCCATCGCGTGGCAAAGACGGACGGCCACAGGCCACTTGTGTGCAGTGCAGCCTTCTGCTACGGACGTACGCTTGCTGCAGCTATAGCTGCTGCTCAATTCAGCACTGAAACTTTGCAACAAGGACGGCCAGTGCGGTGCGATCGATCGTATGCAAAGATGCCAATACGGTTCCATCAATCGAATTATGCAGATGAGGGTGAGAATGCCCGTCCATGAGCAGGTACAATAACAGTACAATCGACCGCCATGTCAGCTTCCTGAACGAGGTGGAGGAGAGAGAATTGCAAGCTTGTCGCTGCGTCCGTCGATACAACCTCTGATAGCTGAGGCTAGAGCAGTAAAATATTGCACGTGAAGGGCTAAGCTATTGTATGAGTTATTAGTCTCTATAAATGATGTATACCGGCTAATAGCCAAGTGCTTGTCTCAACTATTGATATTGACCTTGCTCTGATTTGGTCTTTTGTCCTGTGGTCTTTTTGGCGGGCTATCCATATCTCAGTACACAGTACGTACTTGTGCTTGCAGTGTACGTGCCACTCTCGTACGCTCGACGACCGATCCAAGTGCTTCAATTCAAAAATATGGAGACCCTACCAGTGCTGTGTATATGCTCGGTCCATCCAAAAGCAAGCATCATGTGGAGTATTTGGTGGTAGTTTGTCTGTGGCGTCATCAGGTAGCTTTCGATGTTAGCGGCATCGATCATCTGGTTATTACGGCGTGGATAAGACATTAGTACTGATTAGCTATGGGGTATCTCCCTCATCACGGTCTCACGTGACTTTGCAGCCGAGCCCGCAGTGTGGACGCGAGCAACGTGGCTATAGTGAACTTGTTTGTCGCCGTTCCGGACAATCACTGCTGCAACTATTATTGTTCGCGCGCAAACCTTTCGCGCCGTACGTCCTTAGCCACACTGTCGACTAGCTAGGAGAGCGGCAGATTTTGAGTGGAGTAACTGCACCACCACCTGCACTGCAGATCGTGTAGCAGTTATAAGAGACCGTCAGATGGATATCATCCTATGCGGTAACATTATTTTATGACGACGCCGGCCCGTTCTGGTCAGTAAACCCTAAACGACACACTCCTGGCTGGGCCGACCTCCGCCTCTCCAAACCCAATCGATCGATATGCATGATCTGGAGTCCATGACGTACTCCAACTACAGCAGTACCAGACTACCAGTTACGTATCGTACAGTGCATACATGATACATGCTGCTTTTAATCCTTTGTTGGTCCCTCTGTCCCAAAACTGGGAGAATAAATGGCTACTGTAGTATACGCGCACATAAGGTGAAGACAAAGCCTACTGTGCCATGAACAGTAGCGGCGTAATGATACCCGGCCCGTCTTCGTTTTTTGAATCCTGCCCTGCCTCGTCGATCGATCTTCCAGTCCGGCAGGCCCTACGTCGTCGTCAAAGCAGCTGTGGCGAATCGGCTGACGTGCAGGAGCATCGATACGTGCGAGCTGGTATAGTGCGCATGCATGCGTGCAGGCATGCAGCTGGCCCGACGCCGACGGAAGCGCGAGCCCGGCCCCATGCACGCATGCATGCCAAGGAAAGGGTGGCACTGTGCGTGTCCCGGGCGGGCCGCGGCGCCACCGGTCGATCGTGCACGCATCGCACGCTTGCCCCGCCGCGAGGGGCCGGCTGCCGTCCTTGCGGGCTGCATGCGTGCATGCGCGCGATCGCGAATTGAAGGCACCGATAGCGACGCGTCCCTAGACTAGACGCACGTCGACGGCGACCCCGGCCGGGAATGATTGACACGCCGGCGGGGCCCTCGTGTAGCAGTAGACATGCATGTTCACACTGCCCTCGAATCGGAGTAGCCACCCACACCCCCAAACCTTGCCCTGTCGTCGTCGTTGTTGCCGATCGTGGCACCCTCTTCCCCTTGGCAGGTTCTACCTACAGCGAAGCTAGCCACCTCATCATGGTGAGCTGAAAGCCTGAAACCTACACGTAACGTGCTTCGAAATAGGGGGTGCGTAGCTGGAGTAGCTAGGCCTCGGCCCTCGAGAGGCATGCGACATGTGCCGGCGTCTAGGACGCTTCCCGTATTGGCCACCATAGCATGCAGGTATCTCGTTCTTTCACGGTGGACGGTGGTGTAGGTGTGGTGTAGTAGTAGGCATGCTACTGGCTAGGTTGGTCACCGTACGTCCGTCCGTACGTGTATACCAATGCGAGATCTCCTGCCGCGAAGCTAGCGTCCAACCAAGCACATAGTCCAGGATATGGGATGCCGTGATCCTGCATGCCAGAACGTAGTATAGGTTGCAGTCGTCGTTGCAGATCCGGGGTAGCATCTAGCTGGGGCAGACCGCACCCGGCCTGGTCAGCCAGTGCCTCCTCAGCTCCTCCCTCACTGGTGATGAAATGAAAGGTGTCATAGGGCTAGCCGGGGCCATCTCTCTCTGTGCGTGAGTGTTACAAGAGGCCCGGGATGCGCAGCAGCACGGCCCTCTCCCGCCTACTACTGTTCCGCCATGTGAAGGGCTCAGACTAATGGTCTCCAGGGTAAACCGGAGTGCCGCCGGAGTGGCAGGGCAGGGCCTTGCTTGCATGCAGTTTTGCTCTATCTACCGTACCCGGTGCTAGCAGCCTAGCACGCACACAACAAGTAAATACTTAGCCTGCCGTGCAAGGTAGTATGTGTAGTGCATGCATGTGTACGTAGTAGCAGCCCCCACCAGGCAGGCCAACAACTGCGAACCCCACCAGCCACCACCACCACCTCCTCGCAGTGGCAGGCCAAACGAGAGTACGAGACACGATCAAGACCTGTGGATATACACGGCAGTCGGTTGGAATCAACCGTTCCGGCACGCGACGACCCCGGCTTTCTGCACCGGCGCGCGCGTCTTTCCACGTAAATAACGGTAAGCTAAGCTAGCAGCCAGCCTCGCGTTCAAACCCCAAGCCTGAAGCGGCCCCGGTCGCTTCTGGGTCCTCGCGCCGGCGTCCTGACCAGGCGCCCGGCATTTATGCATGCATGGGCCGCTCGTCTCGGCGGGCGACCGGCGAACCGGGGCGCAGTGCAATGAAGCCGCCCGCTCGGCGACTAGGACACCAGGACCTTGTTTAGTTCCCAATTTGGGAGTGTCAAAGTTGGGAGTTTGTCATAAATACGCAACTGTAGTATTTCGTTTGTATTTGTGAATTATTGTCCAAAAATTGACTAATTAGCTCAAAAGATTCGTCTCGCAAAGTACAACAAAACTGTGCAATTAGTTTTTGATTTCATCTACATTTAGTACTCCATGCATGTATCGCAAGTTTGATATGATGGGGAATCTTCTTTTTGTATAGTGTTAAAGTTGGGATTTTGGTTGCGTTGCATTGCACGCGCATCGGGAACGCCGCGTTCCAGAACGCCCGGGCCTCTAGGCTGTTTCTGCGTTGCCTGGCGAGTAAATGAAGCCTGGATGATTGAGAATTCAATCCCCGCCGATCGATGAGATGCTACTGACGTCTACGCACGGCAGGGATAGCACACAGCCTTGCGCTGCGCCCACTGGCCAGTGGGAGCGAGCGAGATGCAGCTGCATACAGCAGCCACCGGCCAGCCAGCGGCAGCTGCTGCGCTGCGTACCGGCTCAGGATCAGATGGATGTACGTACTAGTCGAGTAGTACGTCGATCAAAGTGCTCTCTTTTCTGTGCCCAGCTTTAAGGTGCTGCTGCGGCTGCCAAGCTTTTTGTGAGAGGGGTGTGCGCGCGCGCGCGCGCGCATGGGCAACAGTGCAGGGCTAGGCTGGAGGGGGTAGGATTATTTGACTGGTACTCCTTGAAAGGAAGCGGTTGGACTGGGCTGGAGCTCGCTCGCTCTCCCGGCTTTCGCTCCAGCCAAAAGTTGCTGCAAACCTGCAACTGCAAGGATGCGTGGGCAGGGCTCCTCCCTTGAATTGCTGAGAGAAGGCCGGCTGGGTCGGAGCTGCACCGCCCAGCCCCCAGTCGGGGTGCAGTTTGACCGCCCAATGGAAACCCATTGCAGGAGTATACGACGTACACGAGATAAGGCAAGGCCAGCCGCCCCATTGGCAATGGCAAATTGGCTGGCATTGCATTGCAGCAGTACAGTCTCAAGAACACTGGACATATGGGGTTAGGGGTTGGGCCTTGGTAACAAAACAAGTGTTTGAATGCAAATGAGACCTCCAAGAAGAAAAATGTCGTCATTGTGTGAACTGAGTATAAGGGTCATTTATAAGCTTGTTGAATTGTCTCAGTGAGATCCTTAAAGTGCTTGAAGCACCCATATGATTTCCGACTTGTCAATATGAGGTCTCCACATGGACATGCCCCGTCAACAACTGTAGGAGTATTTTTGGTTACTTTGGACTTGATGAGACATTTAAAGTTTAAGGATTCAAATATGTATTGTTAAAGTTGATGGACTTGAATGACACTCTATTACAAGTTTAAGAACTACTTGTGCATTTCACTCCGAAAGAACCAATGCCTTCAAGCAGTTTGGAAAAAATCATGTGCTTTCTACATGGACTCCTAGATCCTAAAATCCGAACATATAAAGCATTTCCTTTAAAGTTTCTCCAAAGTTCCCACATTCAAAGACTACAAACTACTACTACGGGGCTGTTTGGATGCGAAGTCATAAAGTTTATGGCATGTCACATCGGATGTTTAGATACTGATTAGAAGTATTAAATATAATCTAATTACAAAACTAATTACACAGATGGAGTCTAATTTGCGAGACGAATCTATTAAGCCTAATTAGTCCATGATTTGACAATGTGATGCTACAGTAACCATTTGCTAATGATGGATTAATTAGGCTTAATAGATTCGTCTCGCGAATTAGTATAGGGGTTCTGCAGTTAGTTTTATAATTAGTTCATGTTTAGTCCTCCTAATTAGCGTCCGAACATCCGATGTGACCCCTCCTAAAGTTTAGTACCTCGTATCCAAACACCCCCTACTACTAACTTGAGCTTTTGACTGACCACCTTTGGTTCCCAAGATAGTATAGCATAGTAAAAGCTATATACAAATTATTCACATCTAGCCCCGCTGCATATAGTACTCCCTCCATTCTAAATTGTATGTCGTTTTAGTTTTTCTAGATTCATAGATATTATTATACATTTAGATATAATGTATGTCTAGATACATAATAATATCTATGAACTTAGAAAAGGCAAAACGATCTACAATTTGGAACGGATGGAGTACATTTTAAAATTTGATACTAATATATATCCAATCATTGGTTCAGTGGCCTCACCCTCACGCAGCTGTCGTGTAAAGGAAGATGCCATGTCAGCTCCTAGAAATGCCCCAACCAACGGTCAAAGCGAACACACAAAGTGTAGCTAGCTATAGTACTGCCCATATATCAGCTGCCTGGCTCCAAGTAAAATATGGTCACAGGTCATGATTGCCCCATGATACCATGCCCCTCTTTTCACGCCAACGCTGAGCCTGTCCGGTCTCCGATCTCGGGGGCAAAGCGCGAAAAGCACTGTGCGCTCGGTTGAGCAACGCGTCGCCCTCTCCCTTTGGGAATGTGTGTGTCATTAGGCCGACCTCGCTTAGTTTACTGGCCATGGTTTTGGAGCTTTAGGGGAGGCCTGAGTGTGATGTTCTCCGAAAGCTCAAGAGAGTTTGGTCCTGTTCTGGGTGATGCATATGAGGCTGGAGATGTGCAGGATCACATGCAAAAGCACGCATGTCTTGTTGGGTAGCAGATGGAAAAGAGAAAGAGGTGCAGTAGGGCCACGCGTGCACGGGTCACCAGATGGTGTGGTCAATCCTCCAATAGTCAATTGTGCAGTAGATGCAGCTAACCCGAGGTTGATTACTACTTGCAAAAGCTGGCTTGGCTGCCTATATTATTAGTGTAAGGGTGATTTGTTTTGCGTGGAGATCCATACCATACCTACCTTTCTCTGGCTTGCTTTGTAATTGGTGGATGATCATTTGAGTATTAGATCGATGCCCCCTTCTAAACCGGCTTTGACCCGTCACCATTTGATTTTCTTTCTCTGTTTTTTTTTTTTGGAGTGGATGTGATCTCTATGAAAGCAGGTTGGGCTGCCTGCTTATGGGCTCTCCCAAGTGGACTAGCGAGGAATATGGGCCTTATTGGGCTCAAGTGTAAGGTGGTCTCGCGTAGCCCAAGAGAGAGAAAGGAGCGTCGTGTGGGCCCTCACTACTGAACAATCTTCGGCCTCGGGCCTTTGGTGGTGGTGGGAGTGTGCCGGGCGGACAGAGCCCAGAAGCGACTTAGTAAGACACAGTTCGCTGGCGGGAATCCTATCCATCTTCCGAAAGAAACTTTGTTCATCACCTTCCAATATTTAAGATTCGTGTAAATATCTTCAACCGCACCCACCCGCTCATGCCTGTACCGCCGCCGCCTCCCGCGTGGAGCCTCGGCTGCCAGCCCCCGGCCCGGCTGCTGCACTGCCGCCAGCCCCCACGCGTGTGCCTGGCCGCCACGCCGCCGCCACCTCAACGCGCAGCGACCCTGGCACCCGCGCTGGCTCGCCGGCCGCCACCGCGTGCCTCCCCCACAGCTGTGCGGGCTTGCCGCGCCGCCGCTGGCCGCCGCGCGTGTCGGCCGCGAGGGCTCGCCGGCGTCGGAAGTCAACTTTTTTTAATCAAATGTTGAGTTTCAACTTTTTTTCAAAAAAAATGTTCCAACATTTTTTTCATGATTGAACATTTTTCACGAAAGTGTTGGTCAACTTTTTTATAAGATTAGAATACGCAACTTTTTCTCGTTGGATCCAATATTTTTTCTTCAACATTTTTAAAAAAATGTTAGTTCAACATTTTTATCCACATTTTTTTAGTAAAAATTTTGAATGAGCCATCATCCTAGATACGATCTAGACCTTAATGAGCTTTATAGTTGAACCCCTTAACCATCATCCACCGGGTATATAGCCCCCGTTTGCCGGGGCGTCGACTGTCGCGCGTGAATAGCTACGAGGTGCCGGTGGCGGACAAGGAGCATCGGCCGGAAGAGGTAGCACATAAACCTTCAAGGAACTCGAAGAAATCCTCAAAATAGGGAGATTCAAGCGAGACACGGGATGGTCAAGGATACACTGTCAATTTCACTAGAGCAAATTAACATCCGCAGCACCCATGGCACGGCCCGACCTAGCAGGCAAGCCGAGGCAGGCGCGCATCGGCGCATGGGCACCATGCACACCTTACATATAGATCACACACACAGAGATACAGAGTGCAGGAATTGATTTGAGTACGTACAAGAAAGCAAGCTTTAAGCAACAAGCGGTCGATCGATCAAACAGTTCTTATTTTAGCGGGGGGATGCTGGAGAAGGTTGGCGAGTCATTTCGCTAGCTCATGCCGACAAAGCGCGCCCGGCGAAGGGATCCGCCCCCCGGCGGCGAGATGCATGATCAGTAGGCGACGATCTTGAGGCCGAGGTTCTTCTGCGCGAACTCGATGAGGCCGTCCACCTCGCTGTCGTCGATGTAGCCGTCGCCGTCGGCGTCGGCGTAGCTGATGCCCTGCCTGCTCCGCCATCCCGTGAACCGCGCGCGGATGGCGCGCATGGCGCGCCGAAGCTCCTCGCGGCTGATGCGACCGTCGCGGTCCGTGTCGAACCGCCGCAGCCACTCCTTGAACTCGTCCACCGTCATGTCCGCGTCCAGCGACCGCGTCGCCACCGTCATGTTCCGGATCGCCATCGATACGATGACCGGGAGCAGCAGCAGCAGCTCACACAACAACACCACCACCCAAGAACCCGCTCTGCAATAAACGAGCTACCCCCTACACCTCTGTTCCTGTGTGCAGCAACTTGTTGTGAGCTCTATTGCTCTTATATAAGCAAAGGCAACTTGGCAAGGCACAGGGCTGTTGCGTATTGCGTGCAACACAACACAGTCAGCTTTGCTTACGTTTATCACGGTTATTGCCATCTACCCCTACCTTGTGCCTTCTGCAGGTTAGCTTATTCTGCACGCGCTGTAGCTAGTCTAGATTTGGTCGTTGTCGACGAATAGCTGAACGCCATGTCCAAGAGTATAGCATCTATCGCCGGTAAGATTGGGCTGTCTAGGTCGACGCGCACTGCTGCTGGTTGAATGGAGCAAGAATCTGCGCAAGTGGCTCAAAAGAACAGAAAGTTGTAGATGCATTTGGGCATTCATCATCTAATTGATTGATAGCGTGGCGGAATAGAATCGTGTAAAGAACGTAAGCTGCAGGAGGTAACCACGGGGAGCCTTACAATGTGGGGAATCCGCAAAGAGAGAAAAAAAATCATAGATATGATGTGTTTATATATACGTTTTTCAAAAGATGCACACGGAATAGGATGCCAAGATTAGGCCTGCATTATTGCTCTCGCATGTGAAACCATGTAACACAGTCTACGGTTTTCTTGTCATGGTGCTGTGCCAAGGGAATACTTATCATATATTAGTAGATTATTTCAACTTGATATGTACTACAGAGCTTGCATTTGACTTCAAGATTTGGGTCAGATTTACCCTTGCTAATACGTATATCATGACAAACATTTGTTCTGACCACATGTGTCATGATCAATATTGAAGACGGCCTTCACGTACGTGCACCTTTATTCGTGCCTGTATTGCCTTTGGCTCATCTCTCTACGTCAGACACTCTGCACGTTAGTGCAATCATCTTGTGTGATTCCCGATGAAGATGTTCTCCAACTGGAATAGGAATTCCGGTAAAGTTGGTTCAAAAACAGAAAAAAAGAATTTCAGTTTGTTGTGTTCACCGTTCAGCATAACCTGGCGAAAATGGCGTCGTTACAAATTTGGGCAGCTGTTTTCTTAAGATAGTCATTTGCTTGCCCCCCCCCCCCCCCCCCCCCCAAATATTTTGACCTAAAACTGAGGGGCCAAGTAATAGATGCAATTGGATAGGTGGTACGTATTGAGCAGAATCATACAAAGCTGAACAAAACCAGCACATATTGGGGTAATCTGCAAGGAGAACTTTGACTGAACAGATAAATGTATCAAGGATGGAATAGGACTCCAATATTATTAGGCCCATATTATTGTAGAGTTAGTAGAAAGCTCACCAATCGTATATATCACATTTCTAGTGTTGTGGGGGAAAATAGCATTTTGTGTCATTTTAATATCATATTACTGAGCCACGTTATGATCCTGAAGAAATTCTTAGCTGGACGTTTGTATCCCTAGGAGGCTCAGATCCCCCGTCTCCCCCCTACCCCCCAAAAGTTTTGTTTGGTTATATAATTTGTTTCATGTATACGATGGTCTTTCAATCATTGTGCGTACATGTTATTACTCATAAAATCAACTTGCCTTTCACATCAAAATGACAAAAAATGGCAAGTCATGCCATGAATTTATGTTATGTTGGTCTTAAATCAAGTACATAATTCAATATCACAGTAGGCACACCACCTTGTAATAGTTGCACTTTAGGGGCGGACTAAGCGCCACCTGATACTAATCCACCTACCGTATTATTATGTATAGGCCTATCTAATTGACGACTAGGTGGTGAGTGTTATCACTCAAATTTCTAGTTGTGCACTAAAAGGCCATAGGAGCATTATCATGAAACAACGATTCATGAGAAATATATAAAAACATATTAATATTTGCATAATCCAATACAAGATAGGTAAGCACAGAGACACTTTTTTGGCACTAAGACAAAAGGGTTCATGTTAATTTGTTCCAACTAACATAGATAACAAAATAAGATTCATAGAAGTTACTAAATAAATTTCTTCGCAGCTAATTCAGGCTTATTTGTAGCACAAATATCATATGCATAAAATAATAACTAAACTTCTAAAGCTTGAAAACTTAATTAGGTTATTCATGACATCGTTAGCACAACTAAAAGTCTAAAACTTATCTATTCAATCTAACTAAAGGTTATATGGATCATTAGGAGGGAATGGAGTATTGTACCATCATGACTTCATATTGAGTTCTAGTAATGATTGGTCTAGCTGCAGGGCACTAAGAATAAAGAACAAACATGTTAGTTCGAGTATATAGACAATCTGTAGGTCATTAGAAATGGAGAACAAGCATGGTAGTTGGACGACAAAGTCAAAGTAATCAACTACTAGACTAATATCACCACTTGTAACTGGAATTTAGTGGAACAACGATCTCAATCTTTTCACATGATTCAGGAGGATAGAGTAGGATTGTCATACTCATTTTTTCATGTATATCTTATTTATCGGTGTCTGGTGTATATGAAAGCAGAATGTATGATTTAATATTTGATGATAAAAATCCAAACATAGTAGTATGGAAGGAGGTTTTCAAACAAGAAGTCATCCTACATTTATCCAAAATATCATACTTCACTCTTCTATTCTTTCATGTCTTGATGAGATATAGCTTAAACTCATATCCATTTTTCTAGCTCTTTTAGTTATTGGTTGTAAATAAAACTCTTTTAGCTTTTTCCCCTATATATACAAAATCAATCACATTGGGAGAGTTTTTCCCACGATTTATAGTAAAAAGAATGCCAATGCAATACAAAAGATACGAACATGAATGGATTGAGATGCTCAACGAGCTAAGTAGTCTACCAATATGGCTCTCATTTGCTACCTTTTCGATGCTATAGGCAAAAATGAGAAACCCTAGTTTGGTTGAGCTTATTGGGATGAGAAATCATAAAAGTCATATACTATTGTGCATATCACCTCATCTATTGTGAACAGGGAAGTTTATCTGGACAAACATGACCGTTAAGGGCAGAGGCCTCTGTGCCCCTCCTTTTTTCCTCCCTTAGTTGCATTTTACAATGAAGCCACTCTTCTTGGTCTATGCTTAAATATATAAGTGTTATCTCATCCTGCAAATACACATGTTAATTAAACATACTTTTCTTCCTGTGAGATGATCTTTCATGTGAATCTACAATGAATGATTGGAGAAGACACACATCCTAAATTTTCATATACCCATCATTAATAAATTCTTTCTTAAAATAAATCAAATTCAATAATGGTAGCGAATGTGACCAAAAAAAGTTCTGTACAACTTTAACAATTGATTTTTTTTTGCATCAATACACACTAACCACAGCACCCTTGCCACTTCAAAATACCAAAGATACCATCTTACTACCATCTCACTAATAACTGGGAACTTAATCTACTTACTATTGATAAATAATAAAAAGACATTTATGGAAATTTGTTTGATGCACCTTAAGAGTTTACTCATCACTCAAGGTTGTTAAGTCATTGCTAGCAAAATTATTACGGCTTCATAGTTGTTAGGATTTCCCAAAAGTTAGAAAACAAATAGCATAGAGTGTATTTGATCTTATAAAGTTATGCTCTCTCAGTAGTAGCTATGTGATAAATGGGTCAAACTTCAAGTGTATAACTTAGTATTTGGCAGAAAGTTGCTATGGCACAGGTGTAACACCATGATTAGCATAAACATCGATAGGAATCACTAGTAGCATTCCAATTATAAGTACTATTTATTAATATTAGGATATAGTTGCACACTCCAATGGTCTCTTGCCTTACCATGGATTCTAAATTTTTAAGTGGATCAAATGTACATCTTGATTAGTGATTGGTGACATATATCTCATACTCAGCTTCTGTTACAACATTACATCTCCAATTCAAGAAGCACTATAATGGTTCAATAACAATGAGTCAATGAGGTCATTTTAGAGGAGTTCAAATGTAAAACTAACCACAACTTAAACAAATAGAGTTAGGTGTCATGATCTTGTTTATTAACAGTAAGGCACCTTGTCTCACTATCCAACATAGAGAAAAATCAACAAAGTTTCTACCTTTGTATACCACAAAGTTCATAATGTTTGGTCATTGACAAATAGGCTTTAATTATCTTAAGAACAACTCATGCTTAAAACACATTGTGGAGCTCTCACCCAACACATATATCTCCTCCACCGAGGTGTTGATTAAAACCTAACTCTCCAAGCCCTTGATGACTCATAAGAAAGAGGTACGACAGAGGTGGGAGATTAGTGAGCAAGCGTGGATGATACATTGGTAGACAAACAGGATTACATTTTTAAAGTACAAACTATACTTTACTACTCCAACAATTTAGTTTGTTCATTTAAGCTCCTCAAATAAAGTATTGATTCGATTCACTCCCCAAACTATTCAAAATGGATCAAATAACTGCTTACTAAAATTATTCTTTTTGTTTCTCTATGTAACAATTTTGTTTGGGTTCGAATTTTGTGGGGTTGATAGTTGATGTTATACCAACTGTCATAAAATATTTAAGAATTTTTTTGTGATTCTTTTGATTGATGAGGAGCATTTTGTACGTTACATCAACCCTTACAATATGAAAATCATAAACAATATGCACGAAAAATTATCAAAGTGTTTTTAAAATCAGGTTATTATTGTTTGGTGAGTACTAAATGAATTTTATACCCATTTAAAATAATCAAATTCATTTAATAACATTTTGTGCAAAATTGTGGATCACAATGAATAATCACAATGCAAGTGTTAAGAATTATTGCCAAAAAAAAGAAACCAGGGGGCGCGATTGTGGGAGAAAAATTCAATCAACGATTTCATGCACCTTAGAGGATCTTATGTTAAAAACATACTGCAAATTCTCAGGGCTTCCTAAAAAAGTTGGGCCTCCATTGTAAATACCCTAATCACAATTAACCGTCACATCTCTTGGAGTTTCTCAAAAAAAAAATATTTGGTGGAAACCACCTTCTTGGTGGATATGTAAAACCCCCTAAAATGCACACTTAAAAGTATTAATTATTTTTAAAAAGTGATGCATTATCATAGATGTATTTTGTAATAGAAGTTGGGATGCAAAGTTGTTTTGTAAATATTTATATGAAAATAACAAATTTAAGTGCTTGTGCAAGGCAAAATTCCATACAATTTATCGTTATCATATGATTTTTTCTGGATTGAGTTTGGATCCCAGGTTTTGATACAAATTGCATCTATGGAAAAGCTATGGATGCATACTTATAAATATGGATGAACTATGGACTTTTGAATACTAATAACTATGAAATTATGCATACTTATAAGTATGGCAAATACTTATAGCTATGAAGTGTGCTTTTTTTGTGCTATTGACTTTTTTTTGCGTGCCTAGCAATACCTCACCATGATAATTATATACAAAGTACATCTATGGATGAACTATAGACTTTTGAATACTTATAACTACATATCCCACTAAATATTAATTTTTCCAAAAAAAGCCAAACTCGAAGCACGTGGCCAGACCTCACCACGGCGACCATGGAGGTTCGGCAGCTTGCATCATACCCAATGCCAAGGGTCCCGCGAGCCTTCGGTAGCACTTGATCGATTCCATCAACCTTAGGGCCCCTTTGGCATAGCTTCGGCTGCAGCTTCTCCACCAGCAGAAGCCGAAGTCCTGCCAAAGGGCCATCTGCAAAATGGCTTCGAGGAAGAAGGCCCTCGAAATCCTCTCTCTGGAGCCATTTGAGGGAGGAGGAGCCGAAAAACTTGGCTCCCATGGCTCCCTCCCCAACCCGCATCCCCAGCAGACCAAAATACCTCTGAAGTTGGACGCAATTATAGGGAAATTGCCACTGCCTCACCTGGATGGCTGGACACCGCGGCCATTGGTGTGGCCCCGCCTAGCCTCATTGCCATGCGTGAGGTCCCGTGTGCTTGACGCAGCATGGGCGATCGACAGGGGGTGATGGCGGGTATGGCGGCGCGGGGTGGAGGCGGCCAGCGCTGCGACGCGGGGTGGAGGCGGACAACGCTGGGAGCGAGGTGGAAGCGGCGTAGGGGAAGAGGTGCGGCCGGAAGGCGCTGACAGCGTGAGGGAAGGAGGTGAGGCGGGGGAGCAAGCAGAGATTGACAACGAGGCGGGGGATCGAGCGAGAGCTGAGCGATAGGGAAAAGGAGGGCAGGAGGCAGTGGAGGAGTGGATAAGGGAGAGAAGGGAAATTAAAGAGAGGAGAAAAAAATAAGGAAAGAAAAGAGAAAAATAAAAAATAAAAATAAGGAAAGAAAAGAGAAAAATAAAAAATAAAAAAGGATAAGGGCATTATAGACACTTCATCATTTTTATCTACGTTACACAGCTAGGAGAAGCCGTTTTGCCAAACATTTTTTCATCCAGATAAGCTGAAGTCAAAAAAAGCTGCTTCACCAAAGAAGCCACAGCCGCAGCCGTTTCAGCCACAGCCGTACCACTGCCAAACGAGTCTTTAGTGCTCAAAATGCATTCGGCTCTTCAGCGGCCAAGGGCACTAGCCCCACCCAAACAAAAAAAAAAAGGCTGGAGATGGGACTGGACATGGCGGGCCATGTCGCTCTAAGTACTGTTAAAAAGTTGGAAAGAGCAGGGATAGACATACTTAGATCATGTTTAGATCCATTACTCCATTAGTGTTAACAGTTACTCCAACCTATAGCTGCTAACTATTAGGGAAAGTTAGATCCAAGCAGCCTCCAACTAGCTAATGGACTAATTGCTAGCAAGGCGGGTTGCTAATAGTTAACAGTTCCATTAGCAAGCATGTTTAGATCCATAACTGCTAATTTTAGCTGCTAACTATTAGCACCGATCGATCCAAACATAGCCTTAGAAGAGTATTGTCAAACTATGAACAACAAGAATTCTTTCACCGATCCAATTAACATCTGGTCATCCATGGAAACAAACAGCAGCAGAGGGAGAAGATGAGCTAAACTAGTGTCGGTTTGAATCCGATCATCTTATTCTGGATCTCATTTGCATACATTACATATTTACATCAGGAAGTACATGGAACCTCAGTGCTCCACGGCTCCATAGCTCACGGCTTCCGCCGTGGGCGAGTCATCATGGCCATGAAATCGTCCATGTCCACGAAGCCATCTCCGTTCCTGTCGATCTCCCTCACCATCTTCCGGCAATCCTCCAGGCTGCAGCTCTCCCCGAGCTTGCGCAGCACCGTCATGAGCTCCTCGGCGCAGATCCTGCCGTCCGCGTTCCTGTCGAACACGAAGAACGCCCGCCGGATGTCCCCCAGCTGCACGCCGTTGCTGTGAACCTCCATGAACTCCTCCAGGTCCATGTAGCCGTCCTTGTTGTGGTCCGCGACGCACATCATCCGCCGCGCCTCGCCGGCGGCGTCGGCCTTCCCGAGCCTCTCCAGGAGCACCTGCAGGTCCTTCTTGTTGATCCCGCGGTGGGGGTGGCTAGCGATCATGTTGAATACCTTCTTCATCTCCTCGTCGTCGGGCTTGTAGGTGCTCAGGTCGGAGAACTGCCGGTCCCTGGCCGACAGGGGCCGCCCCACTGGCCGGCCGGCCTTGGACCGGAGCTTGGCAAGATTGTACTTGAAGGAGAGAATGCTCAGATGAGACATTTTGAGATCAATTGATCTGCTGCAGCTAGCTACAGATGATGGATGCCCTTCAACAAAGTATATAGACTTTGTACGTCCCCTGCCATCAGCAAAGTTTGCCAGAATAGATATGCTGTGACAGCTGCAGAAAGTTTCAGAATGTGGGATTCCTCTGGAGCTTGCAGCGTAGGCGATCTTAAACCAGAAAGGAGGGCAACAGATGGACCATGCCAACGTGCAAGGTAAGAATCTAATGTGAAGCTGCTTGGGAATGTACATGTACAAGCAGCCAAAAGTTCGTACAGCCGAGCAAAGAATTTATTATTTTCTTTTGGGATATCAGTGAACAAGAAGGGGTAACAGGGCCACAGGGGCACAATAAATTAAGCACCATTGATAAGTTTACAATGCTTAAAGAATAACAACCCATCCATGTATCGTGCCTGAACGGTAGAATGTACGGTGGAAAGAATCATATGTCAACTTGTTGAAGGTTGCGAGCACAAGCTATTCGGCAGCAGTTTTCAAATTACAGCAGTCAAATAATTTGGAACCCTTCAAATTATGGTGGCTTGCCATTGTCTAGCTCATCCATCTTTTGAATTTCTTCACGAAGTGTAATTTTCCTTACATAACCTGCAAAAACAAATGACAGTAAGAGCAGCAAGCCAGTAAAAGGAAAACCCAACATTTTGTCATAATATAAGCCC
Source organism: Setaria viridis (assembly GCF_005286985.2). NCBI lineage: Eukaryota > Viridiplantae > Streptophyta > Magnoliopsida > Poales > Poaceae > Setaria > Setaria viridis. The sequence goes on along the minus strand of NC_048264.2, from coordinate 32,147,478 downwards.
TAAAGCTCTACAAGACAATCTAATTGGTCCAACATTTTGTCATAATATAAGCCCTAAAGCTCTACAAGACAATCTAATTGATCCAACATCTTGGTGCCGAACGACCCACTAGACAAATTACAATCATATTGTAACCACTTACAACTGCACATCTAATGGACTACCAATCTCATCTGGGATCTAATCTATCAGGTAAGGTAGCAGTACTAACAACTTTGTGCTTCGGTACTACATTTCATTCCCTTATTTCTCATGTCCCCTGCAGGACGTTTATGTTCCATGGTACCACATGTTCTGTAGAAGTTAAAAAAGAAAATCACTAAACGGGTCCTGCGGGTAGGAAATCCCCACCAAACAAGCAAATGGATCAACTGTTGATCTTTCACTCCAAAAATTATTTCAAGTAAGGTCTACGAGTGTGATGTGCGTGGCGGCTAATCTAGAAAAGGACAGAGGAGTATAGGACATGAACAAAAGATTTGCTAAGCTTCAGTTCCGTGGTGAATGTGGCTGCAGCCACCAGTGTCGTGAAGGACATGAACCGTGCTTGTAGTTCAGTGGTACAAACAAAGCAAGAATGCAGTGAGCCAATGGGGGCAGTTAATTAGACAAGCATATCTATGGGTATCATTATCGTGAATCCATGGAGATGACAGGAGCTTGGGGATGGGTTCATTATACAAGGCAAAGCCCTGGGGAAAGTACAGTCAAGTTCGCTGTGAATAAGTCACCAATTGATCAATGTCATCTGCTGGTCAAAATTGAATGGTTTATGGGTAACTTTCCGCTGGGTTCCACCTAAATACCTGTTGCACAGGATACAACCTTTTCCGACTAGTATATAAAAAAAATGAACATTTGAAACAGTGAAAACTATAGGAGAACATAATTAACCTAATAGTCTAGCAATGCAACTATTTCTAGGGTAAATGTTGTGCCAGATCTACCATTGCTTGTCCACAAAATGTCTAGAGATACATAACTAAGAGTTGTCTATACTCTGTAGTTATAGAGTATCACTATCTCATCTCAGATCTCACCCCCCAAAACTGCTGCATATTTACTTTCTTCAGATCAACATATGCTTTATTCATGCATACTGCCAATTAACATGCTTAGTTCAGTTCAGATGTTGTGTATGTATATCCATGAGAACGGGAGTTGAGGGACTATCCTGTCCATTATGCATAAACTAGAAATCTCATATTTTGTCACCATCCAATTGTCTTGAGCACTAATACAATTTATGCAGAAACTTACTACTGTGACATTGGTAATTTGTTATCATGCCTACCAAGTACCAACTAACACTTACAACCATGTCCATTATTGTTGCTTGTGCGATTGGCACTCATGGTATCTTGTATAAACCAAAGACAGTAAGTAGGTTAGAATGACACAGATAACCGTTGATATGAAGATCCCCATGCCTCAGTGCTCATATACATAATTTGCTGTAGGGAACCAACCATGAACTGTATTACTTCAGACAATACCAGGGAAATAATACACCAACACAACTCCAATAGACGATCTCATATTTTGCAAAGAAACATGAGTGATATTTTTGTACCATACTATCACATGTAAGCAATATTTTACAAGGCAATTCAGTGAATACTCTCAAACCTAATGCTGGAGTAATTTTCCAATATAAACCTTTTTGTTGTATCCTAACCAATTAGTAGCCAATCCACAATGCAAATGGCATCAAAAACACCCTATGGCCACAATAGTGAATGCTGGAGCTCTTAGGAATTAGTACAAGTGGCAATAAGTTGTAAATTCCTAACCAGACAGTCTAATTTATGATAAGCTAGGGTTCTTCTCACAAAAACCGATGCCTAATGGCCATTGTTAGCAATTCAAAGTGCAGCAGATAATTAACCATGGGGTTCAAAGTTCAAACCGTCCTAGTGTTGGACATTCTATAATTATAAGAGCACTGTGCCTCAATCAGTAACAGCTCTGCAGCATGAATATGTTATCTGTCCAAGTAGTATTTCATCACAACCTCTCATCTGATCATGAAGCTCAAGCCTTAATTTTAAATCCCACCTGCTGTGCAATAGCAATGGTAAATCCACCAGCAAGCAGATCTGGCTACCCTTGGCCTTGCTCTCTTGTCTCTTTAGATGTTTTACTCCTAACAACAACAATATTGTGCCATGTAAGGAAATCGAGTCCGAGAAATCCCATCTCACCAATGCCAGCGCATGGCACGCACTTGCAGATGGTCTCCTTGCCCTTCTTCCTGAAGTAGCTGACCAGCCCCGTCCCCTGGCAGCTCCGGCACTTGCCCGTCCACTCGTACGAAACCGTCTTGCAATCCTAGCCACACATGCCAAACTCATCACCTCGCACAACCCCAACTCGCCAAATAGAACACAGAAATTGAAGCTTTCAACCTCGGCCGGCAGCACTCACCTCGATCTCGACGTCGCAGCTGAGCCGGCGGTCGAGCTCCTCCCGCGATATGGGCTCGGTCCCTGGCACGGTCATGGGGATCGGGAGCGGCTCCACGTCGTCGACCAGGTAGCTCTCCTTGTCCCCGGACCACCGCTCCCACCACCTCCTCCTCTTACCCTTCTCCTCCTCGGCGCCCTCCTTGGCCTTGACGCGAACGCCAGGGTCGCGAGCGGCGACGCGGCCGCCGGCTGAGGTGGACGGGTCCGGGTCCGGAGGGCGGCGTGGGCGGAACCAGTCCGGTGACGGAGCGGCGCCGGTGGTGTTGGCGGCGGCCGGAGGGTGGGGGAGCCGAGGGCGGCGGTGGAGCGGGAGGGAGGGGTTGGGGCGGGAGGAGAGGAGCGGAGCGGGGTTCGCTTGAGTCGTCATGGAGACGCGGGGAGTGTTTGGGTTTGGGGGGCGGCGGTCATCGCCGGCGGCGTGGCGGGAGTGGGAGTGCCAGCGACGGTGGGTGAAGTGGGCGATGAGCGCGAGGAATGAGGCGATAATCGAGCAGACACGACGACACGAGGGAGAATGGAGATATCTTGGGGATTCTTGGGGCAGTACGGGGTAACGGTCTGTGGGCTTACGGATCATGGGCTGATAGAATAATTCCGGGCTGGATTGCACGGCCTGCCACAGAAGCATTTCTGAATTGGGAAATGCTTCACATTTGTATAAAACTCATCTGTAACCAACTGGATTCCCTCAAAATATTTTGTTTGAGTGTGTTAAAAATCTTATAATCAAATGGTTTTGAAATTTTGATTCATAAGTGAGCAACCATTCTAGTGATTTGACCATCTGGTTATGAAGAAGCTGTACAAATGGGTTGCATATATATCACTGCTCTTATAAATTTGCCCAACCAACTAGCCTTCTCGTTTTTCTCGTTTAATAAAATCCACTCTTTTGTTTTCCTGTGAACAAAAATTTACATCTTTACTGGGAAAAAAATGAAGTTACATCTTGGCAATACATACAGATGTACAAATAAATCAAAGAAGAAAAAAACAACAAAAATGTCTTAAGTACCAGAAAGTGAGTAAGAAACGAAACACCGTGATATAAGATCAGCAGTCAAATGATTTTGTCTTCCATGTGTTATTGTTAGCTAAGATTGTTCCCAGGTGTGTACCTACCAATACACAACAAGTTATTAGTCATCTACTGTAGGACAATACAGGATAATCACAAACTCACTATGCAATCACTTACTTGAACCTGAAGCTAATGTCCACCATCGCTCTGTTCCTTATGCTGCTTGGGATTGTCCCTTGTAGGTTATTGTTCTGCACAGACCTGTCAATTAAGAATTATTCGAGTGATCAGTAGGTTAAGGATGCAGGATTGTCACCAATAATGGAGAATTTATGTCCTACAGTGTAGTAGTGGACTACTAATTGAAGCAGGCACTCACAGTTCCTCAAGTCTCGTTAAGTTTCCGAGCGATTCAGGGAGCGAGCCTGTCAGTCCGTTGTCCTCCAGGTGCCTTCAAGTTTCCAGTCAGGAATGCAACGAGATCAGGTAAACGAAGCATCCAATGTTCCAATATCTTCAGTGTTAGATTATCCAGAAGTGATAATTAGCAGTTGGGTAATTACACATTGCTGTACTTACAAAGAGACAAGATGATGCAGGGGGCTCATATCTGGAATAGGCCCAGTTAGATTGTTCCCCACAAGCCAACTGCAACAATCATCGCTCCAGTTTAGCAATCATTTGTTTGTTTGCAGTTAGTATATGCATATCAGTTTGTTTGAAGAAGCTTACATGCTGGATACTGCAGTCAGGTTGGCAATGTGGTCAGATATTGATCCTCCAACTCTGGAATTTGTGAGGTTGCTGCAGTACAATGACCATTGTCAGTTGTTCAGAAATCGACAAGAGAAACTTTGTAGACTTCCTTCTACAGTATGATTTTCTGATCTAATTGTTCTCTGGCTGAATTACTAGCAACTTACATAGCGATTACTCTTGCAAGAGGATCTTCGTTGCAGGTGACACCTGTCCACGAGTTCCCCTTGGGCAAGCAGGGATCGCCTCTCCAGTCTGACGGCGGGTTCCAGAATCCTCTGGCCAGCGCCTCCATGCCGATCACTGCAGCAAGGAGATGAATTCATATGCTGATCAGGTTTTGTGAGCAAAGAAACAGTGAATCAGACATGGCGATGAAAAGTGCACAGATCAGGTTACCGTCTCTGGGATGCGTCCTCCCTCCGAGGGGAACGATCATCATGAGCTCGGCCGCATTGATCACCGGCCCGACCGGGGAGTCCGGCGCCGGCGTCAGCTTGATCCTCGTCTGCCCGGACAGCGGCCACTCGGCGCCGTACACCATGGTGCCCGCCGTGGAGACGTTCAGGCCGGCGAAGAAGGGCTGGCCGTTGACCGCAACGTCGAAGACCCTCCAGCTGAGCGCGCTCGGCGCCCGGTTGTCCTGGAAGTAGAGCGCCAGGTAGTAGCTCGCGGCGGGGAGCGGCGCCGGTGGCCACTGGAGGTCCAGGCTCTTGCCCCGGCTCGCCGTCAATCCTCGCCGGAACACGGCCTCCGGGGGCTTGTTCCAGAATGCCTCCGTCGCCACGCTCGCCTGGCTCTCCACCACCGGGATGTTCCCGCCGCTGTACGGCTCCCAGTACCGGTTGAAACGGTCACCTGGATATCTAGAACGCACATTTCGCACGACACGGTCAGGCCGCCGTATCTTTGCCGCCGAGACATCCATGAATGGCGCCTGGTTCTGGCTTACCCAATGGTCGAGCTGTCGTGGCCGAAGCTGTGGCGCGCGATGGTGCTGAGCGCGTAGGCGGTGAAGTTGACGGCGCCGTACACGGATCCCTCCAGCGGCACCACCTCGAGCGCGGAGATGAAGGGGCTCCGTCCCGCCTCGGTGGCGCCGCTCCTGGCGAGGCAGACGCTGACCTGCTTCCCCGCGGCATCCACGACGGCCTCGTAGTATGTGGCGAGGCCCCCGGCGTAATCCGCCGCCGTGTCCACCGCGCTCCACCGCGTGCCGTCGATGATCTGGTCGAACACCGGCGGGGCCCGCCCGCCGTCGAACCCGCCGTAGTAGTAGGTCGTGCGGACCAGGTACCTAGCGTGCCTCTCCGCGGGCACCACGTAGCAGTGCTTCCTGGCGGACGCGTCCGGGAAGTACCGGAGCGACGAGAGCATCGGCGCCATCAACCCCCGGGAGTCGCCAAGCTCCGCGGCCTTGCCGGTGTGGACGAACGCGCCGTCGGGGACCCACGTCACGTTCCCGGCGACCTTCGCCGACGTCGCGCCGCAGCTTATCTGGTACCCTGCGAGCGAACGGGACAACGGGTGCAGGTGAGCTGAGCTACTCGTCATCTGGAAATAGAGTATATACGGGGGCACGACACTTTGTTGCAGCGTCGAAGATAGAGCTTCACCGGGCAGGGCAGCATCGGCGGCGCCGACGAGGAGGACGAGAGCGCCGGCGAGGAGGGAGAAGGGGATCATTGGTGGTGCTGGACTGGAAGTGGGTCCTCTGATCCAATGATGGCCGCTGCAGCCCCCGACAAAGACGCGGATTTGGATTGGAAGGAGAGGGTGCGCAACGGCAACGAGATGGAAGCAACGACCAGACAGCAGCTGCGGTTGCCGCCGGCTCGCGACTTTTGTTTTGGTTTGCTCGGCCGGCAGCTTGTTCAGGAGAGAGTCCTTCAAACTCTGGCAGGGGTTGGTGCGCCCACATGTTCCTCTCATACGCCGGGATAGTTAATTAATTCTCGTAGCTGCGATTGGTTAGGGAAAATAGTTAATTGATTAATCTCGGCCACCGTCTCACCGCTCCTAGGATATTTGGCGGAACGGGGGGATGAAATGCCATTTGGGGTTTGCTTGGATGGAAAGCATTTGGCACTGCGGGCGCTCGAGCACGATGATACTGGATGCCATGATTCGTTGCGTCTCGCGTTCTCCGGCGGACGTGGTGGGCGTTTGGTTCCTTGCTTGCGCCGGTCTACTGCATCTCTGTATTCCTCCCCCCGACCCCTGCAGGGGCTTCAACTGATTGGCGTTTGATCCTTTCGTGCAGGACGTCGTGCTCGGATCAACTGCACAACTAATCTGAAGTGACTCGGCCGCTGTCGCTGTCCCATTCCACGCCACGCGGATAGGACTTCATTTAACGGAGCGTGGTCGTCGCCGGCTGCCTCGCTGCGGAGCCACGAAGCCGGTATCAACGTGACTCAGGCTGTCGACGGTCGACGTGATTGGTTCAACTTCAACATGGGATTTTATTTTATTTGTTATTATTTATTTTCTGAAACGAACGTTCCATCCCAAAAATGAGTTGGGGTGGGTCAGAGGCCGAAAGTAGTAGGCCTCAACATAGCGCGGGCCAGGTCGTCAACCTGGCCGGGTCCACGACGAATCCGTTGGGGTGGGCTATATGGCTGACCACACGCATGAGCGATATGGGCCCAATAAGGCTGTTCGGCAGCCTGCCTGTTGGTGGAAAAGTGCGGGCCTGTATTTTCTGCTGAGATGATTGTTGTTGGGTTCAGACTTCAGACTTGACACGGTTCCGGTCACTTGGCAGTTGGCACGAGGCACGCCACTGGATTCATGCATAAACAAACGGAAGCTTGCATCTCACACCACACCGCGCCGTTTACTTCGAGCAGCGAAAAAGTGAGCGCTCGCCTCGTATCCCCAAGTCTCTGCAGACTCTGTCATCTGGCTGCATCGGAGATCAGAGGTCCTCTGCTCCCGTCCTGCGCCAAGGCCGGCTTCCCGTTTCCCTTTGTGGCGCAGACAAGGTGGGGCGATCGACGAAGGAACGGACGGGAAGCCGATGCGGCCGCCTCGCGTTCCACCGCAGCCGGCGGCGAGAAGCGCCGCGTGGCCCGTTGGCCTGCTCGTCGCGCTCTGCTTCACCACGCTGCCGCTCTTCCTCGCGCTCTCCCCCGGGCGGCCAACCCTGTTCGACGTGTGGCAGCAGATGGGCATCAAAGTGACCGTGCACTACGGTACGCGCTCGTGCTTCGTGTTCCACAGCATTCGCAAATGCATTGCACACAGCAATTCGTGTTCGTTTACCCACTTTTGCCCGATCCACGCAGACGACGAGACGAAGCCGTCGGAGCCTTCAGACTCCCCGCCGGAGAGCCCGCGGCGGGACATCCTCCTGGGCGGGCTGCTCTCGCCGGACATCGACGAGGCCACCTGCCGGAGCCGGTACCTCTCGTCGCTGTACCGCTCTCCGTCGCCGCACTCGCCGTCGCCGTACCTCGTCTCGCGGCTGCGCAAGTACGAGGCGCTCCACCGCAGGTGCGGCCCCGGCACGCCCCTGTACGACAAGTCCGTGCGGCAGCTCGCCTCCGCCCACCACAGCATGGGCCTCGCCGAGTGCAGCTACCTCGTTTGGGCGCCCGCCGGCGACCACCTCGGCGACCGCGTGCTCTCCATGGTGTCGACGTTCCTCTACGCGCTCCTCACCCGCCGCGTCTTCCTCGTCGACATGGGCAGGGACATGGTGGGCCTCTTCTGCGAACCCTTCCCGGGCGCGTCGTGGGAGCTGCCTCCCGCCGGCTTCCCCGCGCGGAACCTCACGCGGCAGCTCCGCCGTGGCAGCGAGCGCAGCTACGGGAACCTGATCGCCGCGAAGAAGGTCAGCGACCAGGACCCCTCCGGCGTGCGGTCGGAGTCGCTGCCGTCGTACGCGTACCTTCACCTGGCGCACGACTACCAGCTGCCGGACCAGCTCTTCTTCTGCGACGCCGACCAGACCGTGCTGAGGAAGGTGAACTGGCTGGTGCTCCAATCCGACCTCTACTTCGCGCCGGGGCTGTTCCTCGTGCCGCAGTTCGAGGACGAGCTCCGGTGGATGTTCCCAGCGGCGGACACCGTGTTCCACCACGTCGGGAGGTACCTCCTCCACCCGTCCAACAAGGTCTGGAAGGTGATCGCGGGGTACTACGCGTCGTACATGGCCAGGTTCGACGAGAGGATCGGGATCCAGATCGCTACCCTCGCCGGGAAGAACCCCGTGCCGGCCGAGGCGTACATCGAGCAGGTCACAGCGTGCACGAGCCAGGAGAAGATCCTGCCCGAGGTGGACCCCGACGCCGCGTCGACCGACTACGACGCGGCCGCGACGTCGAAGGTGGTGCTCGTCGGTTCGGTGGCGCCGGAGTGCGGCGAGAGGCTGAGGTCCATGTACTACGAGCACGCCACCGTGACCGGCGAGTCCGTCAGCGTGCTACAGCAGCCGGGCGCCGCCGGAAAGCAGCCGCGAAACCAGGAGGTGCTGGTGGAGATGTTCCTGCAGAGCTACTGCAACGTGTCGGTGGCCAGCGGGTGGTCAACGGTGGGGTACGTCGGCCACGGCCTCGCCGGGGTGAAGCCGTGGCTGGTGCTGTCGCTGCCGGGGAACAAGACGGTGGCCAGGCCGCCCTGTGTCCGGGCGACGTCGATGGAGCCGTGCTTCCACGCGCCGCCGAGCTATGACTGCAGGGCCAAGAAGAACGGGGACCTCGGTGCCGTTCTCCGGTATCTCAGACACTGCGAGGATGTGGACGGTGGCCTTAAATTGTTTGATTGATTTTTGATACAGTTTGATCAGACCAGATCAAATAATATTATTTTGCCAGAAGCAGAGATTCAAAAGAAAAATCAAAACACTTATTTCGTCTGATAAAATGTATTATAAGAAAAAGGTACATACCCACAGCAAATTGCATGCCTGAATTTTTTTTTCTTTGGGAGGAAATAGCGTATAAGCGATCTGACCTCCATCATTTCCAAACTGGGTGCTTCACAGACAGCTTATGCAATTTCTTGAATTGGTTCTTCAGTAAACAACATCAAATTCTCATGTCAACAGCAGCCAAAAAGGCAAGCTGTATGCTTCTAACAATATTAGCAGAGTAGTGCTCGATACAATCTACAACCCAAATCAAATTAAATTTCTGAAACGCTTCTACAATTCTGTTTTCGAATCTGTAACCTACATTCTACACGAGTACATGTACAAATGAATCATACTAAAGAACTTAGCATACTATTATCAGTGGAAAGGAATGTTACTCTCAATGTGTCTTCTTCCTGGACACGAATATAGCTACTATGGACCGTGGAAACAACGACTTCCGTGGCTTCGGTTCTTTCACCCTAGTTACCGCCGTAGTGTCAGCTCTAGACAATGATCCAACCATTTGAGGATTGGAGGTTGATGATGCTGCATCAAAAGACGATGACGTATTTTTCAAATTTGGGATATCAGCAATGGCATGGTCCGACTCACCCGCATTCCTCTGCTGCTCATGATTGGCCCTACGCTTCCTCAGCTCGTTCTCCATGGTCAGCTTGCCATATTGTGCCGAATTGGCTTTCTCCTGTGCGGCCCTCAGCTCCAACTTCCTCCCATTGATTTGCTTGGAGAGCTGCTCTAGCTTATTCAAGCTCCTCACCTCTGCATCCTTAGCTTGCTTGATCTTCTCAACAGCCTTAATGACTCGCTTTTTGGCAAGGTCCTCAGCATCTTGTGCTTTCTTGCTTAACGCATCATACTTTTCAAGTGATAACGTCATATAGTTGTCGCTTATTCGGTCAACTTGAGGGTCTATTTGTGTTTCATGTTTGTAATCTTGCAGTGCATTTGCTGAGGCGGTTGCAATTTCTTCAGATGTGTTCACTGCAACTATCTCCCTCGACACTGCTTCGAGCCTCAACTTGACAACATTGGCTTGTGCCTTGGCTTTGTCTGCCTCTTCCCTAGCCTTCGCCACCTCATGACGGGCCATCTGAGCTTTTGAATTTGCTTGTTCCATCACTTTAGTTGCCTGATGTAGCTCTGCAGGCATTTCAGCTGCTTTTGTTCTTTCATGGACAATGTTGAGCTCAGATGTCTTGTTGCTCAATTCTTCCTGGAGTGATGAGACAGAAACAGAAGCGAGGTGCTCTTTGTGTCTCAATGCCCCCAGATCTGCCTCCTTCCTCTCTATATCAGCTCGCAATGTAGCAGCAGCATTCCAAAGTATTCTGACCTTATCCTTGGCTTTTTTAATGTCTGTCCTCATGTCCTCCAGCTCCTTTCTAGTCTTTGCCAGCTTCATCCGAGTACTAACCATTGACTTCCATGCCTCTCCATCTAGACTAACCTCTTGGGGCCACTCATCCCATTTCAAATAAGTAGAAAACTCATCTTGCAACTTCAACAACAGTGCAGAGTCATCTTCTAGCTTGGACTTGAGATCTTTGTTGACTGATGCGGCATCACGTATCTTTCGAATCTCCTCATCAACTTGCTTCAGCTCATCCTGCCATTTTGCCCTTTCTTGTTGATATGACAAAGCGACATTTAATTTTTGTTCCTCTGCTATGATATGAGTAGCTTGAGAAGATGTCAGCGATTGTTTCAGCGCGATGAGCTCGAGCGTGAGGTCATCAACGGTCTTCTCAACCTTTTGTGATGCAACACTGGATTCACATGCTTTTGTCTCAGCATTGTCCCTTTTAGTTTTTAAAGATGTGTGCTCCTTCTGAAGTTGTTCTAGCTCATCTTTCACTGACTGTAATTCTGCTAAGGCATTAGCATGGCGGTATTTTGCGAGCTCAATCTCTGCCTTTGCTGCAGCACTCTCTCTGCAAGCAATTCCCTGTTGTATCTCCTTGAACCGTATATTAGCAAGCTCTGAGTCTTGTTGTGCTTGTATTGCCTCAGTTTGTGCCTTCTCCAAGTTAATCTTGAGCCCTTCTACGGTTCGCCTAGTGTCACACAATTCCATTAGAACTTGGCTTTTCTCAACTTCTGCAGCTTCCGCTTTTCTTTGGTAATCAGGAGTATCTTCCAGTGCCTTGTCAAGCGCATTTTGGACATTTTTACGCCTCTGCACAAAATAAACATAATGGGAATGCATGACAATTTGTTAACACCCAAATGGAAAACAAAGGCGATGAGACATATGAAGAACATTTCAGAAAATAGGCATTACCTCCTTCCAGTCAAGAATGCCTCCAAATTTGCTTACGGCCTCTTTAACGGATTCTATTGGTGCTCCAGTGTCAACAAGCACTCTGTTATCTATAGATTGAATGAAGCGTTCAGCAATCTCTGCTGCCTTGTAAATGTTTCTTTCAGATGAGTTAGGGCGACTTTCTGCCTTCCCTTCAAGCAGCTTATGGTCATTCTCCTCATTAATTGCAAAGGAACTTAAATCTGCACTAAAATGTCTAATGTGACCATGACTACTTATGCCCTTTCCTTCAATCTGCTCATTGCAATTCTGCTCTCCATTGTTCAAGCGCAAATCATTAATTGTAAGGGCACTTAAATCTTCACTTAAATGTCTAATATGAAAAACCGGAGCACTTTCAGGAAAATCTAAGGAAGGAGGAGGTTCTGAATCAGTCAAACCTCCTTCTACGTTGACAGATTTAGGAACAACAGATACCGGTGGCACCCTTTCCACACTCACTTCATCCATTCCGCAGCATGCAGAAGCTTACTGAATGATAAGTTCAGAAAATTATCATAGATAGAGTTGCCACTCCGTACCTGGCAAGTAATAACCATGTTAGCTGGAGAAAGTGCTTTTATAAATTCACATCCATACTTTGTGAAATTATCAATGTTATATGAGATAATCCATAGTGTCACCTCAAGAATCAGAAAAAGGTGGGTTTTTTTTTGTTTGGGGGGGGGGGGGGGGGGGCGGGGAGGATTGAAATATACAAATCTTAGGTAGCTAGTAACTAGCAAGGCATAACAAATTTGTACAGCATAAGTGACTAAATCATACTAAAGAAGTAAAGATTATATGCAGATATCATATTAAGCAGAGGCAAATATTTGGACTTATTTATGTTTAGTACGGATTTGCCTCACCCTGATAGTTAATTTGCTTTTAAGATTCCTCTAAAATAGGGTATGCGAAGCATAACCTCTCGTACATGATAACCATCATAAAGAATGACCTTCCAAGTTCCACCAGCTACACCTATACCTGGTTCAATTTGCACATCTTGATTAAGTAACCTTTTGTGTATGATGAGAGCATTTTACCATCTGTAACAAACAAATAGTGAAACTCTCTGTGCATTATACGATGTTGACAAACCAACTCATCAAAATTGCATGCTGGCAGGGTAATTTATCTGATTGTTGATTAGATCATCCTATACATGTCCACAGATTCAAGCCATGACATTCTGAATATGAAGCTCCCAAACCCAATGCTCACCAAGGAACTTTTGTGGATTACTTTCCTGGAACATGTCTTAATCAAACTTGCGCATAGCACATCTGACTGTCTAATTGCAATGTGCTCATTGAGTCTATACTAATGTGCAGTGCCTCAATACTTTGAAATCCTCCATGGCATTAGCATTGTGAGCAAAGAGTTAATTTCTCATGATACAGACAGTTCTGCATTTTCCAGAAGAGAAAACACTCATGGAAGTTCTTTTTTTTTTCTAGTCACCCATGATGCATCCAGGTAGATAGATGCAAACAATTTTTGCCCAACCTGAATCCAGATCATGCTACAACAACATAATACTCCTATAGAAACTAAACCAACAAACAGGGAAACAGAGTAAGAAATATGCAGTGTGACATACCTCATTTCATACATTTTATTTCTCTCCCTTCATGGCATGCATTTCCTCAATGGAAGGACCGAACGAGGAAGGAAAATTCTGGCTGGACCTCCAGGTGGGGAGAAAATGAAAGGCAGTGGTGGTGATGAATTGCCGCATGGAGGAGAGCCCGAGCAAACCATTGATAAATCTATGCTATTTCAGGATGCGGTGCCGCCTCCGCTCCACAATTTTTTATCCTAGATTAGGGGAGAAAGATGGAGCGCTAGGAACAAAATGCACTCCGAAATCGAAGCTAGAGGGAGAGAAAATCGCGTACTGCCTTGGAGAACTCAAGGTATATCCGCTGTTTCCAAGAACTTCACTGCCGCTAGCCAAAGCCCCCTCGGCCGTCCCCACTACCGGCCAAAACGCCTCCCGAGCACCGCCGCTGCCAGTTGCGGCTTCTTCGAGCGTCGCCGCTTCCATCGTAATCCACCATCCCCCTCCCCCGAATTGTATGCCCCACTGCTGCCTCCTCCTCCGATCGCTACCTAGTCGCTTCTCCACCTCCTTTGCTCGTCGGCCGCCGGTTGCCGCCGTGTGATTTTGCAAATCGGATGAGAAATAAAGCGCCCATCGCAGAAAGCTAAATTAAGTTGAAAAAATAGAATTAAATGCATTTGTCGGTCAGTAAATTGCTATAAATTAATAGTGCTAATAAAACATCAAACTTATTATTTTCTATGGGAATTAGTGCACAAATGCAATTTAAAATTATTATTGGATACTCTTCCTTTTTTAAATATGAAATAGCGCTAGTCATGCACTACCTTTGTGCTCTCTGGCATTACGATGCATCATGTATTCCTGTTTATGCACGTGTTATTCAAATTCGAGCTTAGAAATCCTCTGTTCTTCGTTGAGATATGTTTAACAAATAATTACTTCATCAATATATATTCATTATACCGATACGATGCTGGATTGTATTAAAAATACTTTCTTATGTAGTTTACTTTATATTATATAAGTAATACATTAATGGAATCGTTACTGTAAAAAAACACCTTTGCAAACTAAAAATATCTATCTTGTTAGGTTGTTTGTGGTGGAACTTAACTTATTTATGGGTTTGAGTCCTCAGTTCAACATGTGCACTTATATTTTCTTGAATTTATTTCAAGATTTAATGACACTATATCTACGGTGGGATTATGCGTGTATTTATATAGAGGTAAACATACATGCACATTGGTTAGTGTCTCCGTCTGTAGGGCGTTTTGAAAAAAAGGGAATGGTAACTTTGGTCTAAATATGCTTAGCCAAGTCCTATCTCAAAAACTATGTAGAGAATCATGATATGACCTAACATAAAATAGGGATTGTGATGTTCAGCACGCGCGCATATAGTATTCATGTACGATCTGGATGACAACAACCGATAATTTCTATTTTAGGAATGATATCATAGTATGAGTTTATTTCATTTTTAGTCTTGGCTCCTTGTCGCATGCAAATCTCTCCTTTTTCTTGAAGGAAAGATATTGGACCAAAAACCAGTCTGAAGTTCCAAAACTGACTTTTGGAAGAACCAAGAAACAGAGTTAATCGTTCATAAAATTTGCCTCCGTTTTAGGTACCCTAACATTTCATGAGAAAACGAGCAAACACTTTGAATATAGGGTCTTAGCTAAAAGTTTGGTCCGATTTTTTGTGGTTGAGTTTTTAAATAGAAGTTCAGAGAAATTATTTAACAAAAGACTGCATCAGAATCTTTGGAACTAATTTTCTTTTTTCGAGAACGAATTAGTCATGAACTGTGGTAGATTTTGCATGGGAATAAAGTCTGCACGACCATCGCTCCCCACTATTCGAGTGGATACAAGTTTTTTTTGAAAGATTGAGTGGATAAAAGTCACAGGTAGAGCTCATGCCGCATAGTGTCTGAACTTCTAGGCACGTTAGGCATGTGCGTGCTATGGATAAGTCTTTTACTAGATCCAAGCATGATCCGTGGCACGCCGGCACGATTTCATGCCGTGTCAGCCTAAGCACAGCCCTCGCAATATATGTACTTGTCTTTTATTGGTGCTCATTTTGCTTGCACATATTTTGCTCTCATACGTGGGAAAAAATTTAAAATTAATAGAGGAAACAAACATTATTATATAGATGCTATAGGTGAAGGTTATGATTGTCTGTGGTGATATGAGAATGCAACATTGTTAGTTATGAACAATCGTTATCATGATTAAGGTAGATTTTGTGATTTTCTTCATGGCAGTAGTTGTGTTAGGCTATATGACACATAGAATTAATACATTGACGATAGTCTATAAATGTGCTAATGGGCTATTTCTGTGCCGTGCCAGTCCAAGCACGGTTCAAAATACGTGCCATGCCGTGCCATCCGTCGTGCCGAGGCATGACCCTGGCAGTCATGCCGACCTAAAATTTATTATGCCGTGCTCTGTTTCGGACGGCCCACAGATAGCACGGCCAAGTCCCAGCTCCAGTCACAGGTGCGCTGCTGAGAAACGTATCTATCCAGAAGGCTGAAGCAGTTTGTGCAGCGCTAGCGCATGGCTGAAATCTGCAGACTTGTCAACAACTTAACGGGCATGTGGCCTCGTGGGCTCGTGGCCGTTGCGCAGCGTCCAGGCAGGCTCTCCCTCCCCGATCCGGGCATCCGGCTGACGAATCGGACCCAACCCAGCGACCGCGCAGCTGGAGCCGCGGGCGGCGCGCGGGTAGCGCCGCTGGCGCCTATCCAGAATCCGCGGCCGAAAGCGAAACGCCGCGCCCCCCCGTGCGCGCCGCAGCCGCGGACTCCGCCCCGCCCCCGCCTGTTTGACGTCTGTGGTGGCGCGCAGCGGCAGCCGGCAGGCGGGCACGTGCCCTGCGCCGGCACGTCAGTGGCGTTGGCGGTGACGGTTGACGAGTAAGCGCTCGCTTCCTTCCGTGCTCCCGGTCATTGGAAACGAGTTGACGAGTGGCAGGGGGTAGCTGCCCGCTGCCCGCTGCCCGGCTGTGCGCGCCACTGCACTTGCACCCGTCGCTCTCGGCGGTTGGACCGTCGTTTTCTCCCTATACCGCAGCCTTTTCTTCTTCTATCCAGAATCAAGAGCCTATCCACACCAATTCCTCACATGATGATTTCCAGGGCGCAACGCAAGAGTATACGTAAGAGATTGCTTAAACGAGTGTCAGGTGGCATCTAGTACTAGTAATATTTCCTGGGACGAAGTAACGAATATAAGCGTAATAGGACGTCAGATGAATGAAGGGGAGAGTTATAAGCCTGTTTGGGACGGAGTCTCTCCACAGCACGGCCGCCAGAATCGCTTCACGGAGAAACCCGCGTTGGCCTGCGTTCGATTCTCACGTTTTGCAGTGCAAAACCCACCGCGAGCCGCTTGCGATTTTGTGGGACCTGGGACTGCCGCGAAGCGTTCAGCGGGATTCTCCGTGCTACCGCCGCCGCGAGAAACGCGGTCCCAAACAGGGCCATAAATGAAACGTTTGAGAATTAGTAAATCTGTTTTTTGAATTGACATTGACTGCGGTATTTTTTTTTTACCATGTTTGAACTGAGACGTTTGGCTCTCTGACTAGTTATGTATGGCTCAGTCAACGATTTTTTTTCAAATATGTTTTCTTTGGCCGTACACTGATCGAGTACGATCGACCAACAGTGTACTCATCGACATCGAGTCGTCAGTCACCAACCAGAGCCAACAGTAGAAATGCTCATTCTATCAAACAGTTTCCTCAGAAATCCATTGAAAAAGAATTCTCCATCCACCAATCAATATACACAATTCAAGAATGTCAATCTACAAATCAATCCAATTTTGACGGACCGGCTAGCTATGTTCAATGCACAACGAAAGAATGCCACTCCCAGTTAGCCTACCTGAGACCTAATCAGTAGTAGTAACAACCGCACTACTTTTGTGACACAACTGACAGTACAGGATGAGCTCTCAGAAACTGGACGCAGCAGTGCCAGCAAATGGCGCGAACCACAGGTCCGCCTCGTCCATGTTCATCAGGTCCTGCAGGCCGTCCCACACCAGCTCGTCTCCCGCTCCGTCCGCGCCGCCCATCCGCCACTCCCCCGGCGTCGCCGCCGTCGTCTCCGCAGCGTCCGCGCTGCACGGCGACGGCGTCCTCGTCGCGGTCCCCGCCGCCGCGGTGGCGGCGTCGCCATGGCCCGGGAAGTTGAGCCTGGCGCGCGGGCCGCGGAACTCGAGCGCCGCGCAGTCGTAGGCCCTGGCGGCCTCCTCGGCGGTGTCGAACGTGCCCAGCCACACGCGCGCCGCGCGACGCGGGTCGCGGATCTCCGCCGCCCACTTGCCCCACGGCCGCTGCCGCACGCCGCGGTACATGTTCTTCTTTCGCCGCCGCCGTGGCCTCATCTGCCGCTCCCCTCCCGCCTCCGCCGCCATCTGCCCTGCCGTGCCACGGCTCGCTCCCTGTGCCAGCTCCGGCGCCGCGAAGAAGTCGCACCCGAGGCACCCGTCGATGCCGCAGACCCCGCACGCCTCGCCGCCCGCCACCGTGACGACCTCCGGCGGCGGCGTGCTGTACCCGGACACCACGTGCCGCAGCGCCGCGACGATGATGGCGTCCTCCTGCTCGTGGGAGACCAACCTGCCCCCGAACCCCGCCGCCGCTCTCTCGCCGCCTCCACGCTGATCGTCGAATTGCGCCTTGCGAATAAAATCCTGCTTCGCGGCCATGGCGGAGGTGAGCTTCTTGGTCATGTGTCCGAGCTTCCTGCTTAGTTAGTCGAGCTTGGAGAGTGTGTTTGAACTTTAGAATTGGAGCGGGAAGTGGCGCGGTGGAGGCGCTTATATAGCGTACGCGGCCGTCGAGAGGCACACGGCGACACGGTGCGCAGTTACAGAGCGGCGCCAGGTGGGAGCTTGGAAGGGGACGGTGTATTCCACTTCCGGCTAGAAGCTCTGTGGATGTGGAAAACGTGTGGATGTGAGAAGCTCCGCAGTCTTAAAAGATCTAGAAGGGCAAAAGTGGGGAACACCCGGTTCGAGCACGGCCCGTCGGTTAGCGCGCGATGCGAGTGCCCCTCCTGCTGACGTACTCCCCTCGTCCCTAAATATTTGCACCTCTGCAATTTAAAATTTATCCTAAAATATTTACATATATAGGTACAAGATCCAATATACTAAACTACCAATGGATCAGCTTACCGGAGATTGACTTGTGTAACATCCCTTCGGACTTTGGACGCTTCTCAACCTCTCGTCCATCGTCAACCTTAAAAAAATATAGATAATGCTTCCAGAAATCTTTCCACCTCCGCATGAAGCTGCAGCACATGTGGGTGCGGCCCCTTTCAGTCAACGAATTTCTTAACAGCTGCTTTGGTTTTCACGAAAAATTCTAGAAATGCACTTGATATGAGATGGAGGGAGAATTGGCGTATGGAGGGCATGCTGACCTCAGTGAGCGGGACTGAGTGATGCACAGGCACGGCAATTCGAGGGTGGAATCGTCCACCGAGAAAAAGTCAAAGCAGACCGAGGAGTTTGGTGACGTGGCTCGGCACTAGCAAGTTGTTTCCGGTTCCAAGAACATGGTTCACTGCTATTTTCAACCAAATAGTATAGGGTTTTTGTCACGCTAGAATACAGTTATATCAGCAATTTAGATACATATATATTTTTACTAACGGACAAAATTAAGGTAAAAGGTAAAGGCCAATTACATATGTGTGGAGAACAGAATAGCTGATCTTTGCACAATGGACAAACACGACACACTCTTTCTCTGAACATTTGTGATCATCTCTTGTGACCTTAACTTGGTTGAAGATCTAACCGTTACGGGCACGGCTAAAAAGCTTTGTGCTTAAAACCGTTCAACCCTGAGGGCCCAACATACTTGGACTTTAAAAAGTAGCAGTAAATTCTCTCAATCTCGATAAAAAATTATAGCCCCATCGAAATTCTTAACATCCCTCTATCTCAAATTTACCTTTCCCTTGATTGACATCATGTAAGTGCATGGAGGAGGAAATGACCTGGACGAGCACAACACGCATACGTACCTCTCTGGCTCTCTCCAGGGAGGGAAGGGTGTCCCTGAACTTCAAACCGACGAGGCGACGGGATCCACAAGAACCACCTCAATGCCTTGGAGATAGTTTGATATGGACATGTGGGTTTAAATTTCGATCTTTCGATGAGAGAGGAGGATAACTCGATTTGGGGATAAAGATGACATTCACGGCCCGACTACGACCATCCAAGGATGTTGCGCCTTAACAACTGATACACCACCTCCAATGATCGTCGCGATCTTGTGGAGCACGATCAACCAAACCACTAGAATAATGCCTACAAGCAATCGAGGAACAAGTAAGAACAAGTAGAACAAGCAACTCAATTACAAATATGGAGATGAAAACTAATCTTAAATAACAAAGTTGGGTTCTGAATCAAGTAGATCGGATGGTCTAGTCAACACACGCGTCTACAAGGAAGTAGCAATGGCTAAACTTACATCTAAATAAAATCCGATCTGTTTGTGGTGGCTCTAATCCTTATTAATACCTAGAAGGACGACCAGAGGGTTCTGATGTTGTGCTCCAACCCTAGGACATGTCTTTATTGGACCTGACTTGATAGAAGACCCATCGAGCCAAAATAAGGCGAGCAGCACCTTGGACAAAAAAAATCTCTCGGTAGTAATTTGACCATTGCAGCCGCTTCAGAATAGATATGGACATGAGTATAGATCCATATGCAAACAGACTTCATAAGAATTCCAAGGAGTACTTGAACGTTCAAAACGGAGTCTGGATGAGGTCGTGGCGGCCGTCGCAAGTTGGCGCAGTGCTACAGTCTGAATCCAGACTCAAAACGTGTTGGATTTGATCTCTTTCTTTCCTTAGGCTAAAAGTGACGTGGTGGCCTGGTGGAGGACGTTGGGAATACTTGGACTTGGCCCCCAATCAACTTCTTTGATCCTCCAAACACTCTTTTTGATCCACGTATGTATTTCTGAAAATGACAATGAACACACATCATGGTGCACCATCAATTCATCAAATGTATCAAATACAATTATGATAAAAATTGTTTCACATTTGAATCAAAAGTTGCTAATGTGGTTGTATCTGAGCAGGTTATGTTCTCATCATTCTCCCATTCTTGGCTGCGAGTCGTCCTCGACTTGCTCCAATGGTATTCAAAGGTGCTTGCTTTGATGTTGGAGTACGGAGCGACAGCTATGCTGCACGGTCATAACCAGCAATGCTCCCCTTCTTCGTGCTTACCTTGTTGCATATGGGAAAAACTAGAAGAACTTTGCAAGACATTATTAGTGTTAGTGCAACCCCCTATTTGATCATGATATTGTAGCCCAAAAGAATATTTCAGATTAGAGCAAATATAAACTTTATGCACCAAATATTCTCCTTTGCTGTTGTATTTGCCAATTGCATGAAACGAACAGTGATTAAAACTTGGCAAACCAGAATCGAAATTAAATTTCTCTTTAAGACAATTTAGATTACACAGAATATCAAATTCAATATAACCCAAAGTATTTAAAGAGAACATCAAATTCAGTTCATCTTGTGCACAGGTAATAGGATGAAAAAGTTTATCTTTAGCATATTTGTATGGTTTCAAACCAAAAGTATTACACTTATTCGCTACTTGTGGCATAGGAATAAAAGAAACATCAGCATACAAATCCTCTTTATCACAAGGAACAACAAGTAATTCATTTTGTGATAAAGGAAAATCAGCAATGGGTTCCACTATTTGTTGCTCTTCATTAGCATGCAGAGTGGACAAATTTTGGAAATTTATGGGTCACATCATTCTTACAAGTATTCATA